>NC_069504.1:245702626-246037626 GCF_027579735.1 Bombina bombina | reverse complement strand
AAAGAGTATGTAATTTTAAACAACTATCCAATTTACTTTTTTTTTTATCTAATTGACTTCATTCTCTTGATATCCTTTGATGAACAGCATATCTAGATAGGCTCAGAAACTGCTTATTGGTGGCTGCACATAGATGTCTGGTGAGATTGGGTCACCAATGTGCATTGCTATTTCTTTAACAAACGGTATCTAAAGAATTAAGCAAATTAGATAATAGAAGTACATTTGGATGTTAAAATTGTATTCTCTATCTGAACCATGAAATAAAATGTTTGGGGTTTATGTCCCTTTAAGAAGCAGCAGTATCAAGACCTCATGCTTTTTTTTCTGCCAAAGTTGAGGTGGCAAAGTTAAAGGTACATTCAGATTAAAATTTAAATGCACATAGATGCATTCTTTTTTTTAAATAGAAACATATTTACAATATACATGTATTGGCAAACATGTAGTTTAGTAAAAGTAAAAGTCATCACTGTTACAGTGTTAGCATTTTTCTCTGCACATGAAGAATTGATAGATGTTCTCAGTGCAACATAATTTTAATACTGCAGCTGCTAATAGTGCCAGTGGGGTTTGTATAATGTCAGCAATGAACAAATTTGAATCATTACTAGATGGTACAAGCACCTTAGGCTCTCTGAGTCAGTGTTGAGTTTAAAATGCTGGTGCACGGTGCATACTTAAATACACATTTTTGCTTATACATGTATATTACAAAAATGTTTCTATTCAAAACTGAAATGCATCCATGTGGATTCAAGTTCTTCCTGGAATGTCTATTTAAATCCTCCTGAACTAATCTGCCAGGGGTGATTGACAGCCCCTGCTCAGGTATGAAAGAAGGAGGAAGAGCTGCATAAAAGTTCTGTTTAGTGTAATAATAAATATGGAAAGCAAATGCTGCCTCACTACCCACAAGCTATTGATAAATCAATCATTTAATTATTATTGGGACATAAAGCCCAACAATGTATTTTATGATTTAGATCATAAAGTTTTAAACAACTTACCTATCTACTTCGAAAAATAAATGTGCTTTATTCTTTTGGTATACCTTTGAATGAGCAGTAATGTGCTCTTAGGAGCTAGTTGAACTCGTCGGATGAACCAATGAAAATCAACCAATAAACAGCTAGCTCCCAGTAGTGCATTGCTGTTCCTAAGCCTACCTACATCATTTTCCTTACATAAAGGGACAGTATACTATAAATGTTTTTCCAATTACTTTTTTTACCATCTGCAGAGTACAAAATGTATGAAAATTTGCTTTATAAGGTTTATTTGTGTATATGAATTAGCTGATTTTGTGTTTTGAAGCCACAACCTAATAAAATGGGTTGAGCTTGTAGGTATAATCAGATCTCATTACTTTATCACATTGTGTACATATACCTGCTTCTTTATCTTATATCTGTCCATAAACCAATCACCAATACTTGGAGAGAACAATGGAAAATTAACATTTTATTACCTTATCTCTGGGAGTGTAATGTCTTCTTCTCGCTGTGTTAACACAGCTTGGCCTTGAGGTCAAAAACTTTCAGTTTGGGTGGGGATACCACAGGCTAAATAAACAATTTCAAATGCCAATATAAGGGTAATGGAAATACTTTTAAACAATTTAATACAGCTAAAGTGGATCATTTGGAACAAATTAAAGGGGAGGACATTTTTGACATTTTTTAAACTGTCCCTTTAAGCTACAGTTACACTTTCTGTTAGTTTCAAAAAGCTTTAAAGGGACAGTCTACTTGAATTTTTTGATTGTTTAAAAAGATAGATAACGCCTTTACTACCCGTTCCCCAGCTTTACATAACCAACATTGTTATATTAATATACTTTATAACCTCTAAGTATGCCTGTTTCTAAGCCCCTGCAGACCACCTCTTATCTCAGTGCTTTTTTTAGCTTTATAAATCTTGCACAATAGCCAGACAGTGCTAGTTCATGAGTGCAATATAGATAACATTGTGCTCACTCCCATGGAGAATGATAATGGTTATGCAAGAACCAGCACTAGTTGGCTAAGCTGCAGGGTTGTAAAAAGCACTGAGATAAGGGGCATTCTGCAGGAATTTGGATGCAGGTAATCATAAAGATAAACAGTATATTATTATAAATGTTTTATTAATGCAAAAGTAGGAAATGGGTAATAAAGGTATTCTCTATCTTTTTAAACAATAACAGCTTTCACGTAGACTGTCCCTTTAATGTAACCATTTATAATACAAAGTATACATAGTATTTAAATAATTTATATTGTATGTATGGCAGACATTTTAACAAGTTTCTGTTGCTTCAAGAAGATAAAAATAAAAGAATCCACTCCTAAAAGAACACATTACATTCTATGAAAGTAAGTACAGTTTCTCATACCAAATCTCTGGTCAACAGTGTGATTGTGATGTAGGTCAGCTTTTATCATAAAACTGAGCATCACTGACACGTGATTTGCAATCCACACTGACCTGTTCAATGAACAGCAACAGATGTATTATGACTTACAATATAATGCTCTGTAGCAGTAAACATCTATTTTTAGAACTATCTGTACATCATTTCTGACATCTATGTGCTAAAAAAAAGAGAGACATTCACCAAATAAATGTTATCAGTACAGCTAACAAAATAGATACAAAGCTGTTATTACTAAGTTGTTGTTTTTTCTGCAATATCTTATTTGTTTTACACTTTCAAATAATTACAAAAAGTGCTAGCAAATGAGTATTAGTTCTATGCCTTTGGGAAAGCTGTAGGCACGCTTGTTGTGATCTAATCCTCTGCAATTATCTTTTATTTTTATTATTATTTTCCCAAAGTGAGATTAGACAGATTCATAATCCTTTACAATAAAAAAAGATACATCTATGTTGTAAAAAAAAAAAATCATTTTAAAGTTATTAAAGGGACACTGAACCCAATTTTTTTCTTTCATGATTCAGATAGAGCATGCAATTTTAAGCAACTTTCTAATTTACTCCAATTATTAATTTTTCCTCGTTCTCTAGCTTTCTTTATTTGAAAAAGAAGGCATCTAAGCTATTTTTGGTTCAGTACCATGGAAAGCACTTGTTTATTGGTGGGGGGATTTATAAACCAATCAGCAAGAACAACACAGTGTGTTCACCAAAAATGGGCCGGCATATAAACTTACAAGCTTGCATTTCAAATAAAGATGCCAAGAGAATGAACAAAATTTGATAATAGGAGTAAATTAGAAAGTTGCTTAAAATTGCATGCTCAATCTGAATCACAAAAGAAAAAAATTGGGTTCAGTGTCCCTTTAAGATATTTTTTATTGTGTACCTGCCAAGTTTTAGTTGAAAGAGACATTTTGGTCAAAATTTAAATGCACATTGATGAATTAGATCTTTAAATAGAAAAATATTTGCATTAAATATGTACTGGCAAAAATGCTTCTAGTAAAAAGTATCATTGGTTTAGTGTTAACATTTTTCTCTGCACGTGCATGTGAAGCATTGCTGAATATTCCCAGTGCCCCAGCATTTTAAATACTGCAGCTGCTCAGAGCACTATTGGGGTTTGTATCATGTCAGCAATTAACACATTGAGCCATTTCCGGATGGTAAAAGCACCTTAGGCTGTGCTGTGTTTAAAATGCTGGTGCACTGAGCATTTTTAAATACACTTTTGAAACAGCTATAGCTTTTATTATAAGCATTTTTGCTAATCTATGTATATTGCAAAAATGCTTCCATTCAAAGATGAAATTAATCCATGTAGATTCTAATTTTGTCTGGAATGTCCCTTTAATATTGACTTAAATGCTGCTGATTTATGGTTATTTTTTTTCCTAATTCCAGTCTTTTGTTTAAAAATATGGTTAATTTTTAAACAAAAGACTGGAATTAGGAAACAAATAACCATAATAACCATTTTTTCTTCTCAAAATGAATACAGTTTGGTTTACACATTTGCATTGTATTGAATGTGTTCCAGTTGGAGTGTGTATGTTTGTGTATCAGCAGGGGTTGAGCAAACTAATTTCTAGATAAAACTCATTATAAATGTTTCCATTTACTATTTATAACAAAATCGGAATGTTAATTAATCGGACACTGAACCCAATTTTTTTCATTTGTGATTCAGATAGAGCATGACATTTTAAGCAACTTTCTAATTTACTCCTATTATTAAATTTTCTTCATTCTCTTGGAATCTTTATTTGAAATGCAAGAATGTAAGGTTAAATGCCGACCCATTTTTGGTGAACAACCTAGGTTGTCCTTGCTGATTGGTGGATAAATTCATCTACCAATCAAAACTGCTGTCCAGAGTTCTGAACCAAGAAAAAAGCTTGATGCCTTTTTTTTTTTCAAATGAAGATATCAAGAGAATGAAGAAACATTGATGATAGGATTAAATTAGAAAGTTGCTTAAAATTGCATGCTCTATCTGAATCACAAAAGAAAAAAATTGGGTTCAGTGTCCCTTTAAAAGAACAAAATACTGGTATATTATGTTTGCTTCAGCTGTCAAATTGCACCTATAATAAATATGCTAAACACCAGATCAAACATCTATTTTTTTCTCGTTTTCTTGTGAGTTTAGTATATATGTTGATATCTTATTTTCACATATTAATTTAATCTTAATAGTTTACTTGTTGATAATTATTTCCTTATGTTCATTATGTTAAAGTGACATTAAACACATACGCCTAGATTTAGAGTTTTGCGTTAGAAGGGGTGCGTTAGCTACGCATTTTTTTCCCCCGCACCTTTTAAACAACGCTGGTATTTAGAGTTCTCAGAAGGGCTGCGTTAGATTTCAAAAAGGGAGCGTACAGGCATATTTACCGCCACTGCAACTCTCAATACCAGTGTTGCTTACGGACGCGGCCAGCTTCAAAAACGTGCTTGTGCACGATTTCCCCATAGGAAACAATGGGACAATTTGAGCTGAAAAAAAACCGAACACCTGCGAAAAAGCTGCGTTCAGCTCCTAACGCAGCCCCATTGTTTCCTATGGGGAAACACTTCCTATGTCTGCTCCTAACACCAAAACATGTACCCCGAGTCTAAACACCCCTAACCTTACACTGACTGACCACTGCATATTATTTTTAACCCCAAATCTGCCGCTTCATACACCGCCGCAACCTACGTTATCCCTATGTACCCCTAATCTGCTGCCCCTAACACCGCCGACCCCTATATTATATTTATTAACCCCTAATCTTCCACCCCAACGTCGCCGCCACCTACCTACAATTATTAACCCCTAATTTGCCGACCGGACCTCACTGCTACTCTAATAAATGTATTAACCCCTAAAGCTAAGTCTAACCCTAACACTAACACCCCCCTAAGTTAAATATAATTTAAATCTAACGAAATAAAATAAATCTTATTAAATAAATTATTCCTATTTAAACTTACTTACCTGTAAAATAAACCCTAATATAGCTACAATATAAATAATAATTATATTGTAGCTATTTTAGGATTAATCTTTATTTTACAGGCAACTTTGTATTTATTTTAACCATGTACAATAGCTATTAAAAAGTTAATAACTATTTAATAGTTATCTAGTTAAAATAATTACAAAATTACCTGTAAAATAAACCCTAACCTAAGTTACAATTAAACCTAACACTAACCTATCAATAAATTAATTAAATAAACTATCTACAATTATCTACAAATAAATCAACTAAACTAAATTACAAAAAAAAAAAAACACTAAATTACAAAAAAAAGAAACACTAAATTACAAAAAATAAAAAAAGATTACAAGAATTTTAAACTAATTACATCTACTCTAAGCCCCCTAAAAAAATAACAAATCCCCCCAACATAAAAAAATGCCCTACCCTATTCTAAAATTAAAATTTTACAGCTCTTTTATCTTACCAGCCCTTAAAAGTGCCTTTTGTGGGGCATGCCCCAAAGAAAACAGCTCTTTTGCCTGTAAAAAAATATACAATACCCCCCCACACCAACACTACAACCCACCACCCATATACCCCTAATCTAACCCACATCCCCCTTAAAAAACCTAACACTAAGCCCCTGAAGATCTTCCTACCTTATCTTCACCACGCCGGATATCACCGATCCGTCCAGAAGAGGGTCCGAAGTCTTCATCCTATCCGGCAAGAAGAGGTCCAGAAGAGGGTCCGAAGTCTTCATCCTATCCGGCAAGAAGAGGGCATCCGGACCGGTAGACATCTTCATCCAGGCAGCATCTTCTATCTTCTTCCATCCGGCGCAGAGCGGGACCATCTTGAAGCAGCCAACGCAGATCCATCCTCTTGTAACGACGTCCTAAGTCCGAATGAAGGTTCCTTTAAATGACATCATCCAAGATGGCGTCCCTCGAATTCCGATTTGCTGATAGGATTCTATCAGCCAATCGGAATAAAGGTAGGAAAAATCTGATTGGCTGATTGAATCAGCCAATCAGATTCAAGTTCAATCGGATTGGCTGATCCAATCAGCCAATCAGATTGAGCTTGCATTCTATTGGCTGATTGGAACAGCTAATAGAATGTAAGCTCAATCTGATTGGCTGATTGGATCAGCCAATCGGATTGAACTTGAATCGGAATTCGAGGGACGCCATCTTGGATGACGTCATTTAAAGGAACCTTCATTCAGACTTAGGACGTCATTAGAAGAGGATGGATCCGCATCGGCTGCTTCAAGATGGTCCCGCTCCGTGCAGGATGGAAGAAGATAGAAGATGCCGTCTGGATGAAGATGTCCTTTTTTTACAGGCAAAAGAGCTGTTTTCTTTGAGGCATGCCCCGCAAAAGGCCCTTTTAAGGGCTGGTAAGATAAAAGAGCTGTAAAATTTTAATTTTAGAATAGGGTAGGGCATTTTTTTTATTTTGGGTGGCTTTGTTATTTATTTAGGGGGCTTAGAGTAGGTGTATTTAGTTTAAAATTCATGTAATCTTTTTTTATTTTTTGTAATTTAGTGGGGTTTTTTTTGTAATTTAGTGTTTGTTTTTTTTTGTAATTTAGTTTAGTTGATTTAATTGTAGATAATTGTAGATAGTTTATTTAATTAATTTATTGATAGTGTAGTGTTAGGTTTAATTGTAACTTAGGTTAGGATTTATTTTACAGGTAATTTTGTAATTATTTTAACTAGGTAACTATTAAATAGTTATTAACTATTTAATAGCTATTGTACCTGGTTAAAATAAATACAAAGTTGCCTGTAAAATAAATATTAATCCTAAAATAGCTACAATATAATTATTATTTATATTGTAGCTATATTAGGGTTTATTTTACAGCTAAGTATTTAGCTTTAAATAGGAATAATTTATTTAATAAGATTTATTTTATTTCGTTAGATTTAAATTATATTTAACTTAGGGGGGGTGTTAGTGTTAGGGTTAGACTTAGCTTTAGGGGTTAATACATTTATTAGAGTAGCGGTGAGGTCCGGTCGGCAGAGGGTCGGCAGATTAGGGGTTAATACTTGAAGTTAGACTTCGGCGATGTTAGGGAGGGCAGATTAGGGGTTAATACTATTTATTATAGGGTTTTTGAGGCGGGAGTGAGGCGGATTAGGGGTTAATACATTTATTATAGTAGCGGTGAGGTCCGGTCGGCAGATTAGGGGTTAATAATTGTAGGTAGGTAGCGGCGACTTTGGGGGGGCAGATTAGGGGTTAATAAATATTAACCGGCGATGTTAGGGGCAGCAGATTAGGGGTACATAGGGATAATGTAGGTTGCGGCTGTGTGCAGTCGGCAGATTAGGGGTTAAAAAAATTTAATAGAGTGGTGGCAATGTGGGGGGGCCTCGGTTTAGGGGTACATAGGTAGTTTATGGGTGTTAGTGTACTTTAGAGCACAGTAGTTAAGAGCTTTATGAACCGGCGTTAGCCCAGAAAGCTCTTAACTCCTGACTTTTTTCTGCGGCTGGAGTCTTGTTGTTAGATTTCTAACGCTCACTTCAGCCAAGACTCTAAATACCAGCGTTAGAAAGATCCCATTGAAAAGATAGGATACGCAATTGACGTAAGGGGATCTGCGGTATGGAAAAGTCACGGCTGGAAAGGGAGCGTTAGACCCTTACTTACAAGACTCTAAATACCAACGGTAGGCCAAAACCATCGTTAGGACCCCCTAACACTGGTTTTGACGGTTAACGCAGAACTCTAAATCTAGACGTTTGAGATGGTAATATTAAATGATACATTGTAAATATAAAAAAAACCTCTGCAATATACTTTCATTGTTTATTTTGGCCCCCTTTCCTGTCATTCCATTCTGATATTGTGAGCTTTGCAGTTCCTCTTAGAAACGGAAGTGCACAACATAGCTAATGAAACATTAAAAAATACATTTACATGTTATTCTCAGGCTAATCTTTTATTCTTTAACTTTCTATCTAGCATTTATTTAGTGTTTAATGTCTGTTAAAGGAAAATTAAATAAAAAATACACTTTTATTATTCATCAAGAGCACACAATTTTAAACAACTTTCCAATTTACTTCTATTTTCTACATATCCACAATATTTTATATGCACCAAGTCCTACTGAACATGTGCAAGTTTCAAAGACTATGGGCTACATTACAAGTGGAACACTAAATGATCTTGTGAGATAATTAACAATTACAAGTGGCTGGTTATTGCTACCGCGAGCTCGCGGTAGCAATGAGCGCTCAGAAAATTAACCAGAGATCAGATCTATGATTTATTTTATAAAAGTGCCCAAATGCCCTCAAAATAGAGGGCATTATATTTTTTTTATTAAAAAAATATTGCTTTTTTTTTAATAAAAAATAACTGCACTAGGCAGTTTTGGAGCTTTAAAGTTGGTGGGATTGGGGTGTTAGAAAAAAAAGTCACTGAAAAGTGCATTTACATTCTGGTCTATGGGAACTGTGTGTTTCCATAGACCGCAATGTAAAACATATTTTATGTAAGAACTTACCTGATAAATTAATTTATTTCATATTGGCGAGAGTCCATGAGCTTGTGACATATGGGATATACATTCCTACCAGGAGGGGGCAAAGTTTCCCAAGCCTCCAAATGCCAATAAATACACCCCTCAACACACCCACAATTCCGTAACCACCATGAAAAGGGTGGGCCTCATGGACTCTTGCCAATATGAAGGAAATTAATTTATCAGGTAAGTTCTTATATAAATTATGTTTTCTTTCATGTAATTGACAAGAGTCCATGAGCTAATGACGTATGGGATAGAAATACCCAAGATGTGGAAGTCCACAGAAGAGTCACTAGAGAGAGAGGGATACAATAACAACAGCTATTTCCACTGAGAAATTAAATGCACACAATAATTAAGTTTTCCTCAAAAAATTAAATCAAAAGCAGTATAATTAAAGAACTGCTGCCTTAAGAACTTTTTCTACCAAAGACTGCTTCAGAAGAAGCAAATACAACAAAATGGTAAAAACAATAAAAGTATACAAATAAGATCAAATTACTGATATGCAAATTTGATCAACCTAAGCTTCATTCTGAAAAAGCCCCAAAAATGGCGACTGAATTTAGAAAAATGAGCTGTAAATCTCTGAGGTGGAGCCTGCCCTGCCTCGAAATAAGCCTTGAAAAACAAAAGCTTTAATCAGGATGCCAAAGAAATGGCAGAGGCTTCCTAACCTTTTCTGGAACCAGAAAAATATCAAATAGACTAAAAGTCTTCTGAAATCCTAGTAACCTCAATATAGAATTATAAAGCTCTTACCACATCCAAAGGATGTAAAGAACTCTCAAGGAATTATTTAGGATTAGTTCACAAAGAAGGAACAACCATTTCTCTACTAATGTTGTTCAAATTCACAACCTTAGGAAAAAAAAGAAGTCCACAAAACAACTTATCTAGATGAAAAAAAAACAGATAAGGAGACACAAGAGAGAGCTGATAAATCAGAAACTATTGTAGCAGAAGAGATAGTCAAAAGAAACAACACTTTCCAAGAAAGTAGATAATCTTCAAAGAAAATATAGGCTCAAAAGAAAAGAGCCTGCAAAATCTTTAAACCAAATAAGACTCCAAAAAGGAGAAAATAATAAATGAACAGGTTTGATACCAACCAAAGCGTGAACAAAACAGTTAATATCAGGAAGTTTAAACAAGCTTTCTAGAAAATAAAACAGAAAGAACAGAGATTTGTCCCTTCAAAAAATTCGCAGACAAACTTATCTAAACCATCCTGAAAAACTGTAAAATCCTAGGAATTCTAAAAGAATGCCAAGATAATTTATGAGAAGAACACTATAAAATATAGATTTTCCAAACCTGATAATACATGTTCCTTGTAACAGACTTAGTTATAAGCCTGCAACATAGCGATAAAAACTGAGTCTGAGAAACTCTATGACTAAGCACTAATTAATTTCCATACCCGCAAATTAGTCATTTGAGATCCCTATCGAAAAATAGCCCCTAAAACAAGAGGGCTGGCCAAAGAGAAAGCGGCCAAGGATGGTAACTGCACATCCAAACAAGATCCACATACCAAACCTGTGAGGTCATGCTGATGGTATCAGAAACACATGACACTGATCCAATATGATCTTGGACATCACCTTTGGAAGAATAAAACAGAGGTGGAAAGATGTAGTCAGGTTGCAAAACCAAGACACTGCTAATGCATCCACCATCTCCACCTGAGGAATGATGAACCTGAAAAGGTAGCTAGGAAATTGAGATAATCCACCTCCCAAATGTCTAAAATCGTAGAAAATAGACAGGAGATTAATTCCATCTAAGAACGTATTCAAGATACTTCTTAATTCCTAAGTAACTACGAGTCCCTATTGTTGATTGACATATTCCATATTTGTGATATTGTCTGTCTGAAATAAAAAAATGAAAACGTTCTCTCCTAAAAGAGGCCAAGCCTGAAAGAGCTCTGAAAAAATAACACAGAGTTCTAAAATATCGATTGTAAACCTCACCTCTTGAAGTTTCCAAACCCCTTGTGCTGTCAAAAGACCATCAGACAGCTCCCCAAACTGTAAGACTTGCATCCATTAAGAATACAGTCCAGGAAGGACAAACAAAAGGAGGCCCCCTGAATCAAATGATGATAGACTAATTATTAAAACAGAGAGAGTAGAGAGTTAGGATTTAAAAATATCAACTGTGATATCTAAAAACAATCCCTGTATAATAGATTCAGTATGCGAAGCAAAAAGAGATTTCAGATGAAAAACGAGCAAAGGGAACCACGCCCGATGCTACAGTTATGAGACCTAATACTTACATGCACATTGCTACTGAAAGAAATGTTCTAGACTGTAAGTTAGACAGGCTAAATTCACTTACAATTGACTTTTGTCCAATAAAGACAAAGACATGAACACAGAATCCATCTAGAAACCCAAAAAGAATTGACCCTTGTTTGAGGAATCACAAAACTCTTAAGTAAATTAAATCCTATAACCATGTCTTGAAGAAACAAAACTTAGTTGATTCATGAGGAATTCCACAAAAAGAAAAGTCCATATATTTGAATACTGCTCTTTCATGTGTATGTATTGGGTACTTGTAAAGCACGTCTAATCACCCGTAAGAAACTCAAGGTCTGTCCGGCTTTACTAAAAAAAAAGTTTAAGCTAATACCAAGATACCATCCAAATAAGGAAGCACCACAATAACCTACTGTCTAAAGACAGAAAGAAGAGCACCAAGAACCTTTGAAAATATTCATAAAGCTGTCACTAAACCAAGATGGAAAAGTGACAAATTGGTAAAGCTTAAAAGAAAAACTCAGAAGTGCAGTGGACATGAAATGACCTTAACAAAAAGGCATACTAGTCCTTATAATCGCCAACTTAAAAGTTGAGACTCTAACAAAACAATATAAAAGTCTTCAGATCCAAGAATGGACTGAATAAACCTTTCTTCTTAGGGACAAAGAATAGAATTGAATAGAAACCCAAATCCTGTTCCTGCAAAAAGAACTGGCATAATCACTCCTGAAAAAAAATCACAGAGTGTACTGAGAAATAAAAATTCTTCCCATAGGAGGTCTCATTCTAAAAATCTATTCAAACCCTAAGAATAATATAGTATTTGGACTGAGTTCATCCAAAAACAAATTAATCTGCCCCCCACCAGAAGGACTGGTTTGAGAACCGCATCTTCATGCAGTCTAATATTTAGTCATTATAAAGCGTTTTTCTCCCAGAAGGATACAAAAAAATGCTTCTTCAGTGCTTACACTTGGAGTTAACCAAATTAGCAGCTGATAGAAACAGTAGTTATTATTACCCAAATAAATGGTACACAATAAATTGACCTCAAAGGCCAAAGAGCTGTATTAACCCTGCCGGGAAATGAATCTATGACCCTTGGAACTAGAACAAGCATTTGTAGTCAGGACATTAACTGATCTACATAACCGGACTAAAAGTATGGCAGAAAAAAACTCTAAACCTCCAAAAATAGAGGAGATAATAGAAATCAAACAAATTATTATCCTAACAAGAGAGAGATAATAAAATATATTTGAAATCATAATTATAGATATAGTAAACATAATTAAATGAAAACATCTAAAGTAAATAAACAGAGTTATATACTTGAGAATCTGAAACTGCTTATGCTAATTGTTCAACAAAGGATGAGAGAACAGTAATGTCAGCCACAGATAAAGCTGAGCTAAAAATATAAACAGTACGTGAATATGCTCTACTAAGGTTATATTCAAATTGTAAAGAATGCTGAAAACAAGTACCAATTTCCATAGAAATAGTAGTACAGTCCCAAGAGGGAATAAGAATAACCATTCTCTAGAATATAATACAGATAATATATTGAATAGGAAAAAAAACCTCAAAAGCAAAAATGTTAAAATCCAGATTTGAAAAGGATTATTAACATACAGCTAGTTTACGAGTTTTCAGCCCTATGGGGAAATTAACGATCGCTACAAAAGCAGCGTTATTTCACCTCCCTATAGCGTTGCTATTACAGGTTTTGAAAAAGCAGGCTTGTGCGGGCAAATTGGTTGCGTTGAGCTTTATACCGCACCCAAATACAAGTGCTGCTTTGACGTGCTCATGCACGATTTCCCCATAGACATCAATGGGGAGAGCCAGCAAAAAAAAAAGCCTAACACCTGTGATCACGGAAACAAAAGCTCTGTAACCCAGCCCCATTGATGTCTATGGGGAAAGAAAAAGTTATGTTTAAACACCCTAACATAAAAACCATTTCTAAACACCCCTAATCTGCCGCCCCCGATATCGCTGCCACCTACATAATGCTATTAACCCCTAATCTGCCGCACTTAACATCTCTGCCACCTAAATAAAACTATTAACCCCTAATCTGCCACTCCCGATATCGCCACCACCTACATTACAGTTATTAACCCCTAAACTGCCATCCCCAATGTAGCCGCCACTATACTAAAGTTATTAACCCCTAAACCTCTGGCCTCCAACATCACGAACACTAAATAAATATATTAACCCCTAAACCTAACCCTAAGCATAACCCTAACGTAACCCTAACCCTAACATCCCTTAACGTAAATATAATTAAAATAAATCTAAATAAATCTTACAATTATTACCTAAATAATACCTATTTAAAACTAAATACATACTTACCTGTAAAATAAAACCTAAGCTAGCTACAACATAACTAATAGTTATATTGTAGCTATCTTAGGTTTTATTTTTATTTCACAGCTAAGTTTGTATTTATTTTAACTAGGTAGAGTAGTTAGTAAATAGTTATTAACTATTTACTAACTATCTAGTTAAAATAAATACAAAGTTACCTGTAAAATAAAGCCTAACCTGCTTTACACTAAAAACTAACATTACAATAAAATTAAATAAATTAAATTAATAAAATACAATTTTCTAAATTACAAAAAAAATTAACCCTAAATTACAAAAAATAAAAAACGAAATGATCAAAATAAAAACAAATTACTCCTAATCTAATGGCCCTATCAAAATACCCCCCCCCAAAAAAAAACCTAGCCTACACTAAACTGCCAATCACCCCAAATAAATCAGCTCTTTTACCTGTAAAAAAAAAAAAACACCCCCAACAGTAAAACCTACCACCCAACCAACCAACCAACCCCCCAAATAAAAACCTATCTAAATAAACCTAAGCTAACCATTTCCTGAAAAGGGCATTTGGATGGGCATTGCCCTTAAAATGGCATTTAGCTCTTTTACATTGCCCAAACCCTAAGCTAAAAAGAAAACACCCAAAAAAAACTTAAAAAAGCCTAACCACCGACGATACACTTACAGTTATCGAAGTCCGGACATCCATCCTCATCCAGCTGGCAAAGTCATCATTCAGGCGGCAAGAAGTCTTCATTCGGGCGGTCTCTTCCATCTTCATCCAGCCGGCGAAGTCCTCATCCAGATGGCATCTTCTATCTTCATCCATCTTGCGTGGAGCAGGTCCATCTTCAAGACATCCAGTGCGGAGCATCCTCTTCTTACGATCATCGCTGGAAAATGAAGTTTCCCTTTAAGTGACGTCATCCAAGATGGCGTCCTTTACATTCCTATTGGATGAAAGATTTCTATCAGGCAATAGGAATTAAAGGGGAATAAATCCTATTGGCCTGTAATTTTCATCATAGGTATACCTCAACTATGAGAGACAAAATGTGGAAACAAATCCAGACAATCACATTGTCTGATTTGGAAAGAAGTTATTTGCATATTATGGTGGAAAATAAGTATTTGGTCACCTACAAACAAGCAAGATTTTGGGCTCTCACAGACCTGTATCTTCTTCTTTAAGAGGCTCCTCTGTCCTCCACTCATTATCTGTATTAATGGCACCTTTTTGAACTTGTTATCAGTATAAAAGACACCTGTCCACAACCTCAAACAGTCACACTCCAAACTCCACTATGGTGAAGACCAAAAAGCTGTAGAAGGACACCAGAACCAAAATTGTAGACATGCACTAGGCTGGGAAGACTGAATTTGCAATAGGCAAGCAGCTTGGTGTGAAGAAATCAACTGTGGGAGCAATAATTAGAAAATGGAAGACATACAAGACCACTGATAATCTCCCTTGATCTGGGGCTCCACGCAAGATCTCACCCCCTGGGGTCAAAATGATCACAAGAACGGTGAGCAAACATCACAGAACCACACAGGGGGACCTAGTGAATGACTCATTACCTGTATTAATGGCACCTTTTTGAACTTGTTATCAGTATAAAAGACACCTGTCCACCACCTCAAACAGTCACACTCCAAACTCCACTATGGTGAAGACCAAAAAGCTGTCAAAGGACACCAGAAACAAAATTGTAGACCTGCACCAGGCAGAGAAGACTGAATCTGCAATAGGCAAGCAGCTTGGTGTGAAGAAATCAACTGTGGGAGCAATAATTAGAAAATGGAAGACATACAAGACCACTGATAATCTCCCTTGATCTGGGGCTCCATGCAAGATCTCACCCCATGGGGTCAAAATGATCACAAGAAGTGAGCAAACATCACAGAACCACACAGGGGGACCTAGTGAATGACCTGCAGAGAGCTGGGACCAACGTAACAAAGGCTACCATCAGTAACACACTACACCGCCAGGGACTCAGATCCTGAAGTGCCAGACGTGTCCCCCTGCTTAAACCAGTACATGTCCAGGTCCATCTGAAGTATTTGGATGATCCAGAAGCGGATTGACAGAATGTCATATGGTCAGATGAAACCAAAGTAGAACTGTTTGGTAGAAACACAACTCGTTGTGTTTGGAGGAGAGAGAATGCTGAGTTGTAACCAAAGAACACCATACCTACTGTGAAGCATGGGGGTGGCAACATCATGCTTTGGGGCTGTTTCTCTGCAAAGGGAACAGGATGACTGATCCGTGTACATTAAAGAATGAATGGGGCCATGTATTGTGAGATTTTGAGTTAAAATCTCCTTCCATCACTAAGGGCATTGAAGATGAAACGTGGCTGGGTCTTTCAGCATGACAATGATCCCAAACACACCGCCGGGGCAATGGAGTGACTTCGTAAGAAGCATTTCAAGGTCCTGGAGTGGCCTAGCCAGTCTCCAGATCTCAACCTCATAGAAAACCTTTGGAAGGAGTTGAAAGTCCGTGTTGCCCAGTGACAGCCCCAACACATCACTGCTCTAGAGGAGATCTGCATACAGGAATGGCCCAACATACCAGCAACAGTGTGTGACAACCTTGTGAAGACTTACATAAAACGTTTGACCTCTGTCATTGCCAACAAAGGATATATAACAAAGTATTGAGATGAACTTTTGATATTGACCAAATACTTATTTTCCACCATAATATGCAAATAAATTCTTTCCAAATCAGACAATGTGATTGTCTAGATTTGTTTCCACATTTTGTCTCTCATAGTTGAGGTATACCTATGATGAAAATTACAGGCCTCTCTCATCTTCTTAAGTGGGAGAACTTGCACAATTGGTGGCTGACTAAATACTTTTTTACCCCACTGTATGTCATTTTTGCATGGCTGAGATTCAGGATTTTGCATCATAGAACTTAAGCAGACCTTAGAGGGTAAGGTAGAACATTATTTTTGAATCCTGAAGCCCTGACACTGAAATTTAATTAGTAGGATACCAAAGTTTATCCAACATATATGTGTGTTACCTTATTAATAATGTAAAGAGTCTGATCTTCTGTTTAGCAGTGAAGCATTTAATGCAATGAGTTGATAAATTGAACATGATAAGATATTAAACTCACATTGGGCCAGACTACAAATGGAGCGCTATTTAATGCTCAAGCGTTAACTGCGCTAAAAGTAAGCTTTTGACAATTGTTGTGTTGTGCTCGTATTATGAGTTAAAAGTAAACTGTTTCTGTTCTTGCTCTAACCGACAAGCGTAAAAAGCTGAACTTAGAATATCACGTGTACATTCACTTATTCCCCCATAGAAGTCAATAGAGCAATAAAAGTTGAAAAAAACACCCCACTCGCACACAAACATGGTCTCATATTCATATTCTTATTAAGTATGCTAAACAGACATGAAAATATCAATGTTTTACATTCCAATATTCTTCACATAGAAGAATATGTTCTATGTATTTATAAATAAATATTTCTACATAAATCTGATGATATTTTATATATGTATAGATGATTTTATATATATATATATATATATATATATACTGTATATATATATAGGTATAGATATATTAATAGGTATATATATATATATATATATATATAGAGAGAGAGATAGATAGATAGATAGATAGATAGATAGATAGATAGATAGATAGATATAGCAATATCTATTTTAAATACTTTGAACATATTCTACTATGTGCAGAACATTGGAATGTCAAATATTTACAGTAAATACATAGTTAAAACCTTTATTAAATATGAATATTGCATGCATATGCTTTTAAATGTTTTCATCTACTTAACTGCAAAGGGGTCCAATGCACTTCTATATATGTCTATATATTTGTACATATGTATTTATGTGTTTATATATGTATATATGTCTTTAAATACATAAAAAAATCATATAAATGCATAAATACATATATACACACATATAAACACACACATATATATATATAAATGTGTGTATATATATATATATATATATATATATATATATATAAATGTGTGTATATATATATATATATATATATATATATTTATATATATATATATATATATATATATATATATATATATATATATATATATATATATATGAAAAGTATAGAAATAGACAGGCGCACAGAGACACACCTCGTGTAATACGTTTTAAATATATATGTGTATAAAAAAAGGTGAAATATCTGTACTCACTTGGTTTAACCTCACGATATGAGGTATTTAAGTAGCACTTGTGTTAGTAAGATGTCACTCCTTGCTTGCTGTCGCAGTCCAATGTCCTTCCACACCTCCTTAGATGACCCAGTTTTCTTTTGAGTCCTAAACGATAGGTGTGTCTCTCAGGGTGGGAGCATTTTAATTGGATGTATGAGTTTGATAGGATATGAATATAAAGGCAATACACTACTAAAGGGCAGTGCAGATCTAGCAGGCAGGACACTTGGTTAGCAGCCGACCAACTGACTGATTGCCGATGATCAATCAAGCTCCAACATTTTAGATGTATACTGATGTCTACAGATTCCAGCTTGCTCCTGTTTGCGGAAATTTCACCTTTTTTTTATACACATATATATTTAGAACGTATTACACAAGGTGTGCCTCTGTGCGCCTGTCTATTTCTATACTTTTCAGACACTCAGGAGGAACCTCTCACCGCGGGGGATTGCTCTTTATCAGACGGGCTGCCAGAACCAGTGGCACACAGGAGCCAGTACTGCGGACTATAAGAATCACTATAGATCCATAGACTATCCACTTTTTAATGAATGAGACTGTTTAGTACCTAATCTGTATCTGTCTTATATACATATTCTTGTTAACGGATGGGAATATATACATACAAATGAAATGAGACTAACATCCCACTCATATACTTTAAGCGCTGAATAATTCTAATTTATATATATATATATATATATATATATATATATACTGTATATATATATATATATTTACAGTGGGGCAAAAAAAGTATTTATGGATTAGGATATATAGGAGCGCCAATGGCTTAGATATACCACAGGGAATAAAAAGTCAAAAATGGTCTCCAATAATTTCTATGTTCCAAAATCAACCAAATATTTAATGTAAAACCAATATAATTCTGATCTCCAGAATCATAAAAACACAAAATACATATAGCAAAGCTTAAAATACAATACAATAAATGATTTGAAATGCAACAGATAACAGATCCGGTTAGTTAAACTGGATGACCAATATCTAATGTTCCAGTTTTCATGAGTCCTCTTAAAAACCTTCTAGTAGGTACATGGTATTGTTAAATACACGTACAAATAAACCTAGTATTCAATGAATAATGTAATATTAGCTCAAATGTTCTTATCGAAGTGATAGGATCACTAATATAGTGATATGAGACCCACTAATAGGTCAACAGTGCATACAAATATTGCAACATTTAAATCATATGATGAACACCGTGAAAAATCAAAAATAAGATACAATGTGTTGGATTCCTTAAACTGTCAAATAAACCATATTGTGGATTTGCAATAAAAATAAGTAGTGAATGTGGTCTTTAAAATCAATAAATCAAAAAATAAGATAGAGTGATGGGAAAAATGCAGAAAGAATAATATATATAATAACGAAATTAAATGTAAGATCCTACCAATGGAATTTAAACTAAACTGGTACCAGCTAATACCTCAATTCTCCTAATTAAATCTAGGGCGTTATTATCTTAAAAACAGTAAACAAATAACACAAGCTATATAAATTACCACAAGCTATATAATTATGACATATATATATAGAAATATATGAACGACATAAAAACAGAGAATGTGTATAGTTTGGCCAAAACTAGTCCACAAACTCCTAAAGGTGTGTTTCCACAACTTTAAATAACTTAAAATAATGATAAGACAATAATAGTGTCCTTTGAGAGTCTTTTGATAAATCCTTAAAAGTCTGGTAAAAATCCGGTGAGAGAAATCCTCAATGTGTAGTAGAGTCCCAAGTCCTATTCCTATGTTAAGACAAATACCTGAAAGAAATGGAAAAATAGTCCATACCCGTTAGCGCTGTTTGTTTAGTGCGTTTTTTTCCATTTCTTTCAGGTATTTGTCTTAACATAGGAATAGGACTTGGGACTCTACTACGCATTGAGGATTTCTCTCACCGGATTTTTACCAGACTTTTAAGGATTTATCAAAAGACTCTCAAAGGACACTATTATTGTCTTATCATTATTTTAAGTTATTTAAAGTTGTGGAAACACACCTTTAGGAGTTTGTGGACTAGTTTTGGCCAAACTATACACACTCTCTGTTTTTATGTTGTTCATATATTTCTATATATATATGTCATAATTATATAGCTTGTGGTAATTTATATAGCTTGTGTTATTTGTTTACTGTTTTTAAGATAATAACGCCCTAGATTTAATTAGGAGAATTGAGGTATTAGCTGGTACCAGTTTAGTTTAAATTCCATTGGTAGGATCTTACATTTAATTTCGTTATTATATATATTATTCTTTCTGCATTTTTCCCATCACTCTATCTTATTTTTTGATTTATTGATTTTAAAGACCACATTCACTACTTATTTTTATTGCAAATCCACAATATGGTTTATTTGACAGTTTAAGGAATCCAACACATTGTATCTTATTTTTGATTTTTCACGGTGTTCATCATATGATTTAAATGTTGCAATATTTGTATGCACTGTTGACCTATTAGTGGGTCTCGTATCACTATATTAGTGATCCTATCACTTCGATAAGAACATTTGAGCTAATATTACATTATTCATTGAATACTAGGTTTATTTGTACGTGTATTTAACAATACCATGTACCTACTAGAAGGTTTTTAAGAGGACTCATGAAAACTGGAACATTAGATATTGGTCATCCAGTTTAACTAACCGGATCTGTTATCTGTTGCATTTCAAATCATTTATTGTATTGTATTTTAAGCTTTGCTATATGTATTTTGTGTTTTTATGATTCTGGAGATCAGAATTATATTGGTTTTACATTAAATATTTGGTTGATTTTGGAACATAGAAATTATTGGAGACCATTTTTGACTTTTTATTCCCTGTGGTATATCTAAGCCATTGGCGCTCCTATATATCCTAATCCATTGTTCCGTTTCTAGACCTATTAGGGGGTCTTCTTTATAGTGAGCAGATATCAGTCCTGGGCGCTGGTTACTTCGTCTTTTTCAAGCAAAAAAGTATTTAGTCAGCCACCAATTGTGCAAGTTCTCCCACTTAAAGGGACATTAAACCCAAATTTTTTCTTTCATGATTCAGATAGAGAATACCATTTTAAATAACTTTCTAATTTACTTATATAATCTAATTTGCTTCATTTTCTTGATATTCTTTCCTGAAAAGCATATCTAGATATGCTCAGTAGCTTCTGATTGGTGGCTGCACGTATTTGCCTCATGTGATTGGCTCACCAATGTGCATTGCTATTTCTTTATCAAAATATATCTAAAGAATGAAGAAAATTAGATAACAGAAGTAAATTGGGATGTTGTTTAAAATTGTATTCTCTGTCTGACTCATGAAAGAAAAATTTGGGGTTTAATGTCCCTTTAAGAAGATGAGAGAGGCCTGTCATTTTCATCATAGGTATACCTCAACTATGAGAGACAAAATTTGGAAACAAATCCAGACAATCACATTGTCTGATTTGGAAATAATTTATTTGCATATTATGGTGGAAAATAAGTATTTGGTCAATATCAAAAGTTCATCTCAATACTTTGTTATATATCCTTTGTTGGCAATGACAGAGGTCAAACGTTTTCTGTAAGTCTTCACAAGGTTGTCACACACTGTTGCTGGTATGTTGTCCCATTCCTGCATGCAGATCTCCTCTAGAGCAGTGATGTTTTGGGGCTCTCACTAGGCAACACAAACTTTCAACTCCCTCCAAAGGTTTTCTATGGGGTTGAGATCTGGAGACTGGCTAGGCCACTCCAGAGCCTTGAAATGCGTCTTACGAAGCAACTCCTTAGTTGCCCGGGTGGTGTGTTTGGGATCATTGTCATGCTGAAAGACCCAGACACATTTCATCTTCAATGCCCTTGCTGATGGAAGGAGGTTTGCACTCAAAATCTCACAATACATGGCCCCATTCATTCTTTCATGTACACGGATCAGTCATACTGTTCCCTTTGCAGAGAAATAGCCCCAAAACATGATGTTGCCACCCCCATGCTTCACAGTAGGTATGGTGTTCTTTGGTTACAACTCAGCATTCTCTCTCCTCCAAACACGATGAGTTGTGTTTCTACCAAACAGTTCTACTTTGGTTTCATCTGACCATATGACATTCTGTCAATCCGCTTCTGGATCATCCAAATACTTCAGATGGGCCCGGACATGTATTGGTTTAAACAGGGGGACACGTCTGGCACTTCAGGATCTGAGTCCCTGGCGGTGTAGTGTGTTACTGATGGTAGCCTTTGTTACGTTGGTCCCAGCTCTCTGCAGGTCATTCACTAGGTCCCCCTGTGTGGTTCTGTGATGTTTGCTCACTTCTTGTGATCATTTTGACCACATGGGGTGAGATCTTGCGTGGAGCCCCAGATCAAGGGAGATTATCAGTGGTCTTGTATGTCTTCCATTTTCTAATTATTGCTCCCACAGTTGATTTCTTCACACCAAGCTGCTTGCCTATTGCAGATTAAGTCTTCCCTGCCTGGTGCAGGTCTACAATTTTGTTTCTGGTGTCCTTTGACAGCTTTTTGGTCTTCACCATAGTGGAGTTTGGAGTGTGACTGTTTGAGGTGGTGGACATGTGTCTTTTATACTGATAACAAGTTCAAAAAGGTGCTATTAAAACAGGTAATGAGTCATTCACTAGGTCCCCCTGTGTAGTTCTGTGATGTTTGCTCACTGTTCTTGTGATCATTTTGAACCCAGGGGGCGAGATCTTGCGTGGAGCCCCAGATCAAGGGAGATTATCAGTGGTCTTGTATGTCTTCCATTTTCTAATTATTGCTCCCACAGTTGATTTCTTCACACCAAGCTGCTTGCCTATTGCAAATTCAGTCTTCCCAGCCTAGTGCAGGTCTACAATTTTGGTTCTGGTGTCCTTCGACAGCTTTTTGGTCTCCACCATAGTGGAGTTTGGAGTGTGACTGTTTGAGGTTGTGGACAGGTGTCTTTTATACTGATAACAAGTTCAAAAAGGTGCCATTAATACAGATAATGAGTGGAGGACAGAGGAGCCTCTTAAAGAAGAAGATACAGGTCTGTGAGAGCCCAAAATCTTGCTTGTTTGTAGGTGACCAAATACTTATTTTCCACCATAATATGCAAATAAATTCTTTCCAAATCAGACAATGTGATTGTCTGGATTTGTTTCCACATTTTGTCTCTCATAGTTGAGGTATACCTATGATGAATATTACAGGCCAATAGGATTTATTCCCCTTTAATTCCTATTGCCTGATAGAAATCTTTCATCCAATAGGAATGTAAGGGACGCCATCTTGGATGACGTCACTTAAAGGGAAACTTCATTTTCCAGCGATGATCGTAAGAAGAGGATGCTCTGCACTGGATGTCTTGAAGATGGACCTGCTCCACGCAAGATGGATGAAGATAGAAGATGCCATCTGGATGAGGACTTCGCCGGCTGGATGAAGATGGAAGAGACCGCCCGAATGAAGACTTCTTGCCGCCTGAATGATGACTTTGCCAGCTGGATGAGGATCCAGGATGCTCTCTGCAGGTCATTCACTAGGTCCCCTGTGTTGTTCTGGGATGTTTGCTCACTGTTCTTGTGATCATTTTGACCCCATGGGGTGAGATCTTACGTGGAGCTCCAGATCGAGGGAGCTTATAAGTGGTCTTGTATGTCTTCCATTTTCTAATTATTGCTCCCACAGTTGATTTCTTCACACCAAGCTGCTTGCCTATTGCAGATTCAGTCTTCCCAGCCTGGTGCAGGTCTACAATTTTGCTTCTGGTGTCCATATGACATTCTCTCAATCCACTTCTGGATCATCCAAATGCTCTCTAGCATACTTCAGACGGCCTGGACATGTACTGGCTTAAGCAGGGGGACATGTCTGGCACTGCAGGATCTGAGTCCCTGGCGGCGTTGTGTGTTACTGATGGTAGCCGTTGGTCCCTGCTCTCTGCAGGTCATTCACTAGGTCCCCCTTTGTGGTTCTGGGATGTTGGCTCACTGTTCTTGTGATCATTTTGACCCCAAGGGGTGAGATCTTGCGTGGAGCTCCAGATCGTGGGAGCTTATCAGTGGTCTTGTATGTCTTCCATTTTCTAATTATTGCTCCCACAGTTGATTTCTTCAAACCAAGCTGATTGCCTATTGCAGATTCAGTCTTCCCAGCCTGGTGCAGGTCTACAATTTTGTTTCTGGTGTCCTTTGACGGCTCTTTGGTCTTCACCATAATGGAGTTTGGAATGTGACTGTTTGAGGTTGTGGACAGGTGTCTTTTATACTGATAACAAGTTCAAACAGGTGCCATTGATACAGGTAATGAGTGGAGGACAGAGAAGCCTCTTAAAGAAGAAGATTTGTTTGTTTCTAGGTGACCAAATATTTATTTTCCCCCAAAATATGCAAAGAAATTCTTTCCAAATCAGACAATGTGATTGTCTGGATTTGTTTCCACATTTTGTCTCTCATAGTTGAGGTATACCTATAATGAAAATTACAGGCCTCTCTCATCTTCTTAAGTGGGAGAACTTGCACAATTGTTGACTGACTAAATACTTATTTGCCCCACTGTATATGTATATATATATATATATATATATATATATATATATATATAAATATTTATATATATATATATATATATATATATATGTACATACATATCCATCTTTAGACATGTGTATGTATTCATATCTATGTTAAAGCCCTTTGCCTGTCTTTTTTTTTCTAACCCCCGATACCTCATATCTTTGAGCCCTTATAACTATTGTGTGCAATATTTTTTTTAAATAATTTTTTAAAAGATGGTGTTATGAGTATTTTAAAGCTAAAGAGTAGACTTTATCACCATGAATATATTGTGTAGGCAATGGGTTAATTTGCATCATCTCTGTTGGATACATATCACCACCAGCATTCTTATCAGTCCCAATGTTTGAATGAAGATGTACAAAGCATAAGCAGAAAAACATTTGACAGTATAATCTCATCATTATGGTAATGTCTATATATGTTTTCTATGGTCTTGCTCTATGACACCCACAAAAAGTTGTATTATGTTTCTATGCAGTAGTTTAGTTGATGTTATTTGGTTATAAAGCTTTCCTATATTCGGAATTCTTGAGGCTAATGGTCTCTTTTGAAGGCATAACAATTAAGAAACTAAAGTGAACAACTGTGGCAAAATAGTGCTTAGCATTTTCAGTGTTTAATTTAAAGAGTATGGGCTATATTACAAGTGGAGTGCTAAATTATTGAGTGATAGTTAACCAGACATTACAAGTGGCTGGCTATTGCTACAGCGAGCTTGCGGTAGCAATTAGCGCTCCAAAAATTAACCAGAGATTAAATCTTTATTTTAAAAAAATGCTACTAGGCAGTTTTGGGGCTTTAAAGTTGGTGGGAGTGCGGTGTTAGAAAAAAACAGCACTGAATGGCTTCAGCCATCTCTGATGGCTTCAGAACGAGGCTCCAATATACATGAAAGTCGGTTAGATATCTCAGAGTTTCTTTGATAAGTGTTGTACTTAGTATAAATACACTATGAATACAATATATATGTAATCTGGATATAAAAATACAGCTACTTTATGGAAAGGTGCATCTTAAAGGGACATTCCAGTCAAAATTGAAAAGCACATAGATGAATTACATATTTGAATAGAAACAGATTTGCAATATATATGTATTGGCAAAAATGCTTATAGTAAAAGTTATCACTGCTTTAGTGTTAAAGGGATAGTAATGTCCAAATTAAACTTTCGTGATTCAGATAGGGCATGTTATTTTAAACAACTTTCTAATTTACTTTTATCATTAAATTCTCTGTTAAACCTAGCTAGGCTCATATACTAATTTCTAAGCCCTTGAAGGCCGCCTCTTATCTGAATGCATGTAACAGTTTTTCACAGCTAGAGGGCGTTAGTTCATGTGTTTCATAGAAATAACATTGTACTCATGGGCGTGGAGTTATTTAAGGGTCAGCACTAATTGCTTGAAATGCAAGTCTGTCAAAAGATCTGAGATAAGAAGGCAGTCTGCAGAGGCTTAGATACAAAGTCATTACAAAGGTAAAAAGTATATTTCTATAACAGTGTTGGTTATGCAAAACTGGGGAATGGTAAATAAAGGGATTATCTATCTTTTTTTTTTAGAACATTTTTTATTGAGGTTTTGAGAAGCAACAACCAATAAAATAAGTCAGCAAGGCGGTTCCAACAAAATAATAACTTGCATATACACAACATTGCTTTCTTAAAATAGAGAGGGTAACTGCTATTATATGCCATGGCACTAAATTACACATTCCTTATGGATATTCAGGGTGGGGGTACCGTGATTAAAGTGTACTGCAGGAAGTCATCTAGGACCTAGAACCATGAAACCTCGTTTTTATTTTTGTACGAATAATATTCCTTTAGATGGTAATAGAAGGAGACAAGTCACTAGAACCTGTTTGGGCTTATGGTAGCGTCTTTATAGGAGTAGATATGATAGAGTGCATCTCAGGTAAATAAAAGTAAGGTGAAATTGAACTCCTAGAAATACTAATAGAGAGGTACCTCTATACCAGTTATGAGAGAAAAAAAAAAAAAATAAGAGTAATCTAAGGCTGTATGGCATAGTATTTTATCAGGTGCCATCTGATGGTGGTTAGAAGGGAATTAGACAGTGGGCAAGACCCGCTCAACATGGGGGGAGAGGTGGGGCTTTTTAGGTTATATGAGAGGGTTTTCGAATATATGAGGGGTGTTGGTACCATAAAGGAGTAGAGGGGGATGTATTAAATACAATATCTGACCATACACTACCCTGGAGGCATGTACTACAAAACTAGTGTGTCCTTCAAAACTATTCTAGTGGAAAGCATTGAGGTCTTGGATAAAACAGGTATATATCAGCGCTGCGGAATCTGTTGGCACTCTACAAATACCTGATAATAATAATAATAATAATAATAATATATGTATATAGGGTTCAGAGATATTGTAAAGGGCTCCAATAACCATAGTAAAATATAAAAAAGGAATAGGCAATTTATGTTATAAGGCATGATATATGTTCTGTCTCTATGGAAACCATTAAGCTAGATACTATCAATCCTAAACAATAAAGTACCCAGGAGCATGGGCAAATGACTTAGAGCTATACAGTATCACAGAAAGTAGTTGGACTATAAGTAGAAGTCGTCACATTAGTAGAAATGTTAAAATAAATCTCCACTATAATATATACATCCTAGTCTCTTATTTCTTCAAACTAAGATATACAGATGGAGTACCGCATATGACAGTATGGCCATAGACCCCTGAATTATTTCCTACATTATATAAGAAACAATAAGAGCATTCAAAAAGTAAGACCCTCAGCTTAATTCCACCTACTAATTATCTTCTAGCTAGGCTCTTAATGAAGACATTGAGAATATACATTAGTAGGACAAAAGTTTGACATAGAGGTATAAGATATTCGACTAGCTGTACATGTGAAGACAATTTAGGTTTGAAAGCAGAGGTGTATGGCGTATACCTTAGTATTGGCAGACTGGGGGGGGGCAGTGCATAAATTTATCTCTAGGTAGATATTTTGGTGGCACCTAAGTTTTATAGGACAGTAGATAAAATTATTTTAGCCTGGATTCGATTGTCTCCAGGTATATGGGTCTAGGAACAGTGAGTGCAAGCAATCTATATGATGCCCTCTAAGGATCTTAAAGTGATGTGGCAAAATTAGTTAAACAAGGGGAATAGAAATCAGTTGGTAGTGAGGGCAAAATAAATTACATATACGTAATCCTAGTATATCTGAATAGGTTCATATTGGGTGTCTATAAATAGATATCTATATCCCCAGGGGAGAGTTTGATCCCAATTAGTTAGGCAGGCAGTTACTTAATAAAAGTCATGTACATAAGCATGGAAATGTTTGGGAAAAAACAGCCACATAGCTACAATGAGAACCTGTTAAAACATAAGAGCCCCAGAGCAAACTTAATGGGGTAGGAACACATAGGTTAACAAACTAGTATTCAAACTATGGTATGGTAGTGGGGGACTCAACCTGTCCTCCTATGCCATATGGGAAAGAAAAAGGGTAGTATGAATGTTAGCATCACAAGTTCTCCAAAGGTGGGTGAGGAGATGTTCTATAGTGGAGTTATCATAGATAGTAGTCCCTTTATCCAAGACCTCTCTTTGGGAGATGAGACATTCCAGGGAGGCTGCAGGGTGGTAGACCATACATACTGTAGACCAGCCAGAAGTTCAATAGGAGCCATTTGCTATAGAGTAAAGGTAGTCTTTACAGGGTATATGAGCTGTGGAGTATGAATATCTTGATATCCGCGGCATATGTGCAGTACTGAATGTCTTTTCGTTCTCCCGTGGTACCTGGAATGAACTCGGTAGTTCCCCTTTCTCTGATTGAGGTCTTCCTGTACGCCTGGTGGCCAGCTACATAAACCCGGGTCACAGCTGCAAAGAACTCCGGTGGAGGGTTATCAAGCCCGGTTGATGTGGGGGGACCAAACGAGGACGCCGGAGATATGAACTCTCTGTGACAAGAAACAGGACCCTGTTGTTTTGGTGGCTCTCTTGTCTGACTTTCAAAATCCAGCTTGGGGGGAGGTACAGCTCTCGTCTCCATATGTCATGTTATATGGCAAATACAATCCCTTTTTATCTGCCATCTTAGCTGAGTCTCCATGATCCCCGTCTCCGGTCATTCTAATGATATCTGTGAGGTCTTTGAAGTAACTGCCATTCAATGGTCTAGGATGCTCAGTAGTTCCCATATCTGTCGGGCGAGATCCTCCTACATAGATGACTTAGATATAGATGGTATTAAACCCAGTAAAAATATCAAAAAGAAAATACACTCTCCTGGGTAGCCCACACACCGGAAGAGGGGGGGTAGATGGTATTGTGAGATGAGCCAGAACGTTCCGATTTGAGTGTAATAAATTAACCCTTCAGCTTGAGTTGATCATGATAATTTTAGTAGATCCAGGATCAGGATTGCTTCTTTGTGCAGTTTAGATGGTTATTATGTGAAGAGCTTGAGATATTAACATAAAAGCCAATAGTTTCTGCAGGCTAGATTCAGAGCTATACTATTCTGCGTCTTCTCATGGCTGTGGCTTGGTCATGCACCCAGGATTATCTATCTTTTTAAACAATAACATTTTTGGTGTCTACTATCCCTTTAACATGATTCTCTGTACATGAATGTAAAGCATAGCTAGGTATTTTCAGTGCACCAGCATTTTAAATACTGCAGCTGCTCAGAGCGCCAGTTAGACTTGTATCATGCCAGCAATTAATAAATTGATGGTAAACTCACCTTAGGCTCTCTGAGCAAGTGCTGGGTTTAAAATGCTGGTGCACAATGCATACTTAAATACACTTTTAAAACAGCTATAGCACTTATTAGAAGAATTTTCACTAATACATGTATATTACAAAAATTCTTCTATTCAAAACTGAAATGCATCCATGTGGATTCCAATTTTGGCTGGATTATACCTTTAAAGCCCTAAAATAATTTAAATACAGCAAAAATCAGGAATTATTTCTAGAGCTCTCTCAGTGCCCAAGCTTAAAGCTAGACACAGATAAATCTTCCCCTACATAGTATAAATCATGGAGAGAGCATCATTTCTCTGAATGGCACACCAGTAGGTTTAGGAATAACAACCTCTGATAGGGGAACTATAATATGTGCATACTTTGAGCAATTAAACATGGAAAATTACTTTTTAATTTTTGGGTTGCTGCCAACTATGTACATACAATGCCCTATCAATAGTACTGTAGAATACATATCAACATTGAGATTGTACATATCTTTGTTATCGGGTGTACAAATTGCCCCTAAATGAGTACATATTTCTGTACTATTGGCACTATGTTAATATTTACACTCAAGTAATTAATAAATTTAAACTTCAATAGTTTGAGTATAGTGTATGATAATGTTTGAAGCATTATGCTAATAAATAAATTGGTTAGCTATGTGTATGAACTTAATGGGATTCCCAGTTATGTTATTTACTTTTACGTATATTTGTTTTAGGTTTATACAAATACATTTACTATTTTTTCTGTCAACATTGCTAAGTTATGCTATGTGAGGACAAATAAATATTATTGTTGTAGAAAAATTATGGATGCATTTCTATGTATATAAATTGATATGTCCAGGTGGCATATTTACATATAAATGTGTACTTAAATTTATGTTTATGCTTATGTTATAAAGCTGTATATATATATATATATATATATATATATATATGTGTGTGTATATATATATATATATATATATATATATATATTGTGCATCTTTCACTATAGCATTCCTGCTCTGGAATTCCATCTGTCCTTTAACATATATATATATATATTTCTATAGTGTTCATATCCTGTGGGTTCCTATTACCACTCTCTAGAGGAGTTCCTTTCCTTTCATCATTGTACATATAGGGTTAATCAGGATAATCATTGGTATCTACCAATAAGATTGTTTTTAACTTGTTTTAAATAAGTGACACATATGTGTTAGATGAAGGTCTATAATTACGGTCTAAACTATCGAAATTGGTCAGACTACTCTGTCCTGTTCTATTACCCTTCATTTGCAGCCTGTTGCTGTTACCTTTTAAAATGGATTATCAATAAAGATCATTTTTTATTCAAGATATACCTGGACTGAGACCTCTTGGATATTTTATTTTTCTATAATTAAACATGGCATAATAGGGGGGGGCACCAGTTTATTGAAACCAGCTAACTTAGTTATAAGTAAATAAAAAGACTGAAAGAGATCTATAGTTCAGACTGAAAAAAGTTAAATTGCTTAGCTTGCCTAATACTGCAAGCAAAAGTTGTCAACTAATGTGATGAAAGCATGTAAAGCATTAAATACAATGCAATATTAAACAACCACTGTAAATAGTTAAATAATACATAGCATGCCAAATTCATCAGTTTATCAAGCTAGAATCCATCAAAATGTCAAATGTTGGGCAATGACATTGATTACTTGAGCAGATTTAGGTATGGTGTCTCCAAGGTTTTAAAATGGTGATCTGTGTCAGGGCACCAGTCCCTAAACCAGAGGTCAGGTCTAACTTACTGATGATGGCTTCCTCGACAGAATCTGAACTAGATGACACCTTTCAATCCAATGCTAAATATTCCTGGGCCACAGACATATATACAGTGTATCCTGTGATTGTTTATTTTAAGCTACTGCATTAACCACCACCAGATATTGCAGCAAGACCAGATCACGCACAGGGGAACCAGCTGCCCTTCCCCCTGCATCAGGCAGACATAAGTTTGCTCCAAACCTCTGATCTTGGGAGATCCAAGGTAGATCAACTGTTTCCCACTTGCTGCTGGGCCACTGTGGTAAAGGGGATCCGTTACCAAGATCCTGTTGCAGATGGTAAACCCTTCTCCAGGATCATAGGAGATAGCTGTAATACTGCAGGGGTAGCTAACACTGAAACAGTGATGCCTCTCATTGTTTGGCTAATACTGGCCTGTGGGTGTTCAGTAGTTAGGGGATGATTGGATCAGCCAATCGGATTGAACTTGATTCTGATTGGCTGATTCCATCAGCCAATCAGAATATTCCTACCGTAATTCCGATTGGCTGATAGAATCCTATCAGCCAATCGGAATTCGAGGGACACCATCTTGTATGACGTCATTTAAAGGAACCGTCATTCGTCGTTCAGTCGTCGGCCAGGATGGATGTTCCGCGTCGGAGGTCTTCCGGATGCTGCCGCTCCACTCCGGATGGATGACGCTAGAAGATGCCTCTTGGATGAAGACTTCAATCGGATGGAAGACCTCTTCTGCCCCGCTTGGATGAAGACTTCTACCGGATGGAGGACCTCTTCTTGCTCCGCTTGGATGAAGAATTTGGCTTGGCTGGGTGAAGATGACTCAAGGTAGGGAGATCTTCAGGGGCTTAGTGTTAGGTTTATTTAAGAGGGGTTTGGGTTAGATTAGGGGTATGTGGGTGGTGGGTTGTAATGTTGGGGGGGGTATTGTATGTTTTTTTTTACAGGCAAAAGAGCTGAACTTCTTGGGGCATGCCCCTTAAAGGGCCCTGTTCAGGGCTGGTAAGGTAAAAGAGCTTTGAACTTTAGTAATTTAGAATAGGGTAGGGCATTTTTTTTATTTTGGGGGGCTTTGTTATTTTATTAGGGGGCTTAGAGTAGGTGTAATTAGTTTAAAATGTTGTAATATATTTCTAATGTTTGTAAATATTTTTTTATTTTTTGTAACTTAGTTCTTTTTTATTTTTTGTACTTTAGTTAGTTTATTTCATTGTATTTATTTGTAGGAATTGTATTTAATTTATTTATTGATATTGTAGTGTTAGGTTTAATTGTAACTTAGGTTAGGATTTATTTTACAGGTAAATTTGTAATTATTTTAACTATTTTAGCTATTAAATAGTTCTTAACTATTTAATAGCTATTGTACCTGGTTAAAATAAATACAAAGTTACCTGTAAAATAAATATAAATCCTAAAATAGCTATAATATAATTATAATTTATATTGTAGCTATATTAGGATTTATTTTACAGGTAAGTATTTAGCTTTAAATAGGAATAATTTATTTATTAAGAGTTAATTAATTTCGTTAGATTAAAATTATATTTAATTTAGGGGGGTGTTAGTGTTAGGGTTAGACTTAGCTTTAGGGGTTAATACATTTATTAGAATAGCGGAGAGCTCCATTCGGCAGATTAGGGGTTAATAATTGAAGTTAGGTGTCGGCGATGTTAGAGGAGGGCAGATTAGGGGTTAATACTATTTATTATAGGGTTAGTGAGGCAGATTAGGGGTTAATAACTTTATAATAATAGTGGTGCGGTCCGCTCGGCAGATTAGGGGTTAATAAGTGTAGGCAGGTTAAGGCGACGTTGTGGGGGGCAGATTAGGGGTTAATAAATATAATATAAGGGTCGGCGGGGTTAGGGGCAGCAGATTAGGGGTACATAGCTATAATGTAAGTAGCGACGGTTTACGGAGCGGCAGATTAGGGGTTAATAATAATATGCAGGGGTCAGCGATAGCGGGGGCGGCAGAATAGGGGTTAATAAATGTAAGGTTAGGGGTGTTTAGACTCGGGGTACATGTTAGAGTGTTAGGTGCAGACGTAGGAAGTGTTTCCCCATAGGAAACAATGGGGCTGCGTTAGGAGCTGAACGCGGCTTTTTTGCAGGTGTTAGGTTTTTTTTCAGCTCAAACAGCCCCATTGTTTCCTATGGGGGAATCGTGCACGAGCACGTTTTTGAGGCTGGCCGCGTCTGTAAGCAACTCTGGTATCGAGAGTTGAAGTTGCGTTAAATATGCTGTACGCTCCTTTTTTGGAGCCTAACGCAGCCATTCTGTGGACTCTCAATACCAGAGTTATTTTAAAGGTGCGGCCAGAAAAAAGACAGCGTTAGATACGCGGGTCGTTACTGACAAAACTCTAAATCTAGCCGTTAGTGTTGGGATACAGCAAAGACCTGCAGGTGATCTACCGGAGGGTCAGTGGGAGGCTGCAACCTCTAAAATAGCTCTGGGTTCTTGTTGCTTGTGTAATTATGTAAAGGGTTTGCGCTTCAAAGAATAGTTGCACTAAACAAAAAAAAAAAAAGCATTAAAATTAAGTTTTTCAACCCACATTATCTGCCCCTATACTATTAAACCCTAAATCACCATATTCCCATCTCTTTTAACTACCTACTCTAATAACCCTTAATCTGCCCCAACCACCTACTCTTTTAACCCTGTTACTCTAGTAACCCCTAAACCACCACATTCCCCATTGCAAACTACCCTGCTACACTATTAACCCCTACGCTACTTTACTCCTAAACCGCCATTACCCCCACAGCAATAACTCCTACACTACTTAACCCCTTAACCACCATTACTCCCATTGCAAAAAAACCCTACTCTATTAACCCCTTACAGCTAACTCTCCAAAGACCCCTAACTTAAGAACCCCCAAGTAAAAAAAAAAAATTAAAAAAAATGCTAGCAGTAAAAAAATAAAACATTACCAAAAATAAAATCTGCACAACCAGTAAACGTCCTATCTTAAAACTAAAGTACCTTAAAAAAAAAAAAACATAAAAACCCTATACTAAAACTAAAATAACAAAAATAAAAATGTTAAAAACACTTAATCTAAAAATTTACCTGAAAAGGGCATTTGTCAGACAGTGCCCTGGTTTAAGTCCTGCTTGCCAAAAAAGTAATTATAGCTCTTTTTGCAAAAAAACCACACAAAAACGATTATTTCTCTTTTGGCAAAACAAATCTATCCTAAATAAAAGACCCTCCCCCCCAAAAAAAATACTCACATCTTGAACCCAGCTCCTTTTGGAGGCAGAAGTGGCAAGTCTATGGTGGCAACGGTCCTCTGACAGTGGTGGTGCCCCTCGCTGTTCTTGGACGACCTCTTCTGATATTCCACCCGATCATTCTTCATGCTGTCACTGAAGCACACTGAAGATTGAATGGAAAGTTGTTGGGCTTATGGTTGTTATCTGCCATCAAAATGTTTTGAGACATTGGATTGTGATCACCTTGAACAGGACTGTCCTTTGTTAAGTATAGGGCCTTTTATTGTAAAGCTGATAACGCATTTTCGGTTCAGAAAAACACTTGAAAACCCCAATTGTGATAGTTCAAAGATGTAACCTACCAAAACAAAAAATTGGAAAATAGGTTGTGATTGAAGCCTTAATGTCAGATACCATAGGTGAAAGAGGGGTCACTTTAAATAGCCAGGTATTGTTAAGTATAGGGCCTTTTTATTGTAAAGCTGATAATGCATTTTCGGTTCAGAAAAACACTGGAAAACCCCAATTGTGATAGTTCAAAGATGTAACCTACCAAAACAAAAAATTGGAAAATAGATTGTGATTGAAGCCTTAATTTCAGATACCATAGGTGAAAGAGGGGTCACTTTAAATAGCCAGGTATTGTTAAGTATAGGGCCTTTTATTGTAAAGCTGATAACGCATTTTTTGTTCAGAAAAACACTTGAAAACCCCAATTGTGATAATTCAAAGATGATACCTACCACAACAATAAAATGGAAAATAGATTGTGATTGAAGCCTTAATGTCAGATACCATAGGTGAAAGAGGGGCACTTTAAATAGCCAGGTATTGAGGTAACCTCAACACACTTGGGAACTTCAGGTGTGCTGAACCATAGGCTGCTCTAAACATATAGGCAGTTGTGTTGTGTCTTCTAGTAGCTCATGAAAAGAGAACTAAGATTGAGGGGACCAGTGTTCAAGTCTCCGGACCCAATATCTCCCAGACTGATTGCACTCAGAAATAAACCTTTTAGTATAAATGGCTTGAGTGCAATCCTAACAATCAGATTATTTTTTTAAAGTGGTTGTTAGTGTGTTTGTTACATGTGCCTACAGTGCACTGTTTTACAAAGATGTAGCCACTTTTACTCCAGTCCTACTGGTTTAAATAAATTAAAAATCAAACCTTTGAAAAGCTAGCTTAATTGTATCTGCCTGTAATAAATATTCTTTGCATCTTATTGAGCTTAGTAACTTTAATATTTTCTCTACTCAAATAAATTGCTGCTGATTCTCTATTCATCTTTCATGGTGTCTGCCTCTCTCTAATAAATTAGTATTAGAGATTTTGATTTTCCTTTTTCAAGTTGCAAAGAGATACACTGGATGAATCCATTGCATTAGAACAGTAAAAAAAAATAATAAGTTGGAAAAATATAATATATCAGACAAAATTGTCATTACTAAGATCATTACAAGCAACATGAGCTAATATAATTTTCTTATGTGACTAAGAAGAAAGACAAAGCTTATAAATCAGAATGGAACAAGATGAAATAGGTATCAAACCTCTACATAAAATCAACAATTTCCAGTTCCAGCTAGTCTAATAAAAACATACATACTTTTGTCAGATAAAAACATCTATCAGGCAGACCTCTAAAAAATTAAATATATGGATTACACAAATATAACTTTTTAGATATTATTATTATTATTATTATTATTATTATTATTATTATTTATTTAACCTAGTGCTGCTACAGGGACTTTAAACATATACCTTTTTTGTTAAGAATATTGAGCCTAAATCAAAGATTTTTAAAAATCGTATGAAATCGATACGTATAGATGCGTTTTCTGTTTGAATACAGATTATAAATTATCTCTCTGTTCAGGTTAGATGAGCAAGATTTAGAAGATTTTTTGTGTTTTTTTTTTTTTTGCTGTATATCTTTGGTTTTGTAGAAAGACATTTTTTGGACATTTTAAAATAGCTAGAAGGCTTGTATCTGTTTATTTGTAACCAAGCATTATACATTTTAATTGTACCTCAAGCTGCTTTAACTGATTTTTCTAACATATTTGTCTGTCAAAGTTGTTCAAAGCTGCACATATCAGATGCTTAGTTTGAGCAATGTTACTACTTCATCTTGGCTTTAAGAAGTTTGTTAGGTAGTCGACATCCTGAAATTACAAAATGTAATTAACAAGTGCCTGGAGATAATAAGTTGACTCCTTTAGGTTTTCCTAATTTGTCTTAAATTTAATCAAACATTAATATGCTTAATGCCCTAATGAAAAGAACAATGTTGTCTTGAAAGCTTGCATTTTTAACCACATCAACATGAACATAATTACTTTTGACTAAATTGGCATCTTATCTTTTGCACAGCTAGAATAGCACCAAATTTGGCACACAGAATTATGCTATCTAGTTTACAGTGTTTATTAATCTGGCTTTTATGTACATATATATATTTTTTTTTTTTACAAATTATATCATATAGTATTTTTTTTTATAAAAGAAGTTTTCAGATGTATCTGTTTAGAGAATCTAACAAGAAGCATAACTAATGTACATATAAGATTTTTCTTATGTGTTGCACCAATTATTTATTTTTTAATTGTAGAATGATGGAATAGTGTTCGTAGAATTCACTGATAGTTCATGTTTGGGCAAACATTGTTAGATGTCATTGAGTGCTAGAGTACTGACTACATCTATATTCGTCAATTTATACCATACATGCTTCAATTCTAATAAATTCAATTTTGCCATTCAAAAACTTTTTGTTATTTGCTTGGGTCATTTTGATGGCTGTGATCTATTAGAAGTACATCCATAAGAATTAGTTGTCAACCAAACTACCAGTACAAAATAGCTGGATAATTAAAGTTACCAGTTGTTCCTTTTTAAAATCATATGACATTATTGATGCTAAAATGTCATAATATAATTTCTTTCTTAAGAAACATTGAGTCCACGGAATCATCAATTACTGTTGGGAATATCACTACAGAAGGAGGCAAAGAGCACCACAGCAAAGGTGTTAAGTATCCATTCCCTTCCCACAACCCCCAGTAATTCTCTTTGCTTTCAGTGCAAGGAGGAGGTGAGGTTTATGTGTAAGATTCTTCTATAAAGATGTTTTTATTTTGAAGCCAGAGAAAATTGCTCTGATCTTCCCTATCTGCTTGGTTTAGCTGTACTCCACGTTAGTCTCTTCAGTAGACTTTTTAAACAGTCAGGAACTTGTGGGGTGGGCCTCACTGTGTTTTCCTGACAATTTGCGGCCGTCTAACACAATACCAGAGTAGGCTTACTCTGTTTCTTCTACGTTCCATAGGTCTCTGTGAGGAGTGGCTTCCTCTCATGCCAGTGAGATGTCCTCCTGTTGGACAGAGGTGCAGGTAAGTGGTATCTGAGGCACTAGTTGCCATTCCCTTGCTGCAGGGGAAATGTAAGAGAAAGTTTAGAGAATCAGATAGGAAAGTATCAGATCCTGTACAGGCAAACCAAGTTGCTCTTTCCCATAAGTCGGAAGAGGAGGATACTTCGGTAGCATCTGAGGGTGAAATCTCAGATTCAGATAGTGTAATTCCTTCTGATGCTGAAGTGGTTTCCTTCAGGTTTAAGCTTGAACACCTTCGTGTTCTATTAAAGTAGGTTTTAGCTACCTTGGATGACTCAGATGCGCCTATTGTGGTCAACCCTAAAAATCTAGTAAATTAAATAGATATTTTGATGCCCCCTCTCCTAGGGGGGTGTTTCCAGTACCAGACTGTGCCACAGAAATTATTACCCGGGAATAGGAGAGACCAGGGATACCTTTTTCCCCCTCCCCTGTCTTTAGGAAAATGAACCCGGTGGCCGACTCCATAAATGAGTCGTGGCAGACAGATCCAAAGGTGGAATGGGCAATTTCCACTTTGGCAAAGAGAACTACTATTCCTATTGAGGACAGGTGCTTATTCAAAGATCCTATGGATAAAAAGCTGGAGGCCTTTTTAAAGAAAATGTATACTCATCAGGGGTTACAATGGCAACCGGCAGTGTGCATTGCCACAGTAACCAGTGTGGCAGCCTATTGGTTTGATGCCCTGTCTGAATCCCTTCAAGCGGAAACTCCTTTGGAGGAAATTCAGGATAGGATAAAGGCTCTAAAGTTAGCTAATTCCTTTATCACTGATGCTTCTTTACAAGTCATTAAGTTGGGGGCCAAAATATCTGGCTTTGCAATCTTACGGCTAGATCACGAGTTTTGTCGGTAAGGCTCTGTGGTGCTAATGCTCCTTTTTTTCTTACCGCTCCCTTAAGCCAACACTGGTATTACGAGTTATCTTTAAGCCGGCGTTAGCCTCAGAAAAGTGAGCATTGAGCAAAATTTAGCTCCACATCTCACCTCGATACCAGCGTTGCTTAAATCAGCAGTAAGCTGGCTAAATGTGCTCATGCACGATTTCCCCATAGGAAACAATGGGGCCGAGCTGGGTGAAAAAAACGTAACACCTGCAAAAAAGCAGCATTCAGCTCCTGACGCAACCCCATTGTTTCCTCTGGGAGAAAAAAAAAGCTATGTCTGCACCTAACACCCTAACATGAACCCCGAGTCTAAACACCCCTAATCTTACACTTATTAACCCCTAATCTGCCACCCCCAACATCGTCGCCACCTGCATTATACTATTAACCCCTAATCTGATGCTCCGGACTCCTCCACCACCTACATTATACTAATGAACCCCTAATCTGCTGCCCCTAACATCGCCGAACCCTACATTTTATTTATTAACCCCTAATCTGCCCCCCAACAATATTACATTTATTAACCCCTAATCTGCCTGCCGCCAACGTTGCCGCCACTATAATAAAGTTTTAACCCCTAAACCTAAGTCTAACCCTAACACCCCCCTAACTTAAATATAATTTAAATTAAACTAAATTAAATTAATTTAACATAATTAAATAAATTAATCGTATTTAAAACTAAATACTTACCGATAAAATAAACCATAAGCTACCTACAATATAACTAATAGTTACATTGTAGATAGCTTAGGATTTATATTTATTTTACAGGCAACTTTGTATTTATTTTAACAGCCAATAGAATGCAAGGTCAATCCTATTGGCTGATTGGATCAGCCAATCGGATTGAACTTCAATCCGATTGGCTAATTACATCAGCCAATAGTATTTTTCCTACCATAATTCCGATTGGCTGATAGGATTCTATCAGCCAATCGGAATTCAAGGGACGCCATCTTGGATGACGTCATTTAAAGGAACTTCATTCTTCGTTAGGAATTTGTTTGAAGAGGATGCTCCGCGTCGGCTGGATTGAAGATGGACCCGCTCCGCTCCAGAAGGATGAAGATAGAAGATTCAGCCTGGATGAAGCCTTCTGCCATCTGGAGGACCTCTTCTGCCCCGATCAGATGAAGACTTCGGACCCTCTGGAGGACCACTTGTGCACGGCTGGTTGAAGACGGTTCAAGGTAGGGTGATCTTCAGGGGATTAGTGTTTTAAGGGGGAATTGGGTGGGTTTTAGAGTAGGGGTGTGTGGGTGGTGGGTTGTAATGTTGGGGGGTATTGTATTTTTATTTTACAGGTAAGAGAGCTGATTACTTTGGGGCAATGCCCTGCAAAAGGCCCTTTTAAGGGATATTTGTAATTTAGTATAGGGTAGGGAAATTTTATTATTTTGGGGGGCTTTTTTATTTTATTAGGGGGATTTGATTAGGTGTAATTAGTTTAATATTCTTGTAATTCTTTTTTAATTTTCTGTAATTTAGTGTTTTTTTTCGTAATTAAGTTTATTTAATTTAATTGTAATTAATTGTAGGTAGTTTAATTAATTAGTTTAATGATAGTGTAGTGTTAGGTGTAATTGTAACTTAGGTTAGGGTTAATTTTACAGGTAATTCTGTACTTATTTTAGCTAGGTAGTTATTAAATAGTTAATAACTATTTAATAACTATTGTACCTAGTTAAAATAAATACAAAGTTGCCTGTAAAATAAATATAAATCCTAAGCTAGCTACAATGTAACTATTAGGTAGCTTATGGTTTATTTTATCAGTAAGTATTTAGTTTTACATAGGATTAATTTATTTAATTATGTTAAATTAATTTTGTATAATTTAAATTATATTTAAATTAGGGGGGGTTAGGGTTAGGGTTAGACTTAGGTTTAGGGGTTAATTTATTATAGTAGCGGCGACGTTGGGGTCGGAAGATTAGGGGTTAATTAATGAAGGTAGGTGTCGGTGACGTTGGGGGGGGCAGATTAGGGGTTAATAAAATACCCTTTGAAAAAGCAGTGTTAGATGGTGAAACATGTTAGGGACAAGTTAGGAGTTGATGAGAACTCTTTTTTAACTTAGCCGCTATATAGATTGTTGACTTTATTTAAAGATGATGAATGGTTATACTTAACATAATGTTATGAATGGTGGTAATTTAGACATACAGAGGAGGAACAAAACGTTTCTACAATAGTTATATGTTTGGGGTAACAAGTACACAGAGCAATAATAACAATAGTGCTCATATGCTTATTCAAATACTGGTAACCGAATAGATGGGGATCCGTCCAAAACTGAAGCAACCAAAAGAGATAGAGTAATATTTAATTAAGTGGTAACCAAGTTTACAAAGTAATATTGAGTATACAATTTACTTTACAACAGTTAATATTTGAACCAATTTTATACAACTAGAAACTGATCTCTCAGTTACGCTGTGTATTGAACCAACCATTTGTTGTTTTAAGAAGGCAGCTGAACCAAGTAGCGTAACACAAGTATAATGGTGGGAGTGATTTAAGCATTTATTTAACTCCACTGCACAACACTCAGTTACGTTGTGAATTTAACTAAACACCTGGGGCTCGATCCGATAAAAATCGTCGCCCGCAAAAGCTGGCGATGCTAATATTTGCGCTGGTTTGGTATCACATATACGGCGTAATCTAGAAGTTACGCGCGTATATTTCTGCCGTCGTCCGTAGTTTTTTGGGCCATAGACAGGTATACCAAACCAGCGCAGTTTGGTATCCAATATACAGCGTAAGGACTTACGTGGCGAAAATGGAGAAATCTTACTCCATTTTCACCCCGCCACAAAAAGCAGCCGTAAGAAGCCTTACGCTGACTATTGGAGCCCCATAACTCCCTAAACTAGATGCTAAATAAACCTAACACCTAACGCATGTGCAATGTCTATCTACCTGTCAACCGCGATCTGCTAAATAAAACCTAACACCTAACGCATGCGCAATGTCTATCTATGTGATATACCTTTAAATCTGCACTTCACAAGCACTTCCTTCCTATTTAAGGAAGCACTCTAGCCTCATTCTGGGCCTGAAAATTGAAGTTGTTTCTTCACAGTTCACTTTGACTCCTGTGAAATAACTTTGCTCTTAGACTTTACTAGGTCTTTCAGGTCCTTAAGCTCATTTCTTACTATATGCACTGCATATTCTGTTGCTGCCTTTACTCTCTACTGGAACCAGCCTCCAGGATTACTACGCTTACCGGAACTACTTACTTCAGATGCCGAAGTCGCACTCACACTGAGCGGTCACTGGAGCTCAAACTGCCTGCCTGTCAGCTCCTCAAAGCTCTCTCATACCCACGCTGCTTCAACCTCCCTGCTCACAAACTAAGTACCGCTCTCCACGCACAAATACTTACCTCAATATTTTTGCAACTATCCTGCATACGTTTGCTTCTGTGTATATAAACCTGTCATCTGGAAAAGTACTTATGAATCGTATTTGGGATAAATGAGAGTGTGTCTGGACTGTATATATTTTATTGATTGCTTGTGTGAGTGCGTGAAAACCTTGTTTAAACATAAAACAACAACTTTGCCTTGGATATTACTGAACTGCCATATGAGTAATTTAACCCATTTATTACTCACATATTCTCTGAGGTTTTCCTTGTTATATCATTCTTATATCAGTGCCTTATCCACATTTTCTTATGTGTTATTGCAAGATATAGTTTCATACATATTAAATCAATTACTAAACTAAAGCCTCACCTTATATAACAAGTTGAATAAGTGATTTATTCTTGCTTATTATAAGAAAAGAGCAACAAAACCTTTATTTTGTCATATATATTTGTATTCACCATTAAAAGTGATTGTGAGTATCACAGAATTTTCAGGCCTATAAACTATAAGGACATAACCTCTAACAATAAAAATGGATCCCAGTGAAATAAAGAATGAAATCACTAATATCAATCAAAAATTGGAATACTTAGCCAGGGCTTTAACTGAATTACAAACTGAAAACAAGGCACTTAAAACACTAGTTAAAGAATGTTTACCTGTGAAAAGTTTAGACACACCTGAACCACACATTAATTACCCACAAACCTTCACTGGTAAACAAAGTGAATATAGAGACTTCAAAAATGCTTGTAATCTACTTTACTCACTTAGGCCTAAGACCTATCATTCTGAAAGAATCAAAGTGTGCACCACTATCTCTTTCCTCCAGGGGGAGCCCCGCTCATGGGCTAATAGATTTTTTGAGAATAACCATCCAATTCTTGATTCTTTGGAAGAATTTTTTCTAGCAATGACATCTTTATATGAGGACTCTCACACCCAGATCACTGCAGAGACAAAATTAAGATCTCTAAAACAAGGAAAAAGGAACGTAGAAGAATACATCACCGAGTTCCAAATGTGGATTGATGATTCCAAGTGGAATGAAATAAGCTTAAAGAACCAATTCAGATTGGGACTTTCTGAAGCCTTAAAAGATGAGTTGTCCCGCTTGGAAATTCCTGAATCTTTAAACGGTCTAATAAAATTGAGTACAACTCTGGATCGTAGACTGCGCAAAAGGAAGGCTGAAAGGGCTTCTTGTGATGGAACACCGCAACGTTCATATCCTTACACTCCAATCCAGGAAAAGGGTACATCAAATCAAACTCCAATGGAGATTGGAGCTATAAGGGGACTTTCTTACACCCGAAGAAAAGGCCAGACGTAAATCTGAAAACCTTTGTTTATATTGTGGGCAAAAGGAACATTCCGTCTCAAATTGCCCAAATCTTCTAAGGAAAAAAAAGGGTAAGATGCATATAAAGCATAATATTTTACTGCTAGCACAAAACCCTCAACTGACTGTTGATCTTTCTTTACAGTGGGATCGGAAAAACGTACGATCTAAAACGTTGATCGATTCTGGGGCAGCTGGAAATTAAATTGATATTTCTTTTGTTAAATTAAATAAAATCCCTATTGTTTGCAAGGCACACCCAGTATCTGTTAAACTCATTGACGGCACACACATACAACATGGTCCCATTACACATCAAACAATACCACTTTTAGTGACTACTGATAAAGGTCATACTGAATATCTCTCCTTTGATTTAATTACTATCCACATGCATACTCTTATTTTAGGATTTTCTTGGCTACACAAACATAATCCCAGCATTGACTGGTCAAACACACAGGTAACTTTAGAATCACCATTCTGTTTAAATACCTGTTATCCATTTCAGCTAATCTCAACCATAGAAAAAGAACTACAAGAAATTTATCAGGATCTGGCAGAGGTGTTTGACTTATATCAGTGCCTTATCCACATTTTCTTATGTGTTATTGCAAGATATAGTTTCATACATATTAAATCAATTACTAAACTAAAGCCTCACCTTATATAACAAGTTGAATAAGTGATTTCTTCTTGCTTATTATAAGAAAAGAGCAACAAAACCTTTATTTTGTCATATATATTTGTATTCACCATTAAAAGTGATTATGAGTATCACAATCTACCTGTCAACCGCGATCCCCTGCCGCAATCCCTAATAAAATATTTAACCCCTAAACCGCCGCCATCTACATAAACTAACCCCCTACTGTGAGCCCCTAAAACTGCCACCATCTAACTGATCTATCCCCTAATGTGAACCCTTAAAACCGCTGCAATCTACCTGATCTATCCCCTAATGTGAACCCCTTAAACTGCCGCCATCTACCTTATCTATCCCCTAATCTGACCCCTTACACCGCCGCCACCTATATAAAAATTATTAACCCCTAATCTAATCCCCCTATACCGCCGCCAGCTATATTAATATTATTAACCCCTAATCTAATCCCCCTAGCATAATTATCTCTATTACCAGCCCTTAAAAGGGCCTTTTGCGGGGCTTTGCCCCAAAGTAAACAGCTCTTTTGCCCTATAACCTGCCCTCCCTACACCACCGCCACCTATATTAATAGTATTAACCCCTAATGTAAGCCCCTTAAACCGCCGCCATCTATATTAAAATTATTAACCCCTAATTTAATCTACCTACCCCGCCGCCAGCTATATTATCTATATTAACCCTAAGTATTTTATAGTTAATATAGTTATTACATTATATATATTAACTATATTAACCCTAATTATATTAGGGTTAATATAGTTAATATAGTTACTATAGTATTTATATTAACTATATTAACTCTATCTAACCCTAACACCCCTAACTAAATTCTTATTAAATAAATCTAATTCATATTATAAACTAAAATATTTCTATTAAAATACTTACCTATAAAATAAACCCTAAGATAGCTACAATATAATTAATAATTACATTGTAGCTATGTTAGGGTTAATATTTATTTTACAGGTAAATTGTTAATTATTTTAACTAGGTATAATAGCTATTAAATAGTTATTAACTATTTAATAGCTACCTAGTTAAAATAATTACCCAATTACCTGTAATATAAATCCTAACCTAAGTTACAAATACACCTACACTATCAATAAATTAAATAAACTACAAATATCTATCTAAAAATACAATTAAATAAACTAAACTAAATTACAAAAAAAAACAAACACTAAATTACAAAAAATAAAAAAAGATTACAAGATTTTTAAGCTAATTACACCTATTCTAAGCCCCCTAATAAAATAATAAAGCCCCCCAAAATAAAAAAAAAAATCCCTGCCCTATTCTAAATTTAAAAAAGTTCAAAGCTCTTTTACCTTACCAGCCCTTAAAAGGGCCTTTTGCGGGGCATGCCCCAAAGAAAACTGCTCTTTTGCCTGAAAAAAAAAAACACAATACCACCCCCCAACATTACAACCCACCACCCACATACCCCTAATCTAACCCAAACCCCCCTTAAATAAACCTAACACTACCCCCCTGAAGATCTCCCTACCTTATCTTCACCACGCCGGGCCAAACTCCTCATCCGATCCGGGCGATGTCTTTATCCAAGCGGCAAAGAAGAAGTCTTCATCCCGGCGATGTCTTTATCCAAGCGGCAAAGAAGAAGTCTTCATCCCGGCGATGTCTTTATCCAAGTGGCAGCAAAGTCTTCTTCCATCCGGCAGCATCTTCCATCAAGCGGCATCTTCAATCTTCATTCTTCGCTCCTCCAACGCGGAGCATCCATCCCGGCCGATGGCTGAACGACAAATGAGGTACCTTTAAATGACATCATCCAAGATGGCGTCCGTCGAATTCCGATTGGCTGATAGGATTCTATCAGCCAATCGGAATTAAGGTAGAAAAATCTGATTGGCTGATTGAATCAGCCAATCAGATTCAAGTTCAATCCGATTGGCTGAACCAATCAGCCAATCAGATTGAGCTTGCATTCTATTGGCTGTTCCGATCAGCCAATAGAATGCGAGCTCAATCTGATTATTTTATTAGGGGGCTTAGAATATGTGTAATTAGCTTAAAAATCTTGTAATCTTTTTTTTATTTTTTGTAATTTAGTGTTTGTTTGTTTTTTGTAATTTAGTTTAGTTTAATTGTATTTTAGTTTAGATATTTGTAGTTTATTTAATTTATTGATAGTGTAGGTGTATTTGTAACTTAGGTTAGTATTTATTTTACTGGTAATTGGGTAATTATTTCAACTAGGTAGCTATTAAATAGTTAATAACTATTTAATAGCTATTATACCTAGTTAAAATAAATAACAATTTACCTGTAAAATAAATATAAACCCTAAAATAGCTACAATGTAATTATTAATTACATTGTAGCTATCTTAGGGTTTATTTTATAGGTAAGTATTTAGATTTAAATAGGAATATTTTAATTAATAATATTAATATTAGATTTATTTTAATAAGAGTTTAGTTAGGGATGTTAGAGTTAGATAGGGTTATTATACTTAATATATATATAATATAATAATGATATTAACTATATTAACCCTAATATAATTAGGGTTAATATAGTTAATATATATAATATAATAATTATATTAACTATATTAACCCTAATATAATTAGGGTTAATATAGTTAATATAGCTGGTGGCGGTGTAGGGGGATTAGATTAGGGGTTAATACTTTTATTATAGGTGGCAGCGGTGTAGGGGGATTTAGATTGTAGGCAAAAGAGCTGATTACTTTGTGACAAAGCGCCGCCAAAAGCCCTTTTAAGGGCTGGCAAAAGAGCAGTTTACTTTGGGGTAATGCCACGCAAAAAGCCCTTTCAGGGCTATTTGTAGGGTTAGACTTAGGTTTAGTGGTAGGGATAGTTTAGTATTTTAGGGGTTAAATGATTTAATATAGCTGGCGGCGGGGTAGGGGGGTTAAATTAGGGGTTAATAATTTTAAAATAGATGGCGGCGGGGTAGGGGCTCACTTTAGGGGGTAGTAAGGTAGATGGTGGCGGGGTAGGGGCTCACTTTAGGGGGTTATAGATTTAATATAGCTGGCGGCGGGGTCCGGGAGCGGTGGTTTAGGGGTCAATAACTTTATTAGGATAGTGAGCGGGGATAGCGGATAGAGGGTAAGACGTGTCGGGCTATGTTAGGGAGGCGTGTTAGATAGTGCGGGTGATTTCATTCTTTAGTCAGGTTTTGTAGGCGCTGGCAGTTTCTAACGTGGCGTAAGTCACTGGCGACGCCAGAAATTTGTACTTCCGCAGATTTCTGGACATCGCTGGTTTATCCGACTTACGGCACGTTAGCAACTGACGGCGCCGTATATTGGATAGCTCGAGATGCGAGCTGAAACTGCGGGCGACGTGGGTTCCCTCACTTGTGCCGCAAACTACGCCGTATATCGGATCGCGCCCCAGGTGTTTTGAGATAGCAGCTGAACTAAGTAGCGCAACACCTACTAATAAACTTTAATAAACAGCGGTTCAACTGCAGTTTCAGCTACAGCCTCTTTATGTGCTTTATGAACTAAGTAGCGCAACACCTACTGATAAACTTTAATAAACAGCTGTTCAACTGCAGTTTCAGCTACAGCCTCTTTATGTGCTTTAGAATAAGCTTAAACAAACAAAGAAGTTTCAGTCTCTTTATATGCTATAGATAATCTTAAACAAACATACAAGCTAAACTTAAAGTATGAGTATATTTATAAACAGATACATGATTGCAACATTGTTGCCATTACTCAATAAAGTTAACAACTGAATTCTAAACAGTGTAACAGAAATCTAACTGTGATTCAAATTGTATAAATGTTACATTTACTCTACTAGCTATATGAAGTGCTTCAATAGCAACTCCAATTGCAGCTTTGATACAGGATTTTGAAAACTTTAAACAAACATATATGCAAGATAATAAAGGCAAAACTAACTATTATTAAACAAGCATATAGTTTAAAAATCAAACGATACAATGCTGCCATTCAATCCTAACGGTAAAATGAGTATAAGGGTTATATTAAACACAAAGGTGCATCATAGTGATTCAATTACCTGCCTGAATTGCAGCCTCAGTATATGTTTTTGATAGTTTAACACATAATAAACTTTCCGATATCACTGGTGCTAAAGGATCCTTTCTGCCTCAAGACAAGAAGAACAAAATGAAGGGACATCAGACTAATTTTCGTTCCTTTCATAACTTCAAAGGTAAATCTTCCCTGGCCTCTTCCAAACAAGAACAACCCAAGCCCTCTTGGAAACCTGGTCAGTCTTGGAACAAGGGGAAGCAATCTAAGAAACCCACAGCTGAATCCAAATCAGCATGAAGGGTTTGCCCCGATCTGGGACTAGATCAAGTGAGTGGCAGACTCTCTCTGTTCATGCAAGCTTGGGAAAGAGATGTTCCAAGCCCAGGGGCAGTGACTATAGTTTCCCAGGGTTACAAGTTAGAGTTCAAAATGTTTCCTCTCAGGAGCAGGTTCCACCTCTCAAGATTATCTGTAAACCAGATAAAGAGAGAGGCGTGAAATGTGTACAGGACCTTTCTCTCTTGGGAGTGATAGTGCCTGTTCCAAGGTAGGAACAGCATCTCTGGTTTTACTCCGACCTGTTTGTGGTTCCCAAAAAAGAGGGAACTTTCAGATCTAAAGTTACTAAACAAATTCCTCAGAGTACCTTCCTTTAAGATGGATACTATCCGCTCCATTCTGCCTCTGATTCAAGAGGGTCAATTCATGACAACCATGGACCTAAAAGATGCGCACCTGTACGTGCCCATTCACAGGGACCATCACAAATATCTGAGGTTTTCCTATCTAGACAAACATTTTCAATTTGTAGCACTTCCGTTTGGCCTTGCCACAGCCCCCAGGGTCTTCTCAAAGGTTCCGGGAGCTCTATTGGCAGTAATTCGGGCCCGGAGAATTGCAGTGGTGCCTTATCTGGATGACATTATGGTTCAGGCGCCATCTTTGCAACTAGCAGAATCTCACACAATGATCTTGTTGGAGTTTCTTCGTTCCCATGGTTGGAAGGTCAATCTGGAAAAAAGTTCTCTCATTCTAGCTACAAGGGTGATCTTCCTAGCAACCATTATAGATTATCTAGCAATGAAAATATTTCTGACCCAAGATTCTGTCTGTTTGCCTGTCATTGCAGTCAACGGTACGACCATCAGTGGCCCGATGCATGGAGGCAATCAGGTTGATGGTGGCTTCCATAGACATAGTTCTGTTTGCTCGGTTCCATTTGAGACCTCTGCAGCTATGCATGCTCACTCAGTGGAACGGGGAATATACAGATCTATCTCAGAAAATAGTTCTGGATCAATCTAAAAGGGACTCCCTACCATGGTGGCTGTCCCAAGAACATCTGTCCCAAGGGATGTGTTTTCAGAGGCCCTCTTGGGTAATTGTGACCATGAATGCCAGCTTGCTGTGTTGGGGAGCAGTCTGGAATTCATTGAAGGTGCAGGGACTTTGGTCTCAAGAGGAATATGCTCTCCCCATAAACATTCTGGAGTTGAGAGCGATCTTCAATGCTTTGATGGCTTGGCCTCAACTGGCCCTAGCCCGGTTCATCAGGTTCCAGACGGACAACATAACCTCAGTGGCCTACATCAAGCACCAAGGAGGAAATCAGAGTTTCTAAGCCATGAAGGAGGTGTCACGGATCATCCAGTGGGCAGAGGTTCACAATTGCTGTCTATCTGCCATCACCATGGCATCTCATCAAAACACCAAGCTCCCAAGATACAGTTTGAGGTTGAAAGATCCTCAAGCTTTTCTAATAGATGCTCTGGCAGTTCCTAGGAACTTCAGTTGGGTGTATCTCCTTCCTCCGTTTGCTCTCCGTCCGCAAGTCATCGCTCGGATCAAGCAGAAGAGAGCATCAGTGATTCTAATTGCTCCTGTGTGGCCTCGCAGGATCTGGTATGCGGATCTAATAGAGATGTCATCTCTATATCCGTGGAGACTACCTCTCAGGAAGAACCTTCTGCTTCAGGGGCCCTTCCTTCATCCAAATCTTGTTTCTCTGAAGCTGACTGCTTGGAGATTGAACACTTGATTTAAGCTAATCCTGGCTTCTCTAAATCGGTCATTGAGACCGTGATTCAGGCTTGTAAGCCTGTCACTAGAAAGATTAATCATAAGATATGGCGTAAATATCTTTATTGGTGCGAGTCTAAAATATATTCTTGGAGTAAAGTCAGGATCCCTAGGATCTTATCTTTTTTCCAAGAAGGCCTTGAGAAGGGGTTATCTGTCAGTACCCTCAAGTATCTGTCAGTACCCTCAAGTGTCAGATTTCCACTTTATCCATTCTGTTGCACAAGCGTCTGGCGGACGTGCCGGATGTTCAATCCTTTTGCCAGGCTCTGGTCAGAATCAGGCCTGTATTTAAATCATTTGCTCCTCTTTGGAGCCTTAACCTTGTTCTTAAAGTTTTACAGCAGGCTCCATTTGAGCCTATGCATTCCATAGATATTAAGTTTTTATCTTGAAAGGTTTTGTTTCTTACTGCTATTTCTTCTGCTCGGAGGGTTTCTGAACTTTTGGCATTGCAGTGTGATTCTCCTTCTCTCATATGTCATGCAGATAAGGCAGTTCTACGTACCAAGTTTAGTTTCCTTCCTAAGTTTGTTTTGGACAGACAAATTAATCTTCTTTGCACATGTTTTCAAAATTCTATAAATTTGATACTTTTGCCTTGGCTGAGGCTTCCTTTGGGAGAAAGGTTCTGTATGCAGTGGTGCCTTCTGTTTAGGTTACATGTCTTGTCCTCCCTAATCACTGTGTCTTAAGAAAGAAAACAAAATTGATGCTTACCCGATAAATTTATTTATTTATTAACACAGTGAGTCCACGGCCCTCCCTGTGTTTTTCAGACAGTTTTTTTGTTATATAAACCTCAGGCACCTCTGCACCTTGTGTTATTTCCTTTCTATCATTTTCCTTTGGTCCAATGACTGGGGGTTGTGGGAAGGGAAGTGATACTTAACAGCTTTGCTGTGGTGCTCTTTGCCTTCTCTTGCTGTCCAGGTGTGATATTCCCAACAGTAATTGATGATTCTGTGGACTCACCATGTCAAGAAAGAAATCAATTTATCAGGTAAGCATGTTGATTAAGATGTTTATGTGTAGATTTATTTTATAAACATTGAGTGATCATTTGTATCATTAAGTAGAAAATAATCAATTTATTAACTTGGGTACAGATCAACCAAATTTTTAATTAAAACCGATGTTGGAGATTAAAGGGACACTAAAGTCAAAATAAACTTCCATGATTCAGAGAGAGCATGCAGTTTTAAAACACTTTACTTTATCAAATTGTATTTTTATATGCATACTTTCTGAAGAACCAGCTCATACTGAGCATGTGCACAAACTCATAGGGTTGTCTGTCACATGATACACAGGAATGGAAAATGGGAGAAAAAAATAATTTGCCAGAAACAATTCTACTGCTTATTTGATATTCAGTGTTATTGAATTGTCTTTTTATTATGAAATTGTTTATTATGGAATTTTACTGTATTTAATGTTCTTTAAGCATAAAAATACTCCTTTATGCTGCATTGCTGTTAAATTGGTATTATTATACAGCAATAGTTTAAGTTTAATAAATTACATGTCTGAAAAAAATCTTTAAAATATTGATAGAAAATGTGTAGTCTGTTATCAATCAATACATATTTATCCAAAACTAAATTACATGTAAATACCTAAATAATAAAAAAAAATTAGAGATTTTTTGAGCAACAAACAAGCTTAAAAAAGACAACCACAATAAATTAAAATAATATTTTAATAATTTTGAATAAAAATATTTGTGGAATATAAAAAATCAAGAAATAAATATGTGCCTATCACCCTCTGGATATCCCTCTTATACTTTTTCCTCTAATCTTTTATCAGCATTTTATTTAATGTCACATCCTACTTACCCTGTGGATCGCTCACAAAGGAAAAAACATTCTGTTTTGGCTCATGTTCTGTTGGAAGTGTGGGAGGGTATTAAAACCTACAAATCTGCTCTATTCACTTACCCTTGATTCCAATATATTTGGTATCAAATGACTTTGGCTTGTATATCCAGCAAGATTCGGTGATGCCTTTAACCCTTTGACTGCTAAGCACTTTCCCACCTTGGTGCTAAGGTTTTCTTAACCCTTTAAGGACACAGCTTTCAGTTTGCTCAATTGTTTTATGACGGAAAAATTCCGTCATATGTCCTTAAGAGGGTTTTTTATTTAATATCTTTAAAAATATTTTTTTTTATTTTTTTTATTTATTTCAGATCCCCAAAACGTTGTAATACTGTTGGAAAGGTTAGGCGATTACCTTTCCAATGGTGGGTCTTGCGGGTCTGTAGCTTCTTAGATGCCTGAGATACAGGCTTCTAAGCAGCATGCCCCCCTGCGCCTATATTTAACATTGTTAAATAAAGTTGCGCAGTGATGTCATCACGTTTATTGCACGTGATGTCATCACGCAAAGCAGAAGCCCCGGCGATGCCTTTCATTATGCAGCAGTGATCGTCGGGGTAGGAGCGGGTGGGAGCCCCCAGATCTCCCTCAAGTTGGGAGAGTGCTAATGACGGCTCTAAACAAGGTACACCAGTGATTAATATATAGATATTTAGCTCTCTCAGAACCAGCAACAGATTGTGTTTGCAAATTTCACCTTAACAATGCATTGTAGAATTAAATACATAGAAAAAATAGGCTCTTGTTTAAAAAAAAAATAGGCTCTAGTAAAAGGACATTTTAGTATACTTTAGAATGTCCCTTTAAACCAAGATATTATTTATTAAAATGCTAACTGAGCTTGCATAAAAAGCACAAAAGTAAGATATGCTGTAGAGGCCAGAATGGGTTGGAATACCATTATTTTACCACAATTTCTCTCAATGCAAAATGGAAAGGAATTACGTGTTGTAAAGCCACTTGAGAAATCCACAATAACCAGGTTTTCTAATGGATTTCTAATGGTCATAACTAAAATGACCTCTAATTTCAAAACCCAGTCAAAAGCTGAGTGAGGCACTTTGTACGGCACTTTGATATAAAGTTTACCCTTTACTAGAAAGAAAAAAAACATGTACAATTACTATTCAAAGTCTAACCTTAACTATCGGTCTCTGAATGTTACAGTTATAAACAGTTGTAATTTTCTAAAAATAGTAAGTATTGATGTGTGATTTCTTAAAGTATATTTGCCATTTATAGCAAATCCTTGTAGAGCTTAGAAGAAGTTAGCCACTTAAAGCTCATATATAGTAAGTATAATAAAGTTTTTTATTATTATTATTGTTATTTTTTAATAAATGAAAGAGTTTTACTCAAATCTTTATTGTGGACAATACCCTTGTAAGCCATTAAAGGATAAAACATTCTGAAGGCTAAAACATAATGAAGATAGATATATTATAACCAGCTTGAATTGAAAATGTGTAACATAGTTATACATTCTGTTATGTAGTAGCTTATAAAAAAGTTTCCACTAGAAAATAACAATGTTTTTAGATTTTTAGGGAATGACTATTTAAAGTAAGTATCATTTTTTTTAGAAAAATATAGAATATAAAATAAAAATGAGAGAGATAGATATCAATGGTAGATGTATTAAAATACAAAAAAGCCTGAAAGGTCAGAATTTAACATTATGTAATGTTTATGGATGTAATAATAAAGATTTAGAATTCTCTATCTATCTCTCTCACAAAACACCTACAGTTACACTCATAATAACACTTTCTATTAAAATGTAGTAAACAAAATGTTGCACAAAAAATGTATAAGGTATCAAAGATATTAGGTCTCAGGTGTTTGGGAAAAAAAAGCAGGGAAACGGCTTTACGATAGAGATACTAGAATAGAAAACAGGATAGAGATGGAATATGATGGTTAAAATATAAACCCTATAAACCACTATTTCCTATAGGAGGCGCTGATGATAACCATAACAAAGCTAATCAGTAATAAACACAATAGGTATAGATATATACATATGTGGGTATATACAATATTACCAAATAAAAATGAGATGTGGAGTAGACACCACAGGAAGAAATAGAACCAGTCCTTAGATACAAAAAAGTCCAATGGAATTCCTCAAACTTTGGAAAACCTTGCAGGCTGCACTCTGACTTCACCCAATCAGATGATGGAACTCTACAGCAAAAAACAAAAAGGACAGAGGTGCCACATGTGCAGATCAATCAACAACCAAATGATGCAATCATAGATATACAGGGTACTCGCAAGTAGGGCGGCACTCAGATGTGCCAGTGGAAGCGGGCTGGTATTCCACAGCAAACCAGCTGGCTGGTATAAGGCCGTCCTCACCACGATCAGATGCCATACGGTACAGCCATGTCACTGGAACTGTGATGGAAGGAAATATGGAGAGAAGGGCAGTCTTGCCCCTGGGTAGCAGGAAGGGATTCTTAACACCAACCAAACCGAATATATGTGTATAAAAACATATATATATTTATTAAAAGCATACAAAGAAATAAAATATATACCCAAGGTATATCACATCAATATCGGTAAGGTGTAAAATATCTCCCCTGTAAGATACAAGAAATATTTTTTTTTTTTTATGATAGAGATACTTACACATACATGTCTAAGTATGTATATTGGTCATTGGTTGTAATGAATAGGTCAGATTACATCAATGAAGCATTACGCCAATTATGTAATACGGATGATTATATCCCTTTACATACTGACCCTACTAATGCCTTTCGTAGTGAGCTCATGGATATCTTGGACGATGGTTTGGAGGATTGGCACCTTGATCATAGAACCTTTGAGTTCTTAGGTGTGGATAATCCAGTTTTGCCCATCTTCCACCATCTGCCAAAGATACATAAATCTCTAACCAAGGTGAGAGGACGCTCTATTGTTAGTGGCATTAATTCTCTAACTGAACATGTTTCACAATGGGTTGACAGTCTCTTACAACCACTTGTATTTAATTTACACAGTTATATACAAGACACTAAGAGTGTCATATATACCTTAGAAAATTTGAATTGGAAATATAACTGTTTCAAATGGACCACTATTGATATAGTGCCCCTATATTGATCTATACCAAACAGGGAAGGTTTGGAAGCTATTGCATTTTTTCTTGAATATTACTCTAACTTTTCTAGTGAATTCCAGAAATATATACTAAGGGTTTTGAAATATTTACTTATCCATAATTTCTTTTGTTTTGAGGGTGATTTCTATCTCCAGAGACGTGGGACAGCAATGGGGGCAAAGTTTGCCCCCTCTTATGCCAACCTGTTTATGGGTTGGTGGGGGCTGTCCCACGTCTATAGGGATGGAAATCCCTTCAAAGGTTCCATTTATTACTATGGAAGATATATTTATGATTTGCTTTTGATTTGGCTAGGTACAGCATCAGATTTTGCGTCATTTATTGAATATATTAATCTGAATACGATTGGATTGCAATTCACTAGTGAACTAAGAGATAATACTATTCATTTTTTAGATATTACTCTAAGTGGAACTATGGAAGGGAAAATGTATACGGAAAAATATCGGAAACCGATCACTGGTAATGCCCTATTGCACGCAAAGAGTTGCCACCCTAAACATGTCCCATTTGTGGTGGCAAAGGGCCAGTTTATAAGGGTTAAAAGAAATTGCTCATCAGATAGCGCATATAAACAGCAGTCACATGACTTGTGTTTAAGACTCAGAGACAGAGGATATCATGAGGGAGTAATTTCCAAGGCTAGGAAACAAGTTGACCAAATGAACAGAACACACTTCATACACAAAACTAAAAATGCCAATAAAGACCACAAGGGTGTAACTTTTGTGACGGAATACACCAATGAATATACTGAAATATGCAACATTGTCAAACAACACTTTAGGTTTCTGGCTGCAGATGACAAGTTAGAAGAATGTATTTCCAGGGGTCTTCATTGCTCATATAGAAGAACCGCCACATTGGGCAATATGTTGTCCCCTTCAGTTCTCCCCAAACTGGATGGAACTAAAAGTTCGTAGCTAACACACAAAGGAATTTTCAAGTGCTTTAATAAATGTAGGGCTTGTGAGTATGTCTTACCATCTAATATTTTTAGATCAGAAAGCACAGGTAAAACATTTCCAATTGAAAGTTGCCTTACATGTACTTCAACATATGTTATTTATGTGTTGACTTGTACTGCATGTCATTTACAGTATTTTGGCCTGACGACAAATGAGATAAAAGTCAGAATACAAAACTATTTATCTACCATACAGGCAGGTCAGGCTACCACAGCCCTTGTACAACATTTTGCTAAATACCATCAGAAAAATATACAAACTTTGAGATGGCAGGCTATTGAACGTATATTGTGTCTGCCAAGAGGAGGAGACAGGGATAAGTTGCTGAGAAAGAGGGAGATGTATTAGATATTTAAACTTAAGACTCGTCTTCCTACTGGCCTTAATTCTGAATATGATCTTATTAATTACTGGCAGTAGTACGCATCTCCATCCTTCTCAGCAACAATCCCTGAACTTTTGAATATATATAGATTCCCTTATATATTTTAGCTTTGTATTGGGTATTGCATCTAGTGATCTTTCCTTTACTTTTATTGTTTATATTTATTATTTTTATTTTTACATTTATAATTACTGATTTGTTATTTGACATTTAGGATTTAGATTTGAGTTAAACATTTGTACTCCCATAAGTATTTTGTAAACTATTTTCTATTATTGTCCATTTGCATTTTTTCAATTTACATAAAGTTGTGTAAACTTTATAAACTTATATATAGATTAATATTGTATATAATAATAGTTCAATGCAAATATAGGCATGTTGTTACCTATATAGTGTCGAAAAAGCATTTATGGTGTTGAACAAGAGACTGTCCTCTTTTATATTTAACATTTGCATTTTTAGGTATATATTGTTCTAAAGATAAGATTTAGACATTTATATATACTGTCACACCTTTATGTACTATTCAGCTCAGTATTCAATTTATTGTATTGTTGTGGTGTTGTATTTCTGCAGGACTTGAGAAATGAGAAATGTCTTGTCTAGCACTTTAAATTTTGTAGTAAGAAATTTGCATCAAGAACACTCCCTTGTTTTTAAACCAATCAGGGTTTACCCTGCTGCTTTTTAAGGTGCACAGGTGTATTGTATGATAGCTATGATTACAGCTCACGGGCCAAAACATGTTATCTGATACTGTGTTTGTTTGATGCTGCTTGAAGTGCCCCATGGATCTCTTTGTCTTTAACACATTTGTTAAATAAAGACTTTATTTTATGGAAGACTGCTTACGGCACCTTTTTCATACTTGCATATATATATATATATATATATATATATATATATATGTGTGTGTGTGTGTGTGTGTTTTTATATTTAAGTCCAGGATGTACCTTTCTATATTTTTGGATGTTCTATTTACTTTAACAGAGCACCCTGGCAGTTGATAATATTGGGACTGTGTTTATCCTCTCTGGGATTGTATATATGTATATATATATATATATATATATATATATATATACAAAATCCCAGAGAGGACGAGGTTAAAATCCTCGAAACGTCACTTTGTTAAAATAAAGCTGTGAATGCTTTAAAGTATAAGTCCTGGTGAGTGCTCTCTTTTTTTTTTTTTTGGATATATATATATATATATATATATATATATATATATATATATTTATATATATATATATATATATATATATACATATATACACAAATAAACAAATAAATACATATGTATACATGTATAGACATATATATATATATATATATATTTATATATATATATATATATATATATATATATATATATATATATATATATATATATATGCATTAATACCCTTTGCAGTCAAGTAGATGAAAACATGAAAAAACATATTTATGAAATATTCATATTTAATAAAGTGTTATACTGTTTATTTACTGTAAAACATTCACATTCCATTCTAATGTTCTACACAAAGCAAAATATGTTCTATGTATTTTGAAAAAAAGATATATATATATATATATATATATATATATATATGGGTTTCTTCAATAAACGTTTGTTCTGAGTGGGGGGGGGGGTCTGTGAACCCTGAAACATTACCACATAATAAATAACTAATATTTTATCTAAATCCAGCGAGTGCAGTCCTTGATGGAAGAAACCTGCTGATATACTGACTTTGGCACCCTGGTTGCTGAATTGTGAGTGCAGGTACACATGGGAGATATATATATATAGATAGATAGATAGATAGATAGATAGATAGATAGATAAATATATATAATAAAGTATATATTTATATATCTAAAAAGATACATAGAAGCATATAATTTGACGGTAGATAAGAACCAAAAAGGCCCATCAAGTCTACCCATATTACATGTTACCTTTTCCTTAGGATAGCCTTATGCATGTCCCAGGCATTTTTAAATTCCTTTACAGTCTTTGTGTTTACCACCTTAAATGGAAGTTTCTGTAAAAAAATGCTTCCTCAAATTTCTCCTGAATCTACTACCCTCTAACTTTAGATTATGACCCCTTGTAAATAGGTATAGATATATATTGTACCAGAACAACATCAGGGGCTCCATGTACGAAGCAGCGTAAGCTGCTCCGGAGCCTTTGCGGGGCAGGTTCGCATATGCGAGCCTGCTTCCCGCAATGTAAGAAGCAGCGGTCATTAGACCGCTGCTTCCTACACCCTACGCCACCTCTTAGGTGGCGAAGCAAAATCACCGAGAGCTCGCTCGCTCTCGGTGATTGACAGCCCCTTCAGTCGCGTGATTGGTCGCGCGACTGAAGGGGCGGGCATTACACACTCCGCTGAGTGTGTAATGATACATACGGGCAAGCGGATCAATAGATCCGCTGCCCGTGTGTAGCGGAGGCGGGCGGACAGCTTCGCGAGTTAAGAAGCTGTCCGCCCGCCTCTTAGTACATGGAGGCCCGATATATGTAGAAATTTGTATGTATTAATAAATAGAACATATTCTTCTAAGTAGAACAATGGAATGAAAAATATACATATTTTCATGTCGGGTTATCTCACATGAGAACATGCAATCGGGTTTGCGCAAGAGTGAGATGTTTTTGCTCCATTGACTTCCATGGGGGAATACGTTAATGCAGTCATGATATTCTAACTTCACCTTTTTGAGTGCATCGGATTAACTCCCGGGAGAAAATGTTTTGCTTTCAACTTGTAATACAAGCACAACACTACCCGGAGTTAGCATGCTAGCGGGAGCATTAAATAGTGATCCACTTGTAATCTGGCCCTATATTGATAAGTTAAAAACTGTTCATAAAACAGAGTGGAATTTGAGTAAATTAGAACAAGCAATACTAGCCTGGAAAAGAGGGATAACAAAACCAGCTTCAATGTATAATATATTGCTGAGAAACAATGTAAAATGGTTGAAAATGCTTTCATTAAATATAATGGAGGATAAGATCATAAATAATATTAAAAAGGTAAAATCAGCAACCAGTTTGGCAGATATTAAATTAAATTGTTATATATTTTGGGAAAAAAAAATTGTTTTAAGTGTAATTATAATATGCCAGACACTACACATTGTCTTTGGATGTGTCTCAAGTTAATAAAGTTTTTGCATAAATTAGAGTTTTGGATAGGTGTAGTGCTTGGAATTAAGTCAATGCTATTAAATTTCAAATTGTATATTGGAAATACAAATATGAAAAGATGAAGAATTGTGATTTTCTTACAGTATTGTTTGCAAGAAAATTAGTATTTAAAGCATGGAAATCCATAGAACCGCCAAAGTATGCTGCTTTATTTAACTTAGACAATTAGTTACTAATTGAATAATTAGATACTCAATGTGTCATAAAATAATAAATATTGTAAGAAAACGGAGCTCGTTTATTAAGTTACAATACTTTAACATACAAAAACAAATTATAATTATTTTTTTTAGACATATGGAATATATTTTGCAAGAAACTATAAAAGGTTTATGGATTTTCAGAAACAACAGTAAACAAGGTGGGATTGTATCTATAGGGAAAGAGAGAAAGAGAGAGAGAAGGTAGATAGGTGGTAAATGTTAATTATATATATGTATTCGGTAAAGAAAGGAACATGTTTTATTTATTTATTGTTTGTCTTAATTTAGGCCAATTATGTTATTTGATTTCACTATGTGAGTTGGAATTGTAAAATGACATATGTCACTAATATATGATAATGATTTAAAAATATATTAAAAAAAATAATAAAAATTGATTCTTGTTTCAATGATATTGTTTTAAATCAGTAATTCATTTAGTATAGGAAAATGTAATTTTTTGTCTAATTACATGTTTTATCTGTTTTTAATAGACCTTAAGAATTGTGTTTGCTGATTAACTTTTATTAGAAGTGTTCCCAAAGACAGATTTGTTATATGCTACCTTAACATACAAATAACTGATACATAATTCACTACTGGTATTTTATAGAAAAAAACACACATTAAAAATAGGGTATATACTTTGATATTTTGTTGTTTTAACATTCTATTCTACATTTTGACTGTTGAAAAATAAGTATGGTTTATTCATATTCACTCTTACATATCATTACATTTCATTTTTTAGGATTACTTAACAGCTCATAAGTATGGTAATGCTGCAAGAAATGATCTCTGGAATACACTTTCAAAGGTAAAAGAAATATTTTTATTTTTTAAGATGCACTTATTCTAACTGCTATTTATGTGTTCTCTTTAAAACAGCTGAGACTCAAATGATGTTGATTAAAAAGTTGCATTCCGTGTTTATATATATACGTATATAATAGTACTACTGTATATTTATATCAGCACTGCTTCACCCTTTTTGCTTTCCGTTATCAGTCAAGATAAAGCAAATCTAAAGAAAGAATGTTTATAATATAATGGGGGTTAGATTGGGTTATTTTATTATTTGACCTCTTAAAATATTTGTGTAAAACATAGGACTAATAATTTATTTGTCTTAAAGGGACATACAACCCAATTTTTTTTCTTTCATGATTCAGAACGACTATGCATTTCCAAACAGCTTTCCAATTTGCTTCTACTATCTAATTGCTTAATTCTCTTTAGATCCTTTGTTGAAAAGCATATCTAAATATTTTCAGTAGCTGCTGATTGGTGCCTGCACATAGATACCTTGTGTTACTGGCTAACCCATGTGCATTGCTATTTATTCATCAAAGAATACCTAAAGAATGAAGAAAATTAGATAATAGAAGTAAATTGGAATGTTGTTTGTTTATTGTATTCTCTATTTGAATCATGAAATAATAAAATTGGTGTTTCATGTCCCTTTAAAGGAACATTCTAATGTAAATGTTTTTCTTTAATATGTTCCCAATTATAAATTTTTTGCTAATGTAGCATTACAAAGATTAAAAGATAGAGACTACACAGAAGAGGTACTTCTTAAAGCTAAACGCACAGTGGATGGTATCCCTAGGGACAAACTTCTACTGTATAACAAAGCTGTAAGTGGTCAACAAACAGCAGACAAGAGACCGAAATTCATTACCAATTACAGCCTAGAGTACAATAAAATTTGTAATATAGTGAGGGAATCTATTCCAATACTGTATTCAGATCCTGTACTAAAGGAAATTATGAAAGAGGGCTGCAATTTCATATCCAAAAAAGGTAAGACCCTTTCAAATTACTTATCTCCTTCAGATATTAAGTCAAAAAATAGTAAAAACTGGCTACAACAAAAAAGAAAAAAAGGCCTTTTCAAATGTAGAAGACTTATTTGCAGGACATGCAATTTTGTCACTGAAAGGGATACTGTAACTTCATCCACAACTAATAATCAATATAAAATCAACTTTAACATCAATTGTGCCACCACACACGTTGTATACCTTCTCACATGCAAATTGTGCTTAAAACAATATACAGGTAAAACCAAAAGGCCTCTACAACAAAGATTCTAAGAACATCTTAGAAGTATTGAAGACGAGGACTCAGATACGCCTATAGCTAGGCACTTTAGAGAGCTTCATAATTCAGATATCAATGCGCTTACTGTTCAAGGCATTGATTTCATTCCTTTATCAAACAGAGGAGGAAATAGAGAAATCCATTTAGACAAAAGAGAAGTCTTTTGGATTTTTACCCTACAAACCTGTTATCCCCTAGGAATTAACAAAAGGCGAGATCTTGACCTATTTGTCTGATAGTATATAGTTCTTTTTGGGTATCTCTCAATAAATTCTTTTTATACTCCCTTATATCAAACAGCATAAGGATTATAAAAAATCTAAAAAATCTTTAAAATAATCTTGAACCTAGCTTTCTATTATTTAAGTGCATCATTCTACTATTATTGAATGTTTAATAGTTATTTCTATTTATAATATAGTCTTCTAAGCAATCATCTAAGTCTTAAACAAATCTACCATTTATTATTATTCTTGATACATAAAATATAACATATTCCTATAGTGTTGAATTTATTTGCTATGATTACAATGTAATTCCTATATGCTTTTCTATTGATTTTGTAGGCTTAAAGAATCCATTGTTGTAAAATGTATATATCCCTTTAAGGGAGTTAGTGATTATAAGGCAGGGCTCTGCAGGCGCACAGGTGAGCAGTGAACAAGTGCTGTTTGCAGCATGAAACATGTCTGCTGTGTGCACCTTCAATACAACATGGAAATTTTAAAGTTGTTCTTTCTAGGACGCATTATTTGTTTTTACCTTTTGTCCCAATAAATTGTTTCTACTTTTTATATTGGACTTTTGGGCACTTTTTTCCTATTTTTTGTACATTTTTTATATATTTGTGTGTGGAGCAGACACACAGGATTTAGCTGCCTAAAGCCTGGGATCTATTAAGGGAGATTGGTCCCCACCCACCCACTCTCCAATAGTGCCATTTTAATACTGAAGAAATATCACAGGATCTATTTTGTTGCGCTCCGCTGTGCAGGTTGGTAAATATCCATTTTTTCTACAGGAGTTATGTTTGCAAATAACCCTGACCTATTTTGTTATTTAAAATATCTGCTTTGCCTATTGAAACCTATACTGCAAATATGCTGTATTGTCTATGGAATAGCTATGTGAACAATAGACAACAAGCAGCAATCCTTTTTCAATGGGACTTCCATAGCGCTGGTATTACGAGTTTTGCCTGGGAGGCCAAAAAGTGAGCAGTACACCCTATACCGACAAGATTCGTACCGCCATCTAAAGTCAGTAGTTATGGGTTTTGCACTACAAAGCTGTAGCATAAAACTCAAAACTAAAGTGTTACAAAGTACACTAACAACCATAAACTACCTATTAACCCATAAACCGATGTCCTCCAACATTGCAAACACTATAATAAAAATATGAACCCCTAATCTGCTGCTCTGGACATCACCGCCACTAAAATAAACATATTAACCCCTAAACCGCCGCACTCCCGCATCGCAAACACTAGTTAAATATTATTAACCCCTAATTTGCCACCCCAAACATCACCCCCGCCACTATACTAAAGTTATTGACCCCTAAACCTAACCCTAACCCTAAGTCTAACCCTAACACCCCTAACTTTAATATAATTAAAATAAATCTAAATAAAAATTACTATAATTAACTAAATAATTCCTATTTAAAACTAAATACTTACCTATAAAATAAACCCTCAGCTAGCTACAATATAACTAATAGTTACATTGTAGCTAGCTTAGGTTTTATTTTTATTTCACAGCTAAGTTTGTATTTATTTTAACTAGGTAGACTAGTTAGTGAATAGTTATTAACTATTTAATCACTATCTAGTTAAAATAAATACAAATTTAACTGTAAAATAAAACCTAACCTGCTTCACACTAACACCTAACTTTACAATAAAATTAAATAAATTACATTAATAAAATACAATTAACTAAATTACAAAAAAATAAACACTAAATTACACAAAATAAAAAATAAATTATCAAATATTTAAACTAATTACACCTAATATAATAGCCCTATCAAAATAAAAAGCCCCCCAAAATAAAAAACCCTAGCCTAAACTTAACTGCCAATAACCCTTAAAAGGGCCTTTTGCAGGGCATTGCCCCAAAGAAATCAGCTTGTTTACCTGTAAAAAAAATTACAAACAACCCCCAACAGTAAAACTCACCACCCACACAACCAAACCTCCAAATAAAATCCTATCTAAAAAACCTAAGCTCCCCATTGTCCTAAAAAGGGCATTTAGATGGGAATTGCCCTTAAAAGGGCATTTAACTCTTTTTCTGTGCCCAAACCTAATCTAAAAATAAAACCCACCCGATAAACCCTTAATAAAACCTAATACTAATCCCTGAAGATCCACTTTTGAAGACTGGACATCTATCCTCATCAATTCAGGAGAAGTCTTCATCCAAGTGGCAATAAGTCATCGTCCAGGCGGGCAGAAGTCTTCATCCAGATGGCATCTTCTATCTTCATCCTTCCAACGTGGGGTGGCTCCATCTTCAAGACATCTGGCACGGAGCATCCTCTTCTTTCGATTCCTCTTGAAGAATGAAGGTTCCTTTAAATGACGTCATGAGCCAATAGGATTTTTTACCCTTTAATTCCGATTGGCTGATAGAATTCAAGGGACGCCATCTTGGATGACGTCATTTAAAGGAACCTTCATTCATCAAGAGGAATCAAAAGAAGAGGATGCTCTGTGCCGGATGTCTTAAAGATGGAGTCACTCCGCGTCGGAAGGATGAAGATGCCATCTGGATGAAGACTTCTGCCCATCTGGATGACGACTTCTTACCGCTTGGATGAAGACTTCTTCCGGCTTCGTTGAGGACTTCTGCCCGCTTAGATGAAGACTTCTCCTGGCTTGATGATGTATTATTTTACAGGTAAAAGATCTGATTTCTTTGGGGCAATGCCCCGAAAAAGGCCCCTTTAAGGGCTATTGGCAGTTTAGTTTAGGCTAGGGTTTTTTTTATTTTGGGGGCTTTTATTTTGATAGGGCTATAAGATTAGGTGTAATTAGTTTAAATATTTGATCATTTCTTTTTTATTTTGTGTAATTTAGTGTTTATTTATTTTTTAATTTAGTTAATTGTATTTAATTAATGTAATTTATTTAATTTTAGTGTAATGTTAGGTGTTAGTGTGAGGCAGGTTAGGTTTTATTTTACAGGTAACTTTTTATTTATTTTAACTGGATAGTAAATAGTTAATAACTATTCACTAACTAGCCTACCTAGTTAAAATAAATACAAACTTATCTGTAAAATAAAAATAAAATTTAAGATAACTACAATGTAACTATTAGTTATATTGTAGCTAGCTTAGGGTTTATTTTATAGGTAAGTATTTAGTTTTAAATAGGAATTATTTAGTTAGTGATAGTAATTTGTACTTAGATTTATTTTAATTATATTAAAGTTAGGAGTGTTAGGGATAGGTTTAGACTTAGAGTTAGGTTTAGGGGTTAATATATTTATTTTGTGTTAGTGATTAACCCCTAATCTGTCATGACCCCACAACGCAATCTAGCTATTTAAACTATTAACCCCTATTCTGCCATGCCCCACAACACAATCTAGCTATTTAAACTATCAACCCCTAAACCACCATGCCCCATATCAGAAATAACTAATCACTAAGACCCCTAACCTAACACCCCATGAATTAACCCCATTTTTTATTTTTATTGTTTTTATTTTGGGGTGTCTTTTTTATTTTCACGGGGATTAGGTATATTTTTTTTATTTTTCATAATGTTGTTTATTATTTTATGTTATGTTAGACTTTTATATTTTTTGTAATTGTAGATTAATTTTTTTTAAATTATTTTTAAAGTAATGTTAGGTTTTTTTATTTTAATTGTAATTTAGGATTTATTATTTTAATTGTAATTTAGGATTATTTTAATTTATGTAATGGGGTTAATTTAGGGGGTGTTAGGGGACTTAGGCCTAGATTTAGAGTTCGGCGGTAGCCGTCAAAACCAGCGTTAGAGGCTCCTAACGCTGGTTTTGGGCGCCCGCTGGTATTTGGAGTCAGTGATTAAAGGGTCTAACGCTCACTTTTCAGCCGCGACTTTTCCATACCGCAGATCCCCCTACGCCATTTGCGTAGCCTATCTTTTCAATGGGATCTTTCTAACGCTGGTATTTAGAGTCGTTTCTGCAGTGAGCGTTAGAGCTCTAACGACAAGATTCCAGCCGCCTGAAAATAGCAGGAGTTAAGAGCTTTCTGGCTAACGCCGGTTTATAAAGCTCTTAACTACTGTACCCTAAAGTACACTAACACCCATAAACTACCTATGTACCCCTAAACCGAGGTCCCCCCACATCGCCGCCACTCGATTAAAATTTTTAACCCCTAATCTGCCGACCGCCACCTACGTTATACTTATGTACCCCTAATCTGCTGCCCCTAACACCGCCGACCCCTGTATTATATCTATTAACCCCTAACTTGCCCCCCACAACGTCGCCGCAAGCTACTTAAAATAATTAACCCCTAATCTTCCGACCGCAAATCGCCGCCACCTACGTTATCCCTATGTACCCCTAATCTGCTACCCCTAACATCGCCGACCCCTATGTTATATTTATTAACCCCTAATCTGCCCCCCACAACGTCGCCGACACCTACCTACACTTATTAACCCCTAATCTGCCGAGCGGACCTGAGCGCTACTATAATAAAGTTATTAACCCCTAATCCGCCTCACTAACCCTATCATAAATAGTATTAACCCCTAATCTGCCCTCCCTAACATCGCCGACACCTACCTTCAATTATTAACCCCTAATCTGCCGACCGGAGCTCACCGCTATTCTAATAAATGTATTAACCCCTAAAGCTAAGTCTAACCCTAACACTAACACCCCCCTAAGTTAAATATAATTTTTATCTAACGAAATAAATTAACTCTTATTAAATAAATAATTCCTATTTAAAGCTAAATACTTACCTGTAAAATACATCCTAATATAGCTACAATATAAATTATAATTATATTATAGCTATTTTAGGATTAATATTTATTTTACAGGCAACTTTGTAATTATTTTAACCAGGTACAATAGCTATTAAATAGTTAAGAACTATTTAATAGTTACCTAGTTAAAATAATTACAAATTTACCTGTAAAATAAATCCTAACCTAAGATATAATTAAACCTAACACTACCCTATCAATAAAATAATTAAATAAACTACCTACAATTACCTACAATTAACCGAACACTACACTATCAATAAATTAATTAAACACAATTGCTACAAATAAATAACATTAAATAAACTATCTAAAGTACAAAAAATAAAAAAGAACTAAGTTACAGAAAATAATAAAATATTTACAAACATAAGAAAAATATTACAACAATTTTAAACTAATTACACCTACTCTAAGCCCCCTAATAAAATAACAAAGCCCCCCAAAATAAAAAATTCCCTACCCTATTCTAAAATACAAATATTACAAGCTCTTTTACCTTACCAGCCCTGAACAGGGCCCTTTGCGGGGCATGCCCCAAGAATTTCAGCTCTTTTGCCTGTAAAAAAAAACATACTATACCCCCCCCCCAACATTACAACCCACCACCCACATACCCCTAATCTAACCCAAACCCCCCTTAAATAAACCTAACACTACCCCCCTGATGATCTTCCTACCTTGTCTTCACCATGCCAGGTTCACCGATCCGTCCTGGCTCCAAGATCTTCATCCAACCCAAGCGGGGGCTAGACATCCACTGAAGAAGTCCAGAAGAGGGTCCAAAGTCTTCCTCCTATCCGGCAAGAAGAGGACATCCGGACCGGCAAACATCTTCTCCAAGCGGCATCTTCTATCTTCTTCCATCCGATGACGACCGGCTCCATCTTGAAGACCTCCAGCGCGGATCCATCCTCTTCTTCCGACGACTAGACGACGAATGACGGTTCCTTTAAGGGACGTCATCCAAGATGGCGTCCCTCGAATTCCGATTGGCTGATAGGATTCTATCAGCCAATCGGAATTAAGGTAGGAATTTTCTGATTGGCTGATGGAATCAGCCAATCAGAATATAGTTCAATCCGATTGGCTGATCCAATCAGCCAATCAGATTGAGCTCGCATTCTATTGGCTGTTCCGATCAGCCAATAGAATGCGAGCTCAATCTGATTGGCTGATTGGATCAGCCAATCGGATTGAACTATATTCTGATTGGCTGATTCCATCAGCCAATCAGAAAATTCCTACCTTAATTCCGATTGGCTGATAGAATCCTATCAGCCAATCGGAATTCGAGGGACGCCATCTTGGATGACGTCCCTTAAAGGAACCGTCATTCGTCGTCTAGTCGTCGGAAGAAGAGGATGGATCCGCGCTGGAGGTCTTCAAGATGGAGCCGGTCGTCATCGGATGGAAGAAGATAGAAGATGCCGCTTGGAGAAGATGTTTGCCGGTCCGGATGTCCTCTTCTTGCCGGATAGGAGGAAGACTTTGGACCCTCTTCTGGACTTCTTCAGTGGATGTCTAGCCCCCGCTTGGGTTGGATGAAGATCTTGGAGCCAGGACGGATCGGTGAACCTGGCATGGTGAAGACAAGGTAGGAAGATCATCAGGGGGGTAGTGTTAGGTTTATTTAAGGGGGGTTTGGGTTAGATTAGGGGTATGTGGGTGGTGGGTTGTAATGTTGGGGGGGGGGTATAGTATGTTTTTTTTTACAGGCAAAAGAGCTGAAATTCTTGGGGCATGCCCCGCAAAGGGCCCTGTTCAGGGCTGGTAAGGTAAAAGAGCTTGTAATATTTGTATTTTAGAATAGGGTAGGGAATTTTTTATTTTGGGGGGCTTTGTTATTTTATTAGGGGGCTTAGAGTAGGTGTAATTAGTTTAAAATTGTTGTAATATTTTTCTTATGTTTGTAAATATTTTATTATTTTCTGTAACTTAGTTCTTTTTTATTTTTTGTACTTTAGATAGTTTATTTAATGTTATTTATTTGTAGCAATTGTGTTTAATTAATTTATTGATAGTGTAGTGTTAGGTTAATTGTAGGTAATTGTAGGTAGTTTATTTAATTATTTTATTGATAGGGTAGTGTTAGGTTTAATTATATCTTAGGTTAGGATTTATTTTACAGGTAAATTTGTAATTATTTTAACTAGGTAACTATTAAATAGTTCTTAACTATTTAATAGCTATTGTACCTGGTTAAAATAATTACAAAGTTGCCTGTAAAATAAATATTAATCCTAAAATAGCTATAATATAATTATAATTTATATTGTAGCTATATTAGGATTTATTTTACAGGTAAGTATTTAGCTTTAAATAGGAATTATTTATTTAATAAGAGTTAATTTATTTCGTTAGATAAAAATTATATTTAACTTAGGGGGGTGTTAGTGTTAGGGTTAGACTTAGCTTTAGGGGTTAATACATTTATTAGAATAGCGGTGAGCTCCGGTCGGCAGATTAGGGGTTAATAATTGAAGGTAGGTGTCGGCGATGTTAGGGAGGGCAGATTAGGGGTTAATACTATTTATGATAGGGTTAGTGAGGCGGATTAGGGGTTAATAACTTTATTATAGTAGCGCTCAGGTCCTGCTCGGCAGATTAGGGGTTAATAAGTGTAGGCAGGTGTCGGCGACGTTGTGGGGGGCAGATTAGGGGTTAATAAATATAACATAGGGGTCGGCGATGTTAGGGCAGCAGATTAGGGGTACATAGGGATAACGTAGGTGGCGGCGGTTTACGGAGCGGCAGATTAGGGGTTAAAAGTGTAATGCAGGGGTCAGCGATAGCGGGGGCGGCAGATTAGGGGTTAATAAGTGTAAGGTTAGGGGTGTTTAGACTCGGGGTACATGTTAGGGTGTTAGGTGCAGACTTAGGAGGTGTTTCCCCATAGGAAACAATGGGGCTGCGTTAGGAGCTGAACGCTGCTTTTTTGCAGGTGTTAGGTTTTTTTTCAGCTCAAACAGCCCCATTGTTTCCTATGGGAGAATCGTGCACGAGCACGTTTTTGATGCCGGCCGCGTCCGTAAGCAACTCTGGTATCGAGAGTTGCATTTGCGGTAAAAATGCTCTACGCTCCTTTTTTGGAGCCTAACGCAGCATTTGTTTGAACTCTCGATACCAGAGTTAAATTTATGGTGCGGCCAGAAAAAAACCCGCGGAGCGTTAACAGCCCTTTTACCGCCGAACTCTAAATCTAGGCCTTAGTGATGAGTTATTTGCGATATGGGGGCATGGCGTTTTAGTGGTTAATAGTTTAAATAGCTAGATTGTGTTGTGGGGCATGGCAGATTAGTGGTTAATAGTTTTAATAGCTAGATTGTGTTGTGGGGCATGGCGGTTAGGGGTTAATAGTTTAAATAGATATTTTTCAATATGGGGTTGGTGTATTAGGGGTTAATGGTGTAAATAGATACTTTGTGTTATGGGGGCATGGTGGATTAGGAGTTAATAGTTTTAATAGTTAGTTTGCGTTGTGGGGCATGGCAGCTTAGAGGTTAATACATTTATTATAAGTTGCAATGTGGTGTTGGGTTAGATTTCAATGGGCAAAAGGTCTCAAAAAGCACCTTTTTCCTGTTTTACACGTGGTTGAGCTGGGTGTAATCTTTGTTAATGTATCGGCAGCCTCCGACAGTGTATTAATGGTTTGCACGGGCATTGGAAACAGGTTATTATTTCAAGATTAGCGGCTTCTGATACTTTGTATTGTACACAAAAATGTTTTCGGCAGCCGGAGTCCAGTTGCCGAAATTGAGTTATAACGGGCTGCTGGAAGCAGTCGGTGAATGATATTCCGACAGCTTATTTTACGGTTTGCTAGTGCATGCAAATCGAGTTACAGATCAATGGAAACGAGCCCTTAGTTGGGTGTATATTTCCAGATAAGTTGTTTTAGGGGGAATTTTAAATAAGTTTTGGAACTTTGACTGGTTTGCAGAAGTGGCTAATGCTTATAGAAGAAGCCTTTATAATAAATTGGAGAAGGAACAGTCAGTTGAAATGTAAGTCATTTAGGAGGGATTTTAAATAATCCATACAGGACATGATAAGAAAGTAGATTTTTTTGTTCAGAATGAAACAAGGGCAAAACCTTAGTAATGGTAAACAGATAGAGGCATAAACATTTACCAATACACATATATTAGCAAAAATAGTTCTAGTAAAGTTATGTCTGTTTCAGTAATAGCTTTCCCTGCAGACCGAGCATATATATCTATGCCCCATGCACCCTCATTCAAACACGGAATCTGCTTAGAATGCTTATGGTGAATTCATGTGCCTTTCAATTTCCAAGCTTTATGTTACTTCAAGTATTCTTTCAAGACGACAGTCAACAGATATTAATTGGATAATGAACTGTTTAACAGTGAGGGAGATTTATTTATTTTGCTGGTGTCAATTTTTAAGATTAAATCAGTCTTCATAGAGTTTGTCAAATTCTGAGACAATCATTGATGATATGGTTTATCATAGTAATAAAAATAATATATATGGAATGATAGTGACCAAGATCTAAATATCTTCAAAGTCAGGATGTACTTGTAATTGAGAATGGGGCACCTTAGCAGACAATGGAAAAGGCAAAGAAAAAGGCACAGTCAAGGACTAGTTAGAAAATTATGGTTGGAAGTAAAGCAGTGTCATGCAGGCCAAAACTATGTGGCAGGATAAGATGATCAACCGTATTAAAACAACAACAGAGAGGTCATGCAAAATTAATAAAAATGATCCTAAACCTAGAATTTTCATTAAGCATGGGTGGATGGCAGTACATTTAGAGATATATTTAAGGATTAAAGGCTAGGATCAGTTTTAGAGATAAAGGATATATTTAGGGGCTAGAGTAGAGGGTTAGGTTTGGCATACAATTGGCTGTCGCAAAAGAGGTGCTGCTCTATACTAAGTCTGTTGCAAACACTATTGCCAAGCATTTTTTTTTATCAAATGGTTAAAGAATTCCCAGTATGTTTAAGCATGAATAGTTTTTGTAATGACCTTGCTAAAACAACTGTGACAAAATGTTTTCATCTTCTTTTGACCATACGTTATTGTTGTTGATGTCAGACTAACGACTGTATGAAAATTATAGTCACAATATACAAAAAAAGTAGCAACAACGCATGAATTTTGTATGTTTATTCTTTCGGCTTATGATTTGTAGTTTGGAAAATTGAGAACATTTAAGTATTCAATCTTGTGAATAATATGAAAATGTGAATTGCAAGTGCTAGAACACTCTATTAGGCAGGCTACAGAAAGAAAATAATGTTAGTATTCTGCTATGGTGAATATAATTCTTCTTGCACTACATAATTCTTTTCTAGCCTATGTTATTATTTAAATAATATTATAATAACACATTTCGCATGCTGAAATATTTATTCCATATATTTTTTTATTTTCAGAATAAACAATTGGTGTATTTTATGCTACAACATAAAAACATATTTACCAGTTAAAGATTGTTTTACTTATAATCACATATTAATAGGGCAAAGTTTTTGGATTACAATATAGGAATACCAGAACTTGCATCTTGCTGAAGAGTATCTGTATGCTTAAGTGTTCGCTTCTTCTTAGCAATCCTAAATCTTCACTTATTTGAGAATATAACACCAACCCGTGGGTACAATTGAAGCAGAGATGATCAAACTGGTCTATTGTAAGGGAAAATGTATTAAGGTTACAGGGGGAGAAGTTCTCAAGTAGAAGACCTGTCCTCCTGTAATCACCACTTGTGATGTATCATAGTGTGTCAAGATTTAGTAATGCAAAATAACTATCTTCTGCAATTGTGCTCCCTTCTCTTGTGCAACCAGTTGTTCAATAGCAGGTCCTATCAATCACACCTGAGGCTGCAAAGATGATAAGAAGCTAAAACTCGGCTAGATTACGAGTCTTGCATTAGCCTTAAAAAGCAGCGTTGAGGGGTCCCAACGCTGCTTTTTAACGCCCGCTGGTATTACGAGTCAGGCAGGAGAGGGTCTACCGCTCACTTTTTTCCATGATTTTAGCTTACCGCAAATACCCTCACTTCAATTGCGTATCCTATCTTTTTAATGGGATTTTCCTAACGCCGGGATTTTCCTATCGCCTGAAAAAGTGAGCGGTAGACCCTCTCCTGTCCAGACTCCTACCGCATAGAAAAGTCAATAGTTAAGAGTTTTATGGGATAACGCCGTAACATAAAACTCTTAACTAAAGTGCTAAAAAGTAAACTAACACCCATAAACTACCTATTAACCCCTAAACCGAGCCCCCCCACATCGGAAAACCCTTAAATAAAATGTTTAACCCCTAATCTGCTGACCGGACATTGCCGCCACTTTAATAAATGTATTAACCCCTAAACCGCCGCACTCCCACCTCGCAAACACTAGTTAAATTTTATTAACCCCTAATCTGCCGTCCCTAACATCGCCGACACCTACCTACATTTATTAACCCCTAATCTGCCAACTCCGTCGCCGCAACTATATTAAATTTATTAACCCCTAAATCTAACCCTAACCCCCCTAACTTAAATATAATTTAAATAAAAAGAAATTAAATTACTACAATTAAATAAATTAATCCTATTTAAAACTAAATACTTACCTATAAAAAAAACCCGAAGATAGCTACAATATAATTAATAATTATATTGTAGCCATTTTAGGATTTATTTTTATTTTACAGACAACTTTGTATTTATTTTAACTAGGTACAATAGTTATTAAATAGTTATTAACAATTTAATAACTACCTAGCTAAAATAAGTACAAAAGTACCTGTAAAATAAACCCTAACCTAAGTTACAATTACACCTAACACTACACTATAATTAAACTAATTACCTAAACTACCTACAATTAATTACAATTAAATTAAATAAACTTAATTACGAAAAAAAACAAAAATTTTAAACTAATTACACCGAATCTAATCCCCTAATAAAATAAAAAAGCCCCCCAAAATAATAAAATTTCCTACCCTATACTAAATTACAAATAGCCCTTAAAAGGACCTTTTGCTGGGCATTGCCCCAAAGTAATCAGCTCTTTCACCTGTAAAAAAAAATACAATACCCCCCAACATTAAAACCCACCACCCACACACCCAACCCTACTCTAAAACCCACCCAATCCCCCCTTAAAAAAACCTAACACTACCCCCCTGAAGATCAGCCTACCTTGAGACGTCTTCACCCAGCCAGGCACAAGTGGTCCTCCAGAGGGTCCGAAGTCTTCAAGACATCTGACTGCATCAGCCAATTGGATTTTTCCTACCTTAATTCCGATTGGCTGATAGGATTCTATCAGCCAATCGGAATTCAAGGGACGCCATCTTGGATGACGTCACTTAAAGGACCAGTCATTCAGTCGTCGGCCGTCGGATAAAGAGGATGCTCCGCGTCGGATGTCTTGAAGATAAACCCACTCAGTCGTCGGCCGTCGGATGAAGAGGATGCTCCGCTTCAGATGTCTTGAAGACTTCGGACCCTCTGGAGGACCACTTGTGCCCGGATGGGTGAAGACATCTCAAGGTGGGGTGATCTTCAAGGGGGTAGTGTTAGTTTTTTTTTAAGGGGGGATTGGTGGGTTTTAGAGTAGGGTTGGGTGTGTGGGTGGTGGGTTTTAAAAGGGGGGTATTGTATTTTTTTTTACAGGTGAAAGAGCTGATTACTTTAGGGCAATGCCCCGCAAAAGGCCCTTTTAAGGGCTATTTGTAATTTAGTATAGGGTAGGGAATTTTATTAGTTTGGGGGGCTTTTTTATTTTATTAGGGGGATTAGATTAGGTGTAATTAGTTTAAAATTCTTGTAATTTTTTTATTTTCTGTAATTTAGTGTTGTTTTTTTCGTAATTTAGTTTATTTAATTTAATTGTAATTAATTGTAGGTAGTTTAGGTAATTAGTTTAATTATAGTGTAGTGTTAGGTGTAATTGTAACTTAGGTTAGAGTTTATTTTACAGGTACTTTTGTACTTACTTTAACTAGGAAGTTATTAAATAGTTAATAACTATTTAATAACTATTGTACCTAGTTAAAATAAATACAAAGTTGCCTGTAAAATAAAAATAAACCCTAAGCTAGCTACAATGTAACTATTAGTTATATTATAGCTAGCTTAGGGTTTATTTTATCGGTAAGTATTTAGTTTTAAATACGATTAATTTATTTAATTGTAGTAAATTTATTTAGATGTATTTAAATTATATTTAAGTTAGGGGGGTGTTAGGGTTAGGGTTAGACTTAGGTTTAGGGGTTAATAAATTTATTATAGTGGCAGCGACGTTGGCGGCGGCAGATTAGGGGTTAATAAATTTAATATAGTTGCGGAGACATTGGGGGTTAGATTAGGGGTTAATAACTATAATGTAGGTGTTGGCAATGTTGGGGGCAGTAGATTAGGGGTTCATAAGTATAATGTAGGTGGCGGCGGTGTCTGGAGCGGCAGATTAGGGGTAAATAATTATAATGTAGGTGTCAGCGATAGCAGGGGCGGCAGATTAGGGGTTAATAAGTGTAAGACTAGGGGTGTTTAGACTCGGGGTTCATGTTAGGGTGTTAGGTGGAGACATAAAATTAATTTCCCCATAGGAAACAATAGGGCTGCGTTAGGAGCTGAACGCTGCTTTTTTGCAGGTGTTTTTTTTCAGCCAGCTCAGCCCCATTGTTTCCTATGGGGAAATCGTGTACGAGCACATTTTGCAAGCTTACCGCTACCGTAAGCAACGCTGGTATCAACGCTAACTTTCTGAGGCTAACGCCAGCTTGAAGAAAACCTGTAATACCAACGTTGGCTTAAGTGAGCGGTAAGAAAAAAAAGGCTTTGTTAGCCCCGCACAGCCTTACCGACAAAAACTCGTAATCTAGGCATTAGTTTCTTAAAGTTGTGGCTATAGGCTCTCTCAAACAAAAATGTTGGCATCAAAATGTTTCCCATAGGTACAGCTTATCTAACTGCCCCTCACTAAACATAAAGGCCTAGATTAAGAGAGCTGCTCAATCACTACTGCAAGAAGTGCAAAAACAGACAATCTTTGGGAACACATTAAAGGGGGGGAGGGCATGTTTTTCATTTTAGAGTGTTTCTAATTTAGAAAACAATAATAAAAGTGCAGGATTTTAATATCTTACATAAAAATTGACCATGGTTATCATAGTAGGTTTTCAAGCATTTTTAATACTGTAAAAAGTGTTTTTGCAGAAAGGGTCATTTTTTTTTACCATTGAAACTAATGAGACGCTTCTTCTGGGCAAAACTGTATCTCACTGTACCAACCAAGGTTATGAAAAACTAAATGTCACTCTACCAACCGAGATTGCAAATTACAGCTTTCAGAAACCTTTGTATATGGTGTTTACTTTCAGCCCTTTTTAAAGTGTGCTCAAGCAATACTAATGCTTGAGTAGGAGAAATGTACTTTTAACTTGCAATACAAGTGCACAGACATTTGTAACAAGCACATGGAATACCAAAAATCTCATGCAAAATACCACTCCACTTGTAATCTAAGTCAAATTACTTTAAAATTACATTATATTTAGTTTTATTTCCTTTGTATAATTATGATAGTCCCTAGGGCTCCATAACATGTGGGATATAATTTCCACCACTAGGAGGAGGCCAAGAACCCACACAAGAGCTTAAATTCTCTACCACCTGCTATCGCTTCTCACTATCTATCTCTAAGGTTTGCATTCCTAGACAAACACTATCAGTTTGTCACCCTTCCATTTGGCTTGACAACAACTCCTAGCATTTTCACAAAGGTGCTAGATGCATTTTTGTTATTAATCAGAGATCACGGGTTCTCAATTGCCCATTATCTGGATGATATTTTAGTGCAGGCTCCTTCCCTGCCTCTAGCTATTGCTCATACTCAATGGCTACTGTCTTTTCTCAAAGACCACAGTTGGAGAATCAATGTTCCAAAGTGCTCTTTAACTTTAGCTACAAGGGTGTCATTTCTAGGAGTCATCATAGATTCAGTCCAAATGCATCTGTTCCTGACAGACTTATGCAGAAGGTGTGTCTGTCCCTGTGATGTGCTTATTTTCCCTCAGTAGCTCAATGCATGGAGGTTGCAGCTTCTGATGCAGTTCTCTTTGTCCACCTTAACTATCTACGGTCAATAAGTGGTCAAATAATTATCTGCAATTGGAACAGCAGATTCCTCAGAATTTGTCCATAGGACAATCTCTCTCTTGGTGGATACAAGGTCCATCTTTGACTCTTGGGGAATCAATATTTAGAAATACACTTGCCATGATACTATTCACACTGTTCTCACTATTATGTTCACAAAGTATCAGATCACATTTAGTTATCCACGTTCCTTAATTATCATATTCATATTACATGTAGTTTTACACGTCCCACTGCACTTTATTGTTTATTACATATAATGGTTATTTAGGAGTTTTTAGTAATTTTAGTATTAAAATAAATCACTACATACACTGTATAGTAGGATCACTTTGGAACTAATTAATGTTAAAGTTTACAACCAATTTATGGTATAGACACAGTTTTTATTCTTACATATATCTCTATTCTTTCACTTTTCTAAATATTAATTATATATAAAAGGTCATCAAGAAATTGTATTCACCGTAATTAATTTTACATCAGAATTTATGAATTATATTGATCATTGTATATATTGTTTAGCAGGATTAAATTATTATTTATTAATTAGTTAGTAAGATAATTCTTTAAATTTCGTATGTTATCTATTCAGATACACACGAAGTCCTTATAGTCTCAAGTCTTAGAAGGGTGACATGTAAATATATCTCTATTCTTTCACTTTTCTAAATATTAATTATATATAAAAGGTCATCAAGAAATTGTATTCACCGTAATTAATTTTACATCAGAATTTATGAATTATATTGATCATTGTATATATTGTTTAGCAGGATTAAATTATTATTTATTAATTAGTTAGTAAGATAATTCTTTAAATTTCGTATGTTATCTATTCAGATACACACGAAGTCCTTATAGTCTCAAGTCTTAGAAGGGTGACATGTAAATGGGGTCTACCTATCAATGTTATATTTAGGTATCGATAGCATTTCTTCTGATGATGCATTTACGAAATCGATGATTGTATTGTTAGAGGAGGCATACCCTTATCAAAAGTTCAGAATTAACATGCACATAAATTGTATATATCTATAATATATATATATATATATATATATATATATATATTTGTTATTGTTTGTATAACGGTCTAGCAACATCACGTAACAAGGTTTTTACACTTGGTAACACATATGTAGTGATTAGGATAAACCTTCCCCTTAAGAATATGTTTTATGTCATAGCATAGCTGGCGTCATTTTTGTTTTAATAATTATATTCACCAGTCAGAATATATATTTTTTCTTAGCATTCACGTATATTTATTTAGGAAACGATGAGTTAGAATTATTATATGCATTTTTGTTTTCTGGTCTTATTATGTAATGGTGTTTAGACTTATTTGTCATTAGAAGTTGATTATTTAATGTGTAAATCCGTTAGTTATGTCTTTCACACACTACAGAACTCACCGATCAGACTTGATTAACACAGATGTTACTTCTCAAGGGTGTGTGAGACACACAACTTCGGATTGGTCAGATCAATCTTTAAAAGGTAGCAAGGTAGATTACAACATCATGTAGCCTGATGAAACAGCATACCTAGCCGAGAAACGTGTTGCAAATCAACTTTTTATTGTTTTTAGTAAAAGTCATTGTTCCTTTATCTACCTTGCTCTGGAACATTTATTTCCTCTTATCACGGACTGTGGATTGTTCCGCTATTGGAATTTAGCAGGCATACAGAATCTGCAAGCCTCATTGGATATCAAGACGCAGACGGAGTTCCTGCCCCTGTACACAGCTGATCTGCCTGTGGGGAGTCAGCCGAATGGCTCCAAAGTTTCGGCTCGTGTATTATTGCACTGGATGTGCAAATTTCCTTGTGAGTATCGAATCGCTTATTGTTGATACTGGATCTACGTTGTTTAGGATTTTCTGCACCAAGGGCGCCTCTCTTTTTTGTCTTCCAGGACTTGGTTTTGATTTCCTCTGGATTTGTCCATATGACAATCTCTCTCTTGGTGGATACAAGGTGCATCTTTGACTCTTGGGGAATCATTTATTTGTCCATCATGGGCTATTGTTATGACAGATGACAATATTTAATATAGATATAGCTGTAACTATTAGTTATATTGTAGCTAGCTTAGGGTTTATTTTATAGGTAAGTATTTAGTTTTAAATAAGAATTATTTAGTTAGTGATAGTAATTTGTATTTAGATTAATTTTAATTATATTAAAGTTAGGGGTGTTAGGGTTATGTTTAGACTTAGGGTTAGGTTTAAGGGTTAATATATTTATTTAGTGTTAGTGATTAACCCCTTAATCTGCCATGACCCCACAACACAATCTAGCTATTTAAACTATTAACCCCTATTCCGCCATGCCCCACAACACAATCTAGCTATTTAAACTATCAACCCCTAAACCGCCATGCCCCCATATCAGAAATAACTAATCATTAAGCCCCCTAACCTAACATCCCCTAAATTAACTCCATTTTTTATTTTTATTGTTTTCATTTTGGGGTGTCTTTTTTATTTTCACAGGGATTAGGTATATTTTTTTTATTTTTCATAATTTGGTTAATTATTTTATGTTATGTTAGACTTTTTATTTTTTGTAATTGTAGATTAATTTATTCTTTTTTTGAAATTATTTTTAAAGTAATGTTAGGTTTTTTATTTTAATTGTAATTTAGGATTTATTATTTTAATTGTAATTTAGAATTATTTTAATTTATGTAATGGGGTTAATTTAGGGGGTGTTAGGGGGCTTAGTGATGAGTTATTTGTGATATGGGGGCATGGCGGTTTAGTGGTTAATAGTTTAAATAGCTAGATTGGGGGGTAGTTATCAAGCCGTCAACCTCAAATACGCTGGAATTCCGCAGCGTATTTGTGGCGAGGCTGATTCGCCTTAGTTATCAAAGGCTCGAGACCGGCTAAAGTAGAATTTAGTGACGTAAGCTTCGATCCGCCGGACTCAGTCCGACACAGATCGATTCTTACATCACTCCAGATGTTCCGCACACAAGTGCGGCACATTCTCACTACTTTTGCTAGTTATCAAATGACTAGCAGTTACGCTCGGCACTTTTACGGCCCAGCGTACCTGGTTTTCAAACCGCCACCCCTGGAGGCGGCGGATCCCATAGGAATCAATGGGAGTCTGACCATAGCAAAAGCACAAGTTCGCTGCTGCCAGACATCCCATTGATTTCTATGGGATCTGTTTGCACCTAACACCCTAACATGTACCCCGAGTCTAAACACCACTAATCTGCCCCCCTACACCGCCGCAACTAAATAAAGTTATTACCCCCTAAACCGCCACTCCCGGAGCCCACCGCAAGCTACTCTATACATATTAACCCCTAAACCGCCGCTCCCGGAGCCCACGCAAGCTACTCTATACATATTAACCCCTTAACCGCCGATCCCGGAGCCCACCGGAACTATAATAAATGTATTAACCCCTATCCTGCCCCCCCTACACCGTCGCCACCTATAATAAATTTATTAACCCCTAATCTGCCCCCTTACACCGTCTCCACCTATAATAAATTTATTAACCCCTAATCTGCCCCCCCTACACCGTCGCCACCTATAATAATTTATTAACCCCTATCCTGCCCCCCCTACACCGTCGCCACCTATAATAAATTTATTAGCCCCTAATCTGCCCCCCCTACACCGTCGCCACCTATAATAAATTTATTAACCCCTATCCTTCCCCCCACTACGCCGCCGCCACTGTAATAAAATTATTAACCCCTAAACCTAAGTCTACCCCTAACCCTAACACCCCCCTAACTTAAATATTAATTAAATAAATCTAAATAATATTTTTATTATTAACTAAATTAATCCTATTTAAAACTAAATACTTACCTTTAAAATAAACCCTAATATAGCTACAATATAAATAAAAATTATATTCTAGCTATCTCAGGATTTATTTTTATTTTACAGGCAACTTTCAATTTATTTTAACTAGGTACAATAGCTATTAAATAGTTATTAACTATTTAATAGCTTACCTAGCTAAAATAAACTGAAATTTACCTGTAAAATAAATCCTAACCTAAGTTATAATTACACCTAACACTACACTATACTTTAATAAATTATACCTATTTAAAACTAAATACTTACCTGTAAAATAAACCCTAAGATAGCTACAATATAAATAATAATTATATTGTAGCTATCTTAGGATTTATATTTATTTTACAGGTAACTTTGTATTTATTTTAGCTAGGTAGAATAGTTATTAAATAGTTATTAACTATTTAATAACTACCTAGCTAAAAGAAATACCAAAAATTACCTGTAAAATAAATCCTAACCTAAGTTACAATTAAACCTAATACTACACTATCATTACATTAATTAAATAAACTACCTACAAATAACTACAATTAAATACAATTACATAAACTAACTAAAGTACAAAAAATAAAAAAAGCTAAGTTACAAAAAATAAAAAAATAAGTTACAAACATTTTAAAAATATTACAACAATTTTAAGCTAATTACACCTAATCTAAGCCCCTTAATAAAATAACAAACCTCCCCCCCAAAATAAAAAAATGCCCTACCCTATTCTAAATTAAATAAAGTTCAAAGCTCTTTTACCTTACCAGCCCTTAAAAGGGCCATTTGTGGGGGCATGCCCCAAAAAGTTCAGCTCTTTTGCCTGTAAAAGAAAAATACAACCCCCCCAACATTAAAACCCACCATCCACATACCCCTAATCTAACTCAAACCCCCCTTACAAAAACCTAACACTAATCCCCTGAAGATCATCCTACCTTTAGTCGTCTTCACTCAGCCGAGCAGTGATGGAACCGAAGTGGACATCCGGAGCGGAAGAAGTTAATCCTCCAAGCGGCGCTGAAGAAATCTTCCATCCGATGAAGTCATCATCCAGGCGGCGATGAAGAAGTCTTCGATCCGGGCGATGTCATCTTCAAAGATGTGCTGAAGAGGTCTTCTATCCGGGCGATGTCATCTTCCAAGCTGGGTCTTGAATCTTCCTCCCGCCGACGCGTAACCTCCTTCTTCACCGACGGACTACGACAAATGAAGGCTCCTTTAAGGGACGTCATCCAAGATGGCGTCCCCTCAATTCCGATTGGCTTATAGGATTCTATCAGCCAATCAGAATTTAGATAGGAAAAATCTGATTGGCTGATGGAATCAGCCAATCAGATTGAGCTCGCATTCTATTGGCTGTTACATCAAGTGTTCTTTCAAGACGACAGTCAACAGATACTAATTGGATAATGAACTGTTTAACAGTGAGGGATATTTATTTATTGTGCTGGTGTCAATTTTTAAGATTAAATCAGTCTTCATAGAGTTTGTCAAATTCTGAGACAATCATTGATGATATGGTTTATCATAGTATAATATGGAATGAGAGTGACCAAGATCTAAATATCTTCAAAGTCAGGATGTACTTGTAATTGAGAATGGGGCACCTTAGCAGACAATGGAAAAGGCAAATAAAAAGGCACAGTCAAGGAATGGTTAGAAAATTATGGTTGAAAGTATAGCAGTGTCAAACAGGCCAAGGTACTGTAAACTATGTGGCAGGATGATCAACCGTATTAAAACAACAACAGAGAGGTCATGCAAAAGTAATAAAAATGATCCTAAACCTAGAATTTTCAGTAAGCATGAGTGGGGGGCAGTAAATTTAGAGATATATTTAAGGATTAAAGGCTAGGATCAGTTTTAGAGATAAAGGATATATTTAGGGGCTAGAGTAGAGGGTTAGGTTTGGCATACAATTGGCTGTCGCAAAAGAGGTGCTGCACTATACTAAGTCTGTTGCAAACACTATTGCCAAGCATTTTTTTTTATCAAATGGTTAAAGAATTCACAGTATGTTTAAGCATGGATAGTTTTTGTGATGACCTTGCTAAAACAACTGTAACAAAATATTTTCATCTTCTTTTGACCATACGTTATTGTTGTTGATGTCAGACTAACGACTGTATGAAAATTATAGTCACAATATACAAAAAAAGTAGCAACAACGCATGAATTTTGTATGTTTATTCTTTCGGGCTTATGATTTGTAGTTTGGAAAATTGAGAACATTTAAGTATTCAATCTTGTGAATAATATGAAAATGTGAATTGCAAGTGCTAGAACACTCTATTAGGCAGGCTACAGAAAGAAAATAATGTTAGTATTCTGCTATGGTGAATATAATTCTTCTTGCACTACATAATTCTTTTCTAGCCTATGTTATTATTTAAATAATATTATAATAACACATTTCGCATGCTGAAATATTTATTCCATATATTTTTTTATTTTCAGAATAAACAATTGGTGTATTTTATGCTACAACATAAAAACATATTAACCAGTTAAAGATTGTTTTTCTTATAATCACATAATAATAGGGCAAAGTTTTGGATTACAATATAGGAATACCAGAACTTGCATCTTGCTGAAGAGTATCTTTATGCTCAAGGGTTCACTTGTTCATAGCAATCCTAAATCTTCACTTATTTGAGAATATAACACCAACCCGTGGGTACAATTGAAGCAGAGATGATCAAACTGGTCTATTGTAAGGGAAAATGTATTAAGGTTACAGGGGGGGAAGTTCTCAAGTAGAAGACCTGTCCTCCTGCAATCACCACTTGTGTTGTAGCATAGTGTGTCAAGATTTAGGAATGCAAAATAACTCTCTTCTGCAATTGTGCTCCCTTCTCTTGTGCAACCAGTTGTTCAAGAGCAGGGCCTATCAATCATACCTGAGGCTGCAAAGATGATAAGAAGCTAAAACTGTTTTTTAAAGTTGTGGCTTTAGGTTCTCTCAAACAAAAATGTTGGCATCAAAATGTTGACAATTTTTTTCTTAAATTTTAACATTTCATGGCAAGTGTTAAATTTACAGCTAAGTTTCCCATAGGTACAGCTTATCTAACTGCCCCTCACTAAACTTAAAGGCCTAGATTAAGAGTGGTGCTCAATCACTACTGCAAGAAGTGCAAACACAGACATAATCTTTGGGAACACATTAAAGGGGAGGGGGGGGGACGTGTTTTTCATTTTAGAGTGTTTCAAATTTAGAAACAATAATAAAAGTACAGGATTTTAATATCTTACATAAAAATTGGCCACAGTCATGATAGGATATGTTTTCAAGCATTTTTAACACTGTAAAAAGTGTTTTTGCAGAAAGGGTCAATTTTTACCATTGAAACTAAAGAGACGCTTCTTCTGGGCAAAACTGTATCTTACTGTACCAACCATGGTTATGAAAAACTAAATGTCACTCTACCAACCAAGATTGCAAATTACAGTTTTCAGAAACCTTTGTATATGGTGTTTACTTTCAGCCCTTTTTAAAGTGTGCTCAAGCAATACTAATGCTTGAGTAGGAGAAATGTACTTTTATCTTGTAATACAAGTGCACAGACATTCGTAACACACACATGGAATACCAAAAATCTCATGCAAAATACCACTCCACTTGTAATCTAAGTCAAATTATTTTAAAATTACATTATATTTAGTTTTATTTCCTTTGTATAATTATGATAGTCCCTAGGGCTCCATAACATGTGGGATATAATTTCCACCACTAGGGGGAGGCCAAGAACCCACACAAGAGCTTAAATTCCCTACCACCTGCTATCTCTTATCACTATCTATTGCATTCCTAGACAAACACTATCAGTTTGTCACCCTTCCATTTGGCCTGACTACAACTCCTAGCATTTTCAAAAAGGTGCTAGATACATTTTTGTTATTAATCAGAGATCAGGGGTTCTCAATTGCCCATTATCTGGATGATATTTTAGTGCAGGCTCCTTCCCTGCCTCTAGCTATTGCTCATACTCAATGGCTACTGTCTTTTCTTAAAGACCACAGTTGGATAATCAATGTTCTAAAGAGCTCTTTAACTTTAGCTACAAGGGTGTCATTTCTAGGAGTCATCATAGATTTAGTCCAAATACATCTGTTCCTTACAGACTCATGCAGAAGGTGTGTCTGTCCCTGCAATGTGCTTATTTTCCCTCAGTAGCTCAATGCATGGAGGTTGCAGCTTCTGATGCAGTTCTGTTTGTCCACCTTAACTATCTATGGTCAATAAGTGGTCAAATAAGTATCTGCAATTGGAACAGCAGATTCCTCTGGATTTGTCCATAGGACAATCTCTCTCTTGGTGGATACAAGATCCTTCCTTGACTCTTGGGGAATCATTTATTTGTCCATCATGGGCTATTGTGATGACAGATGACAATATTTCAGGCTGGGTGTGGTCTGGAATTCTTGAAGAGTACAAGAAGTTTAGTCCCCACTGGAGGTGAGGTTACTATTCAACATTCTGGAATTCTTAAAAGAAGAAAAGTTTATCTGTTTCCAGTCAGACAATATCACGGTGGTGGCCTACATCAATCATAAAGGGAGTACCCACAGTCCACAAGCTTTGAAGGAAGAGAAGGCAAAGAGAAATCAATGCTCATTGTCATCTGTTCACATCCCAGGAGTGAACAGTTGTGAAGCAGGTTACCTCAGCCATAATCCGGTATATAAGCATAACATTCACTTTCTTTGAGAGAGAGAGTTAGCCAGCATACTCCTAAATGTCTGGCCTGCCTGTATAGCACTTGATAGTGCTTTCCCAAATGTGAGTGCATTTCTACCACCTTGCATTAACTTTGCCATCTGTTTGAACTTATTACGCTATGGGCGCCTTCTTTTTATATATTTTTTTTATAATCCGGTATATCCAGGAGAGTGTACTCTCTATCAGGACATCTTTTATCAATTAGTGATCAGATGGGGTCAACCGGACATAGATCTGATAGCCTTCTATTTAAATCACAAACTTCCAATGTATTCTGCAAGATCAAGAGATCCAAAGGCTCAAATGATAGATGTCTTGGTGTATCCATGGAATTTTCATGTAGCATACTTGTTTCCTCCATTTGTACTACTTCCAAGATCTCTTGTCTCAAGGGCCTCTTTTCCATCAGGATCTCAAATATCTAAATTTAATGGTGTGATGGTTGAATGCCTAGATTTAAAGCATAGAGGGTTCTCTGATTCAGTTGTTGACACTTTGATTCAAATCAGAAAATCAATTACACAAAAAATATATCACACAATTTGGAAAGCATAATTTAAATGACATTCTTCCATAGGATTTTCTTGGTATTCCTTAAGGATTCCTAGAATTCTTCAGATTTTAAAAGAAGGCATTGACAAGGGTTTGTCTGTTCTCTTTCACAGAAAATTAGCTAAATTTCAGAACATTCAAAATTTTGTCAAGGCGCTAATAAGGCCAGTAGTGATAGCTATTTCTCCACCCTGGAATTTGAATTTAGTTCTTTCTACTTTGCATGGCCCTCGCTTTGAACCAATGCATTCCATTGATCTCAAACTCTTACTATAGAAAGTATATTATTGTTAGCGATTTCCTCTGCTATAAGAGTTTCTGAGTTATCAGCTTTATCCTGTGATTCTCCATTTTTAGTTTTTCACAAAAATAAAGCTGTACATAGTACTAAATATGATTTTCTTTCCAAGGTAGTTTCTTTGGAAAATATCAATCAGTAGATTGTTTGTTCATTACACTGGGACTTGTAAAGGGCAGAAGGCTACCCCTGTTGCTTTGGCATCTTGGATCAAACAGGTAATTCACAAGGCTTACTTAGTGGCTTGAAAGTTGCCCCCTAAATGTATCACGCTCCATTCCATAAGATCAGTGGCAACTTCCTTGGCTTTCAAACATGCTGAATCTTTGGATCAGATTTGCAAAGCTGCAACATGGTCTTCTCTGCATATATTTTGGAAATTTTGATGTTTGTGCTTCTTCACATGCTTCTTCATTTATTAGGCCACAGTCTGATAAATAGGAACTGTCTGAAAATTATACCAACCATTCCGTAACATGGACTATCTGCTTGGATTTTAATCTCACATGTTATGGAGCCCTATAGACTATCATCATTATATGAATGAAAACAAAATGTATGCTTACCTAAAACATTTTCTTTTAGAATGATGATAGTCCATAGGCAATGCCCATTTAAATTTTTGGGGCGACAGTTTTAGACAGTTCTAATTTGCACCTCTATAGATTCTGCTTTTGTCTTTCCTACGTATCTGTTTCCTATTATCTGCTTGGTTATGCATTGAACTGAGGAGAGATGGGAGGTGGAAGATAATTTAAGCTCTTGTGTGGGTTGATGGTTTCCTCCTATTGGTGAGAATTATATCCCACATGTTATGAAGCCCTATGGACTATCATCATTCTGAAAGAAAGGAAATTATCAAGCAAACTTTAATAGTGTTTTTCTTTATTGCATCTAAAAGATGACATTTAATGTATTACAGTGTTCTTTTTTTGAAACACAGATGTTCCTGTGCATAGAATGAAATAGAACTGTGGAAGGGTTCTTTTCCAGAGATAAAACTCCTATCCCATATTATTGTGCTCATCCTTCTAGTTTCAAAATCAAAAAGTTTTAACTTAACTGTATAATAAAGAAATACTAAAACATTACAATAAATAATCTATTTGGATAATCTGTAATAATAATACACAATGGCAAAGGAAGTGCTATTATTACCGTTTGTAGTCCCAAAATATTTCTGAATTAAATTCTAATAATGCCAAAGACTTTAAACTTTGTGCTTCAAAGAAAACCCTTTTCATGCAAAAATAATAAATTAAACATGTTTAATAAGGCTGTTTCTTATGCATGATAGACATTTGTTGAGTTTAATGTTATGCCAATATGAAACTAAAATTGTATTGCTATTATAGTGTAAAAAATGCATGCTCTAATTTATTAGATCATATCATTTTAGTACTTGCAACCTTCAAATTCTGGGCCCCATTTAGGGCTAGATTACAAGTCGAGCGCTGGTTAATTTTACCACTAGTTTGCGGTAGCGCTTAGTGCTTGAAAAATTAACTAGAGGTCAGAGCTCTGGTTAATTAAAAAAAAAAATGTCCCCCAATTGCCCCCCCAAAATAAAATGAAAAATAAAAAAATATGACCATCTTTTTTTTTTTTAATAAAATAACTGCACAAAGCAGTTATAAGGGGTTAAAGTGAGCAGATGTGGGTTTTTAGAAAAAAAAAAAAACGGCAATATAAAAAATGCCTTTACATTGCGGTCTAAGGGGACTGCGCAACTTATCCCCTTCACTGCGCTAGGTTCTATCGGCATCAGAACAAGGCTCCCATTGGAGTCTATGGAAGTGTGTTCTCGTGAGTGCAAAGCTTCCATTCAATGTGATCGCAATGTCACATTCATATTGTACTCAACTTGCAATACTAGCGCACATTTACGTGCACCAATATGACTGAGTAGAGTGCAAATATATTGCTTGTGAAAGCGCAATTTTGTGCTCCAATCATAATCTGGCCCTTATTAAGATGTGGATGCAGCTTCGGGGCCTCAGCATTTCAGTCTTGTGCATATGAGCCTTAAACACTAGTTAAGTAGTTGCGGTCTGAAGACTGCAGCTACTTATACTCTCTGTCCCCTAAAGTGGGGTGGACTTAAAGGGACAGTTTACTCAAAAATGTTCTACCCTTTAATTTGTTCCAAATGATTCACTTTACCTGCTGGAGTGTATTAAATTGTTTACAAGTATGTCCATTGCCCTTTTAGTGGCATATGAAATAGTTGATTTAGCCTGTGGTATCCCCACCCATCCTGAACGTTTTTGGCCTCAAAGCCAAACTGTGTTAACACAGCCAGTATAAAAAAATTACACTCCCAGTGGGATATAGAAGAAATGAGGTAATAAAATGTTAATTTTCCATTGTTCTCTCCAAGTATTGATGATTGGTAGTGATGTTGCGAACATAAAATTTTCCATTCGCGAACGGTGAACGTGAATTTCCGCAAATGTTCACGAACAGGCGAACCGGGCGAACCACCACAGACTTTAATAGGCAGGCGAATTTTAAAACCCACAGGGACTCTTTCTGGCCACAATAGTGATGGAAAAGTTGTTTCAAGGGGACTAACACCTGGACTGTGGTATGCCGGAGGGGGATCCATGGCAAAACTCCCATGGAAAATTACATAGTTGATGAAGAGTCTGGTTTTAATCCATAAAGGGCATAAATCACCTAACATTCCTAAATTGTTTGGAATAACGTGCTTTAAAACATCAGGTATGATGTTGTATCGATCAGGTAGTGTAAGGGTTACGCCTGCTTCACAGTGACAGACATTTCAGGCACTTTATGCTTATACCGGGGGTCTAGTAGCGTGGACACCCAGTACAGGTCGTTCTCCTTCAGCCTTTTTATACGAGGGTCCCTCAACAGGCACAACAGCATGAAAGACCCCATTTGCACAAGGTTGGATGCCGAGCTACTCATGTCCCATTCTTCGTCCTCAGTGATCTCACTGAAGGTATGTTCTTCCCCCCAGCCACGTACAACACCACAGGTACCAGATAGGTGACAACGAGAACCCTGGGATGCCTGTTGTGGTTGGTCTTCCTCCTCCTCCTCAAAGCAACATTCCTCCTCTGACTCCTGTTCCTCATAATCCTCTTCCAGCGTTGCCGCAGGTCCAGCAAGCGATGCTGATAAGGCTGTTTCTGGTGGTGATGGTGACCACAACTCTTCCTCTTCATGCTCATCTACGGCCTGATCCAGCACTCTTCACAGGGCACGCTCCAGGAAGAAAACAAATGGTATGATGTCGCTGATGGTGCCTTCGGTGCGATTGACTAGGTTTGTCACCTCCTCAAAAGGACGCATGAGCCTACAGGCATTGCGCATGAGCATCCAGTAACGTGGCAAAAAAATTCCCAACTCCGCAAAGGCTGTCCTAGCACTCCGGTCATACAAATAGTCGTTAACGGCTTTTTCTTGTTGGAGCAGGTGGTCGAACATTAGGAGTGATGAATTCCAACGTGTCGGGCTGTCGCAAATCAAGCGCCTCACTGGCATGTTGTTTCGCCGCTGGATATCTGAAAAGTGCACCATGGCCGTGTAGGAACGCCTGAAATGGCCACACACCTTTCTGGCCTGCTTCAGGACATCCTGTAAGCCTGGGTACTTATGCACAAAGCGTTGTACGATCAGATTACACACATGTGCCATGCACGGCACATGTGTCAACTTGCCCAAATTCAATGCCGCCAACAAATTTCTTCCATTGTCACAAACCACTTTGCCGATCTCCAGTTGGTGCGGAGTCAGCCACTGATCCACCTGTGCGTTCAGGGTGGACAGGGGTGCTGGTCCGGTGTGACTCTCTGCTTTCAAGCAAGTCAACCCCAAGACGGCGTGACACTGCCGTATTCGGGATGTGGAATAGTACCTGGGGAGCTTGGGGGGTGCCGTTGATGTGGAACAAGACGCAGCAGCAGAAGAGGACTCAGCCAAGGAGGTTATGGAAGAGGATGGAGTAGGAGGAGTAGAGGAGGTGGCAGCAGGCCTGCCTGCAAGTCGTGGTGGTGTCACCAACTCCTCTGCAGAGCCACGCATTCCATGCTTGGCAGCCATCAGCAGGTTTACCCAATGCGCAGTGTAGGTGATATACCTGCCCTGACCATGCTTTGCAGACCAGGTATCAGTGGTCAGATGGACCCTTGCCCAAACACTGTGTGCCAGACATGCCATTACTTCCTTTTGCACAATCGAGTACAGGTTGGGGATTGCCTTTTGTGCAAAGAAATTTCGGCTGGGTACCTTCCACTGCAGTGTCCCAATAGCTACAAATTTTTGGAATGCCTCAGACTCCACCAGCTTGTATGGTAAAAGCTGGCAGGCTAAGAGTTCAGACAAGCCAGCTGTCAGACGCCGGGCAAGGGGGTGACTTTGTGATATTGGCTTCTTACACTCAAACATGTCCTTGACAGACACCTGACTGTGGGCAGATGAGCAGGAACTGCTCAAGGCGAGAGACAGAGTGGCGGATGGTTGAGAGGGGGCAAGGAGGACAGCAGTGGTTGATGTGGCTGAAGATTGTGGACCAGGAGGAGGATGGCGGCTTTGAGTTTGTGTGCTGCTTGTACTCATGTGTTGATCCCATAGGCATTTGTGATGTGAGATCATGTGCCTTCACAAAGCAGTTGTACCTAGGTAGGTGTTGGACTTCCCACAACTCAGTTTCTTTTGGCACAGGTTGCAAATGGCATCGCTGTTGTCAAAAAAAATGCCACACTGCTGAGCTCTGCAATGACGGCATTCTGGTGGTGGCAACAGCATGCGTTGATTGGCGTGCTGTCTGGCTGACCCCGGGTGCCGATGCATGCTGTCTGACTGTGCCACTAGCTCCTTGCAACGACCTCCCCCTGCTTCCAACTCGTCTCCTCCTCCTCTCTGTCTCCCCATCTGAACTTTCCCCTGTTCATCTTCTTTTCTAGCGTGAACCCACGTGACATCCACGGATGCATCGTCATCATCAACCGCTTCACTTGTATCTGACAACTCAGCAAAGGAAGCAGCAGCGGGTACAACATCATCATCATCACACCGTACGTCCATGTGTGTAATGCTGCCTGACTGACTGACTACATCCTCTGGCAATAATGGTTGTGCATCACTCATTTCTTCCAACTGATGTGTAAATAACTCCTCTGACAGATCAAGTGAAGCGGCTGTGGTGCTAGTGTTGGTGGTGGCGGCAGGCGGGCGAGTGGTAACTTGAGAGGTGCCCGAAGCAAAGCTGGAGGAGGATGGTGCATCAAGGTTCCGAGCGGAAGCTGTAGAAGATTGGGTGTCCTGTGTTAGCCAGTCAACTATGTCCTCAGAACTTTTCGAGTTCAGGGTACGTGGCCTCTGAACACTGGGCATTATTCTAGGGATAAAGGTAATCACAGCACCACGACCACGACGGCCCCTGCAGGGTGGCCTGCCTCTGCCTGTCATTTTTTTTTCGATTAGTGGTACTATGCATGCAAGCTACTGTGACAACAGATATGAGTGGCACTGTGCACTGGCAGAAGTTGGCGGAGTAGACGCTGTAGGCCTGACACACATGCTTGCAGACAACTAACTGCTATTCAATCTATTACAGTCAAAATTGTATTTTTTTTTTAAATGTACACTACTGTTACACCAGATATGTGTTGCACTGGTGTGACACTGTGCCCTGGCAGGCCCTGAAATGCACACGTGTGAAGGAAACTGACTGCTATTATTTCACAGTCCCCAATATGTCCCCCAATAAGGCAGAGTGGGAGGGTTAGGAAGCTGTTTTGGGGGGGGATCAGGGAGGTTGGGGGCTAAGTGGGGGATCCTACACAACAGCATATGTAAATATGCTAAAAAATATATATTAAAAAAAAAAGATACCTTTTATTTTACTACTGGTAGACTTTCTGCCAGTACTTAAGATGGTAGGGACAATTGTGGGGTGGGGGAGGGAAGAGAGCTCTTTGGGAGGGATAAGGGGGTCTGATGTGTCAGGTGGGAAGCTGATCTCTACACTAAAGCTAAAAGTAACCCTGCAAGCTCCCTACCTAATTAACCCCTTCACTGCTGGGAATAATTCATGTGTTGTGCGCAGTTGCATTTAGTGGCCTTCTAACTACCAAAAAGCAACGCCAAAGCCATATATGTCTGCTATTTCTACACAAAGGGGATCCCAGAGAAGCATTTACAACCATTTGTGCCATAATTGCACAAGCTGTTTGTAAATAATTTCAGTGAGAAACCTAAAGTTTGTGAAAAAGTTGACTATTTTTTTTAATTTGATCGCATTTGGCGGTGAAATGGTGGCATGAAATATACCAAAATGGGCCTAGATCAATACTTGGGGTTGTCTACTGCACTACACTAAAGCTAAAATTAACTCTACAAGCTCCCTACAAACTCCCTAATTAACCCCTGCACTGCTGAACATAATACACGTGTGGTGCGCAGCGGCATTTAGCGGCCTTCTAATTACCAAAAAGCAATGCCAAAGTCATATATGTCTGCTATTTCTGAAAAAAGGGGATCCCAGAGAAGCATTTACAACCATTTGTGTCATAATTGCACAAAATGTTTGTAAATGATTTTAGTGAGAAACCTAAAATTTGGAAAAATGTAACGTTTTTTTTTATTTGATCACTGTGTTCATTAAGGGGTTAATGTACACTACTGTTACACCAGATATGAGTTGAACTGGTGTGAACTGTGCCCTGGCAGGCCCTGAAACGCACACGTGTGAAGGAAACTGACTGCTATTATTTCACAGTCAAAAAAGTGTTGTTTTTTTTAAATGTACACTACTGTTACACCAGATATGAGTTGCACTGGTGTGACACTGTGCCCTGGCAGGCCCTGAAATGCACACGTGTGAAGGAAACTGACTGATATTATTTCACAGTCAAAAAAGTGTTGTTTTTTTAAATGTACACTTCTGTTACACCAGATATGAGTGGTGGCACTGGGCAAGTGGGCACAGTATACGCTGTGAGCCTGACACACACGCTGGCAGGCAGGCAACTGCAATTAGATTACACAGGAAAAAAAAAAAGCAGACTGATGTTCTAGCCCTAAAAAGGGCTTTTTGGGGTGCTGTCCTTACAGCAGAGATCAGATGAGTCCTTCAGGACTGTAGTGGACACTGAATACACTAGCCTAGCTATCGATTTCCCTATTAAATCAGCAGCAGCTACACTGTCCCTCCTCTCACTAAGAATGCAGCTTCCGGTCTGCTGCTGATTGGCTGGAATGTGTCTGCTGACTGTGAGGTACAGGGTCAAAGTTTACTCAATGATGACGAATAGGGGGCGGACCGAACATCGCATATGTTCGCCCGCTGCGGCGAATGCGAACTAGCTATGTTCGCCGGGAACTATTCGCCGGCAAACTATTCGGGACATCACTAATGATTGGTTTATAGACATATATAAGATAAAGAAGCAGCTATATGTACACAATGTGATAAGGTAATGAGATCTGATTATACCTACAAGCTCAAGCCATTTTATTAGGTTGTGGCTTCAAAGCACAAAATCAGCTAATTCATATACACAAATAAGCGTTAAAAAAGCAAATCACATACATTTTATACTCTGGTAAAAAAAAGTAATTGGAAACACATTAAGGGAAAAACTATTTTATAGTATTCTGTCCCTTTAAATCATCTGGATCTGTTTAGAATAATTGACAGTCCCTGTTTGTGCACAATGGTATGTGTGGGAGCAGGGGCAGCATTGCAAAAGCAGCGGTAGATAAGGTCCCTAAGAGCAAACCTTGTCCAAATGGCAGATATATGAAGCCTTATGTGTTTAACTGTCTCAAATGGGTTAAACATATATTTAAAGAACCACACAGGAGCTGCAGAGATCTGCTGATCCTTAATGGGAACTACTAATGATCCAAACAGTGGTGACAATCCCTTATCTGGGTTTTAGCAAATATCAATGCTGATTGGGTCACCATCTATTTCCCTGTGGGATCAGCAGTTCTCTTCTGTTCCTGAGCTATACTTTAGTGATTTATTTGACCCCTTAGCGGGAGTTAAACACATAGGGCTATATTACAAGTGGCACGCTAATTTTGCAATTTCGCTTGAGCAAAAACAAATTTCTATGCTATGTTGAGTTTGCACACGTGAAGAATTAGTGCACATCTGTCAGGCTTATGGGCGAAAAACCAGGATGGTAGTAAAATACCCAAAGGTGCTGGTAAAGTGATTCTCCCAAATGCAAGTGTTTCTACTGAATCAATAGCATCCACACGCCGGATGGAACACTCCGAATGTGTAGGGATGCAAATGTCGACAAGCGTCATGGGTGTGGCATTTGATGATATTTGTATCCCTGCACATTTTGAGTCTTCAAGCCGGCTTGAGGATGCTATCTATTCAGTGATAGAGAAGCTTGAATTTTGGTGAATACTTTTACCAGCAACTGGTAACTTTTATCCTGGAAAGTCCATTGCAATCCTGAACAAGTGGGTCTAAAAACCCTGAGAGTTGGTTCAGCTTGGACGCATCCAGATACCTTCAATATAGAGAGGCCAGAGTGACGCTTTTGTGATTGATCAGCTGAATTATTGCCCTTTGGTTTTACTGTGCAAGTTACATACCTCATAATCTATTGAGGTTTTAAAGTGTGAGTGTGAAATCTACAAAAGTAATGGAATATAATAAAAGTTTGTATATTTTTCCTACACTTAGTTCTCTTTTATATATTATATTATATTTTTTTGTAAATGAAGTTGCACTGCAAAAACACATGAACATTTGTATAACAGAAACAAAAACCTATCTATTTGAAGTAATAAAATGATCTTTTATGGTAAATCATTACAACAAATCAACGTATGGACACATGTTCTTGTTATTAATGGGTTGAAGTCCATATTTATCTTTGCTGTAATATTTTGACCTGCTAAGTGTAATAGAATAAGCTGAAAAATTAGGTCCATTAACAACCACATAAAACAAGTTGGAAGCGGTTAGTAGGCCATTATTAGACGTAATGTAATGTGTACACTCACTGGGCTCCAATAATCAAACCTGTTTTGCTGTTAGTTGAAAAGTTATGGTAATCTCAAGTTCATTCATTCGAGGACAGGTGGAAGCACTTCAGAAAGATTTTCTTGTACAATGTAAAATGCAGTGTATCTGCAACCCACTTCCTTTGATTAAACGGGTTCTCCAGTTAGGGATCTTGTTAGTCTATGATTTAATAAATGGAACCATCCATTATCTTTTTCAGCTTTGATTACCTTAAAAGGGAGCCAAAACAATCTCTCTTACTTAAAGGGACATGAAACCCAATATTTTTCTTTCATAATTCAGATAGAGAATACAATTATAAACAGCATTACAATTTACTTCAATTACTTAATTTGCTTTATTCTTCTGATATCCATTGTTGAAGAAATAGCAATGCACATGGGTGAACCAATCACACAAGGCATCTATGTGTAGCCACCAATCAGCAGCTACTGAGCCTATTTAGACTTTTCAACAAAAAGAATATCAAGCAGAAAATTAAGCAAATTAAATAATAGAAGTAAATTGGAAAGTTGTTTAAAATTGCATGTTCTTTATAAATCATGCAAGAAAACATTTGGGTTTCATGTCCCTTTAAATTTAGCAAATGGAACACACAACTCAGAGTTTTATAGACTGTCAGATGGTGCTAAATTTTTAGCAGCCATAAATTTGACTATAGTTTGTATAATAATAACAAAATATTGCATTTTATTATTAAATTGTTTATCAGTACAGATACTCTAGTATTTAGCAATACATTTTAATACATATGAAAGGCATTAACTGAAACAATTAAAGAAAGATATTATATTTAATGAATAAGAAGGGAGATAGAAACACTATACAGTTTTTTAGCAGAAGTAAAGTGATTATATAGCCACTGCTGCATATACTGTATATAAGGCATCACTACAGAGTGCAAACTGTCTGGCACCCAGCTGGCTCAACTAATTGTTCTTTAAGTAACTACTTGGAATACTTTTGTGGTCCTTTGGTTGCATCTGCCTTGACCTTAAAGGGATAGTCTAGTCAAATTCTGTCAATATTGTTTTTTATACTTTTTATCATTTTAGCTTAACTGTTCATGGGGCTGATTTACTAAGCAGTGTATGCTGCTCATTTTGTGCGAGCCTTCCGGCTCACCGAAATCAGGAGTTAAGAAGCAGGTGGCAACTGCAATCATCCCGATCAGATACGATTGGGATGATTGATACCCCCTGCAAGCGGCCGATTGGCTGCAAATGTGCAGGGGCGGCATTGCATAAGCATTTCACAAGTAATGCTTGTGTAATGATAAATGCAGACACAGTACGTAATAATAAATCGGTCCCCATATCTTTTGTAGTTTATTTCTTTATGTAAAACTGTTTTATGAGCTTTTCATTTTATTTATTTATTTATTTATTTATTATTATTATTATTATTATTATTATTGTTAATATTATTATTATTATTATTATTATTATTATTGTATTATTTATTTTAAACAGAACACATATACATTATGCTTTTATATATTTTTCTAAGGTTCTAAAGAATGAAGGGAAATTTGTCAACATTCAAGAAGTAATGGACCAATGGACGCTTCAGATGGGATACCCTGTAATAACTATCATAAGAAATGACACCATAGATGATTACATATCTATTACTCAGGATCGTTTTTTATATAATATAGATGCCATTATCAAAGATCCAGAAATCAAAAATAATAGGTAAGGTTTTAGTTAATTATAAAGTATTTGATTTGATTATCAGTTGTGCTAAAAAGATTATTTTGCATACTTTCTCGGTGCTTGCTATGTCCTTGATTGATATGTTTTGTATTTAGAAATAATTTAGACTATTTATATATTTATCTGAAATAAACAGCTATAAATGACTGATCAAAGCTTGAGGAATGTGCTAATGAGTACAGCTCATTGTTGTCCCAATCTGTAAGCCTTCAATTAAATGGACTGCAAATACCTTGTAATTACAAGGAACTTCTATTGTCTTCATATATAAAACATACCAGCCAAGGCTAAACATTTTTAAAACAAATTAACAGCTTGTTTGCTGCAATTGTTTTTTAAATAATCAAACTTCGTCCACCACGTGCCTCATTTGGAGGAGATAATCTGGATTTGAGTCTGCAACTTGCAAGGCTAGCCAAAGTGATACCGCTAGTATAAAGTTAATTGTTTTTGTAGTTATTTGTTAAATCCAATTATAAAAAAAAATAATATATATATAGGAGTAGACTTAAAGTGATGGTAAATCCAATTGTTTAACAAATGCTAGGATTTACCATCACTAAAAATCAAGGGTAGTTTAATTCATCAACCGTGTAAAAAAGGTGCTAAACTTACCCTTTCTGTGCCATTGCACAGCGCTAAATTCAGCGGCTCCGGCCGGCCACGCTATTGGTTCAGAGGTGCAAACGTCACTTTATTGAAGTAGATCGTTGTGCCGTATGTGGCCTGAGCCGCTGAATTTAGCACTGTGCAATGGCACAGAAAGGGTGATGAATGAAACTCCCCTTGAATTTTAGTGATGGTAAATCCTAGCATTTGTTAAATGCTTGGATTTACCATCGCTTTAAGAAGTCTTCAGGGTTCTTTTTCAGTTTAATTAAATTACATGAAAAGAGAGCAAAATAAATAATGAAAGTATATTTAAAAGTTGTTTTAATTTGTATAATCTTGTATATTAAAAGCACAATGTGTTTACAGTTCCTTTAAATGATTACTGTCTGTTATAATTGTTAAGCTAAACAACTAACATATTAAAGTTAATAAACATTAATTAAAACCTACTGACCTATATTTTCTCTGAAACAAAGTTTCCTAACGTTCTAAAAGTTATATCTTTTATTCGCCGATGATGTCACGTTATCCTGCCCACTATTTTCAGCACTGCATGTTAAAAATACTTAAACCAATAACTTTGTGTTTAAAGCGCCATTTTGAAACCTAGGTATTGTAAACGGATTGGTACAGAGCAAAGGATACTCACGGAGTGGGTTTGGAAAACAATTAAATTTGCAGACAAGATTTCTGATATACGATAGAGATATGTTAATGAAATGCTATTGATAAAAAGCGTATTTGGGGTAGTTAGTTAGTAACAGGCATAGAAAATATTTACTTACAGTGGCCCTTTAACTCTAACTATCCATTCAAAAACCTTCAGATAGTATTTAACCCAAACCATCACCATTTCCATTTTTATAGTGTTCCCCAAAGCAAACTGTTAAATGATGCATCCGCTCATAAGACCCCCCCACCAGTATTCTCCCAAGAACTATTACCTCTAAAGTACCCCAAACATAATTCCTCTACCAGAAAACCACTCCCTACCATCTAACAGCCACATACAATAATCCCCAACTAAAAAACAGACTAACACCTGTGCAGCTTCCATTATATGCAACATTTTCCACTTGTTTACTGAGCAGAAAACTATAAACATCTATTTTAAAAATCTACGCAGCAACCACTACAAATATTTGTAGTCCAACAAAGGCTACTTTTAGTTACTAGTATAGTAACCTTGCCTATTTACGTAACAAAATATAATATAACAAATACATAAGAACTTAATATAAGAACTAAATTGAACTAAAATATAATAATTTAATGTGTGCTATTATGACAGATAGCTTGTAAAGCAAGCATTGAAATATGTTTTGAAGAAATGAAAACACTTATACTGAAAGCAATTGTTTTAAAATTATTAGCTGTGCCAGACTTGATTGGTAGGTTGTCTTTTGCCATCAACACTTAATTTGAATGTTGAAGGCTACCTTTGAAGAACGGATATCACAGACTTTCAGAAACACGTTATTTATCAATCAAAGCAAAACTTGTAAGAATTGTATTGCTTTCAGGCCATTTGTAACTACCCTGTATTTCTGAACAATATACTATCATGTGGAGCCTTAGGCAAGCTACTGTTTAATTTCCCTTTTCTTAAATTAATTCATGCAGCACTTCTTGATAGTCAAACCCTATTATTTTTCTTTTGTAAAATTATTTCTGAAAATGTTATGAGGAAATTTTGTTGAAGAACGATATCCATGTTTCAGTGTGCTTTTGCAAAATATTATTTCTCTTTTTGTTCTGCAGACTGCAGCAGTCTCATTTAAAACCACCGGTACAATTAAAAATTTTGACAGAAAATAAGATTTCTGGTTTGTTTATCTTGCGTTTTGCTCACTAAAAGTAATCACTTCAGTACTTGTGATTTTTGCTCAATTTTCTTTGTATTGCAGCTACCTTTGGCAGATTCCATTAACGATTGCAGTAGGAAATACAAGCCATATCTCTCCCCAGGCAATTATATGGGTGTCCAACAAATCAGGTAAGAATATATAGGCATATCTAGAACTATATAAATGGTTTTGGATATGAAAAAAGAAAAGCAGAAACATTTTAATAATCTTACATATTTAAGTTCTTAAAAAACAGATAGTACTTTGAAAAGGACAACTTTTCAACAACAACCAGTTGATCAGATTAAGCCGAGGGGCATTTAAACAGTGAAATTGGTTTGCAGCAAATCTTCATTCATCTTAATCTGCAGACTAGTTTACAGAAAGCACATTTTTTCTTGGTCAGGCCAGGAAATTGTTACTACAAATATATTTGGAGTGATTCATTAAGCTCAACTAATTAATTAATATTAAAAGGGACATACTGCTATAAACCTATTATGGGCCAGATTATAAGTAGAGTGCTAACATTTACGAACTAGTGATCTCGGGTTTTCGTTAACGTTTGTACGCAGGTTAATTGTTCTGGTATGCACTGGTATTACAAGTTGAAAGTAAACACAATCGCTTGAGCACAATCGCAATGTACGCTAGACTGATTACCTTGTTTACTGTTGTGCAAAACTAAAAAGTGTCACAAAACATATCAAACATATATTACAAAGTTACACTCATAATAGCACCATCTAATAAATATTATTTAAAAAAATATTGCACACAAAAGATATGGGGTCTCAGGTGTCTAAAGATGTCTATAGTTACGTACATATATATTTATGTATTTATATGTGAATATATGTCTTTAAAGACATATATTTACACATATAAACACATAAATACACATGTACACATATATAAAAGTGCATTAGAGCGCTTTGCAGTTAAGTTGATAAAAACATGTAAAGTCCTATTTATGCAATATTCATATTTAATATAGTGTTATACTATGTATTTACTGTAATATTTTACATTCCAATGTTCTACACATAGCAGAATATGTTCTATGTATTTATAAATAGTTATTCCTATATATACCTGTATATATCTGTATTTATATATATATATATATATATATATATATATATATATATATATATATATGTATGTATAGATATATACTGTATCAAAATAACATCAGTTATATGTAGAAATATGTATTCATGGATAAATAGAACATATTCTGCAATATACAGAACATTTGAATGTGAAATATTAATATTTTCATGTCAGGTTAGCACACATAATAATATGCAATTTGGTTAGCGGTTCGGGGGTGTTAGTTTTTTTCCTACTTTTTTTTCTCCATTGACTTCTATGGGGGAATAGGTTTACTTTCAACTCATAATATCAGCTTAACCCGACGCACAAAAAGTTTACTTTTAGCACAATTAGCAATCTAGAGAAAGCGATAAATAGCGCTCTACTTGTAATCTAACCCTATGTTTTTTTATTTTATTTCTTAACTGCATATTTTCTGAATGGTTGCCAGAAACTCAAATTTGTTTAACTTTTTCAAATTATAATCCAATTAAGCTATAGCAGTGATTGAACATGCTTTTGTGTGAATAAAAGGATAAACATATAAAAGAATAAGATTAAACATTGTAATCATGGGGACAGAGCCAACTACTGCAGGGAGAAGACGCATTAGCGTTCAGCTCCGGCCGAAAAAGCAGAATAAAGCCTTAAAAAAGCCCTTTTTTTGGGACATCAACACTCATCAATCACTACAGCTACACTATGGTCCTATTCTGCATTGAATTCAGCTGATTTTATGTAGATTGCATGAACCAAAATATCAAACCGGACTACTAGTAAACCTAGGCTGCGGCCTTGCGACTTCATTCATGATAACCCCCGGCTATCCCATGACTATTCTTTTACTGTTTTGAAATTGAGGAGTACCATACAACACTACTTACTCTACTGACAGTGCTCAAATCTCAGATATTCAGAAGCTATGGAGACCTTATTGTTACAGTTAAAGGGGACGGTGCTAAAGAGGAGGCCGGACAGTCAGTGTACCATGGGTTAGACACATCTATGTCCTTGGGGGTCCAACCTGGCGCAGACCAGATCTCTCCACCCCGGTTGGAGGTGTCCATACAATCCAAAGTTTCTGCAGGCAATCACGCTAAGAAATATGTATGTGACTGCGGGTCTACTCTCGCTGAGCTTGTGATCACCAATGATGTCCTTTTGGCTCGGGTCCCTGGCGGGGGAGATGCGGCTGACTCCCGCGGTTAGGCTCCAGAGTGGCTTTGCTATAGCCCTTCAATTGGAAGATCTAAATCACCAACGCTAGTGAAACGGCGACCAGGAGCTGTATTCCTTGATGTATCAGAAGGTCTATTACCTTTGATAACCCTGGGCATACCACAATCAAGCTGTAAGGAGCCAGATCTTTACTAGAACCTACAAAACAGCTACCGCTCTGGTGTAGGGTAAGCTGAAGAAAATTATTATTCCATAGAAGTTAGCCTGGCCATGGCTAAATAGACTAAAGACTTACGGATCCTCTTCACCGTTGTGAACTGTAAGAATTAAGACCAGTGGAACGTTATGCTATGTTACCTCGTTGTTTGCTGTTAACTCTTGTTAATTTTCGTAATGTGATATAACTAACATGTCTAAATCTTTTTAGAGGTTAGAGCTGCATAATCCACTTAGTAGGTCATCCCACATGTCCCATATGAGATGACAATTATATGTGTGCTTAAGCTTTCCTGCTGAAATTTGCAAATACACCATTGCAATATTGTAGCAAATATATGTCACTAGCTAGGAATGGTGAAGTATAAATGGTTTACTGTATATCTGAAGCCTAACCTAATCTTGCTATGTTTAAACGCATAGGATAACTTTCAGTAGCCACTGGATTCCTGCTTTGTTAAGGCAGGTGGTGGTTGCTGGACCTGTTTCTAGCTCAGTTTATTTGCCTTCAAATTAGGGACATTAGCCAGATCTTATATGTTTGCAGCTCACTTTTGTTTTATCCATATGTTCTGCTATTTGCTGAGAGTTAGATATTTCAGCTCCCTGTTATGTTTCCATATAGCAATTTTTAATTTTCTACCAAGCTTGGTTGTTATCTGTATGTAACTGATTTAACTTAGCACAACATAGACTGTTTTATTATTCTGTATTAAGGCTATGAGGCTGTTGCTATTATATTTTGTGCTCTTTCACATAATGTCAGGTGATAGTCCTCTAACAGACCACTCTGCATTTTCCTGAATAGTTAGATGGAGGTATTTCTAGTATTAAGATACATTGAAGTGTATTAGTCCCTCCTATTTTTTATATATATATATATATATATATATATATATATATATATATATATATATATACATATATATATATATATATATATATATACAGGGAGTGCAGAATTATTAGGCAAGTTGTATTTTTGAGGATTAATTTTATTATTGAACAACAGCCATGTTCTCAATGAACCCAAAAAACTCATTAATATCAAAGCTGAATATTTTTGGAAGTAGTTTTTAGTTTGTTTTTAGTTTTAGCTATTTTAGGGGGATATCTGTGTGTGCAGGTGACTATTACTGTGCATAATTATTAGGCAACTTAACAAAAAACAAATATATACCAATTTCAATTATTTATTTTTACCAGTGAAACCAATATAACATCTCAACATTCACAAATATACATTTCTGACATTCAAAAACAAAACAAAAACAAATCAGTGACCAATATAGCCACCTTTCTTTGCAAGGACACTCAAAAGCCTGCCATCCATGGATTCTGTCAGTGTTTTGATCTGTTCACCATCAACATTGCGTGCAGCAGCAACCACAACCTCCCAGACACTGTTCAGAGAGGTGTACTGTTTTCCCTCCTTGTAAATCTCACATTTGATGATGGACCACAGGTTCTCAATGGGGTTCAGATCAGGTGAACAAGGAGGCCATGTCATTAGATTTTCTTCTTTTACACCCTTTGTTGCCAGCCACGCTGTGGAGTACTTGGACACGTGTGATGGAGCATTGTCCTGCATGAAAATCATGTTTTTCTTGAAGGATGTAGACTTCTTCCTGTACCACTGCTTGAAGAAGGTGTTTTCCAGAAACTGGCAGTAGGACTGGGAGTTGAGCTTGACTTAATCCTCAATCCAAAAAGGCCCCACAAGCTCATCTTTGATGATACCAGCCCAAACCAGTACTCCACCTCCACCTTGCTGGCGTCCGAGTCGGACTGGAGCTCTCTGCCCTTTACCAATCCAGCCACAGGCCCATCCATCTGGCCCATCAAGACTCACTCTCATTTCATCAGTCCATAAAACCTTAGAAAAATCAGTCTTGAGATATTTCTTGGCCCAGTCTTGACGTTTCAGCTTGTGTGTCTTGTTCAGTGGTAGTCGTCTTTCAGCCTTTCTTACCTTGGCCATGTCTCTGAGTATTGCACACCTTGTGCTTTTGGGCACTCCAGTGATGTTGCAGCTCTGAAATATGGCCAAACTGGTGGCAAGTGGCATCTTGGCAGCTGCACGCTTGACTTTTCTCAGTTCATGGGCAGTTATTTTGCGCCTTGGTTTTTCCACACGCTTCTTGCGACCCTGTTGACTATTTTGAATGAAACGCTTGATTGTTCGATGATCACGCTTCAGAAGCTTTGCAATTTTAAGAGTGCTGCATCCCTCTGCAAGATATCTCACTATTTTTTACTTTTCTGAGCCTGTCAAGTCCTTCTTTTGACCCATTTTGCCAAAGGAAAGGAAGTTGCCTAATAATTATGCACACCTGATATAGGGTGTTGATGTCATTAGACCACACCCCTTCTCATTACAGAGATGCACATCACCTAATATGCTTAATTGGTAGTAGGCTTTCGAGCCTATACAGCTTGGAGTAAGACAACATGCATAAAGAGGATGATGTGGTCAAAATACTCATTTGCCTAATAATTCTGCACTCCCTATATATATATATATATATATATATATATATATATATATATACCAAAAGAAATAAGAAAGGCACTCTCCGTTTTAAGTAGTGAAATGACTTTACTTAGGTGAACGTTTTCGGGGTCACCCCCTTCCTCAGACCTTACAAAACAAATTAACAGTGAACTATTTAAGTGCTTACCTGGTGACGATCCTGCCAGAGTCTGTGGCGTCCTCCTAGCGCAACTGCGCATGCGCAAGAGTCAGTACAGAGGCCCTGGAGGTTCAAAAGAGTCACCAAGGCAAAAAAATTGTGATATCACAAAAAACATAAAAACAGCAATATCAACATGTGAATTTAAAATCATAAGTACACAGAACACAATGACGTAGAGTTGGTGACTAATAACTTGTAGGTGTGTTGTGGAAAACTGTATAGACATGATGTTAATAATAATGGTATCGATTACCTAAGAATTCTATATGAAAAAACCGGCTTGGATGTCTTACAGAGGATGTATCAGTATAACACTCAGCACTTTGAAACAAGGTGACAGTAATCCGATGGTTAGCACACTAGTAGATAAGTATATACATCGGCAAAACAAAAATGTCTAATGTTGCTAAGCAACCATGTACACATCTTCTCAAAATCAAACAGATCGATCGCAAATAAACTTAACATACGTAGTCAATCAGGAAATCAAACGTGCTATCAATTGTATATCCACAATCTACTGCACACACAGTGAAAGGGCAAATATTTAAACAACAGCGCAACAGGGAAAAAAATTGGGAAAAAAATTGCTGCTAGGCAACCATATATGTGCCTCCCAACGGTAAACACGTCAGTTATAACGAGACACAGCATGTAAAGCGATCAAGATAACTCACCAGCCCCTCAGTAATCTTATCAGATGGTAAACCATATTAGATAAAAATTTTGTAATCTATCACCTGTATTATCACAAATAAAAAATAAAAATATATAACTGCGAAATGCCCAATAATATAAATATAACCACTCCTAATATGCAGTAGTATAGACACCAAGAAGCCAGCCATACAACGCTAGCTATCATTAGTACACTGACCTAGCAAACAATACTATCAGTGCTAGAAGGGGAACAAGACTTCAATCTTAATATACAGACCCTGTGTATAGACATCAAATTATAGGTAGAAACAAAAACCGAACAGTTTCAATACTCAAATTGAGTCAACCAATCATGATCATCATAATATTCATTCAGGCAACAAACAATAGATATCAAACATCTAAGATGATACTGTTACTAAACCAATGGGATAAAATATGTAGAATAGAACCTAAGAGCCCAAATCAGATGGGGAGTTCAAGAACAATTAGATAGGTAACAACACCCAATAGTGGATCATGGTCCTTACAAGAAACACTGCATGTCAAAATGAACATTTAACCCCTTAGGGACCAAAGTGTCGAGTGTGAAAATCCAGCGACTTTCCCTCTGTAAGAGCACCCTACCTCTGTCACCACCCCTCGCTAGGGGTGGGACGTGGTCAATAATAATAAAACGTAAGTCTGTGTTCCTATGTCTTGCCTGTCTTGCCTGCAAGAAATGTCTGGCAACTGGTTGGTCGGATTTACCATTCTCAAGTGCTGCCCTAATGGCCTATTCTAGTCATAATTCCTATTTTCTCCCTCAGCCGGTGGGGGAGATGGTAGGTAACATATGGAAGACTTAAATGGACACCGCCTGCTTTAACACTCTACACACTTTAGCAACCTACATTATATAATTGTGGATTGATGGGAGTGGATTGTACATAAGTTATGGATAAACTATTTATTATAATGCAACTTAATGTCTTTCTTTAGCAAGATGCTTTTATAATTGATGTAGCACTTCTGAAACAGTTACAGATGAGAGCCCCATTCTGCTATAATATTAGAGGAATTTTACATGACCTGCTGGTCTCTAGTCTATAGTTAGACAATATATTTTGCATAGAAGTGTATAATCACTAAACAATTGCCCCAATAGTAGCCTATTACCACATGAAACTTGTATACACTGAGGTTCCGCTTCAATTTAAACCCCCCCCCCCACATCAGTGTCATTCTATGATACTTTACAGTATCTATTAATTTCATTTATTCTAAAATATCAAGCAGTGTTTACCTGATGTTACTTTCTCTCAGATTATTACTATCGCCATATATCCCTACTTATCTATCTAATAAGTGTCATTAGACCTAATGGGGTCTTCAATTTGACTAACATTCCTGACCAGTGTTCCCAATATCAAAGGGCCCATGAGTGGCCGGCTCATTAGTCACTCATAAAAGCAATTTTAACTTTAAAATGGAGGTTTCAGATGTTTATAACTTAGAATTCATGTTGTCTTTTGCATACATCATTGTAATGTATGCAATGAAAATGTTGTTATTTATGCTATGACATTATTTGTATATATTTTCTTGTGCAAAACCTCAATAAAAGAATATTAAAGAAAAATAAAAGAAAATACATTGTAATCATATATAACTTAATTTCAAGAATTGAAATAATACTTTCTGCCCAAAAAATCATATTTATCTTATCTGTCCACATAGTATCAAATTGGTTTGTGTTTTTTTTAACAATTTAATATGCTGATTTCAAAGGAATTACAGTAGTATGCCCATTTTCATAAACCTTAGCAAACTGAATCAATATAGCAAACAAAACAAAAACTGAAATTACCTAATAGAAACCAAGAACTTAGTAATTACAAAATAAAATCTGATATAAACAACAAATCAATACTTTTTCAAATATAGCTATAGCTGAAATTGATTTGGCAACAGGTTTATGAGAAAACTTATTTCTTAAGGAAGACTTTAAAATAAGGTGATTTGAAGGTGGAAATGTGAGAGCTTCTGATAGAGACAGTCCCAAATAGAAAAACAAAGGAAAAGCATTCAGCAAAATAGTTATAAAACATTTATTGAAACATTTCATAATAAAAACAGGAGGTCAAATATCAAAAGGTGAGAGGCATGGACACCTCAGGGCTGGCAGGCTTACACGTTATGGCTTAACGCCATATTTATAGCATAGGGATGCCAATCACAGGTGCACAATATATACACAAATTACGTTGACATCATTGGTTAAAACCAAAAGGAGCTTCAAAACAAAGACACGCCCATAAAATGTAAGCCTTACATGCCTGAAACAGATTATATAAAGGCCTGGAATAAGAAACAACAATAGCTATTACATGTGTTACAAAAAAGAGAGAAGAAAAAACATGCATGAGACAAAGGAAGAAATGCATACACGCACATATATATGCAAATGTATACGAACTGCAAACAGGACTATTCAGAATAAACTTGATATACAATCTAAACAATCTTAATAAAACATCAAATATCACTATGAAAATGTGTATTAGTACTAAATATGGTAAATATTAATATAATTTTATTACACCTGGATGTACAAGGTGTATAAAGTGTGTAAATGTCACCCAATAAAACCAGGGAAAACAGGCATACATAGAGAAAAATATAGTTATCTGATGAAGATGGGGACACACTGTGGAGATCAAACTAAACAGAGATGGGTTCCAGATTATTCCCAGTAGTTAATCTGGTCGTATTCACAGTTAAGACCCTGGGGGGACCCTAGTCTCATGTTTAAAAATCCACAGCATCTCCCTTTTACGAAGAATAACTTCTCTATCACCCCCTTTTTGGGACGGGGGATCATGTCGATTGGTTGCCATGAGAAACAGGAGAGGTCTTTATTATGTATTTGTGCAAAATGATGCACAAGGGGGGTGGTAGCCTTTCCCACCCATATGGTTGAGAGATGCTCCCTCACCCTAGATCTAATACTCCTTGTCTTAAGTACAACATATTGTTTTCCACTTTTACTACAAGTTATACAGTATATAACATAAACTGAGATAAAGTTTAAGCAGAAATTCACTTTGTAGGTTTTTCTTGTAACTGTTGAGCTAAAGTGATCGGACATAATCAAATAATCACAGGCTCCACATCTAGAACTGCCACATTTAAAGGATCCCTTACTTGTAAGCCAAGCACTAGCCTGGGATATAGGCTTTTTTAACACCGTAGGGGACATCGAATTGCCCAATGTACGATTCCTTCGGTAGAGGCATATAATTCCTTCTTGGACACATCCTATAATCTGTCATCTGCAAAAAGCATGTTAAAATTATGTTTCACAATTTTGCATACTTCTTCATATTGGGAACTATAGTCAGTAACAAAAGTTACACCTTTATGAGTCCCTGACGTCTTTGGTTTATCCCTCAGAAGATCTAGACTATGTAGTTTAACAACCTCCCTATGTGCTTTCTTAACAATCTTTCGTGGATAGCCTCTTTGGATTAAACGTCTATTGACATCCTCAATCTGAGCTTGGCAATCCATCATATCTGAGCAGTTCCTTTTGGCTATTATAAGCTGGCCTTTTGTAATTGCGTATGGTACATGTTTTGGATGGCAGCTCCTAGCATGTAGCAAGGAGTTGCCAGATATAGGTTTTCTGTAGAGGTTAGTTTTTACCTTACCATCTTTAGTACCACTAAGTGTCAGATCAAGGAAGTTGATCACTCCCTGTTCGGTCTCAAAGGTAAATTTGAGTCCCACATCATTCTAGTTGATACCTTGCACAAAATCCCTTATATCAGTCTCATTACCATCCCAAATGAGGATCAAATCATCAATAAATTGACGGTAGAAACTGATGTTCCTTTTATGAGGATTATTATCTCCAAAATGTGGGACAGTTCCCACCAACCCATAAAAAGGTGGGCGCATGAGGGGGCAAATTTTGCACCCATTGCAGTCCCACATCTTTGGAGATAAAAAGTACCCTCAAATTCGAAGAAGTTGTGGGTCAGAAGAAAAAGAGACACCCGTAGGATAAATGCTTGAAAGTCTACCGAAAATTCTGACCATTCCTAAAGAAAAAAAGCAACAGCTTCCATACCCTTGTCATGGGGGATGGAAGAATAGAGGGCTGTGACATTAATAGTTACCCATCTATGGAGACCCTCCAGTGTAATTTGTCAACCAAATTGACCAAGTGCTTGGTATCCTTTAATAAACTGGGTAGTACCTCCACAAATGGGTGCAATATCATGTCCAGCCATTGTGATAAGTGCTAAAAAAGAGACATTAATAAGAGACTTGTGCACCTTCGGGAGATGGTGGAAAACAGGTGTCACTGGATGTTCAACATAAATATACATAAATATACATAAATATATGTTGCGGTGTCTTGATCGATAAACCCGCTCTCAACACCATCGTCCAGAAGGTGCAACAACTCCCTTTGAAAATAATGATTAGGATTGGTGGACAGTATAGTGTAGGAATTATTGTCCTCTAGCTGACGTAATGCTTCACTGATATAGTCGGCCTTGTCCAGTACCACTACTGAGCCCCCTTTATCAGCATTGCGTATGACAATTTCTTGGTTACTGGCCAACTGTTTTCAGGCTATTTTTTCCAACCTGCTTAAATTATCTTGGGTTTTATTAGTGGATCCTGCTAAAGATTTGAGATCACTCTCCACTCTTCCATAAAACCTCTCTATAATATTCCCCCTACTGTGTATAGGATAAAACCTAGATGGAGATTTTAAACCTTTAACACATGTAGTATGGGTGGAGGTAGTTGGGTTCTCACCCTCTCTCAGGAGGTTGTTGAGTGAAATCAAATCACATGACTCTACAAATGGCAGGTCAGTGTTCAAATTAGTGGTAACCCACTTTGGGGGAACAGATGGATCTTGTTCCACTGTGTTTGCACCTGAGAAATGACCCTTCAAAGTTATGTTACAAATCAATTGATTCACATTGATAATAGTTTTAAACAAATTAAAATTAGTTGAAGGGACAAATCCCAAGCCAAGTCTAAGTACACACAATTGTGTGTCAGATAGATTAGTTTTAGACAAATTTATGACACAATCTATTTGTATTTGTCTGTTGTCTGGTTTCCATCAGCTTGTATCCCTGTTTCTCCTGGTCGGGTTTACTTTGGGGCAAGGAAAAAACCTGCTTGAGTTGTGACTGATCTTCATCAGGTAGTTTGTAAGTGTTAGAAAGTACTTCTATACAGGTATCAGAACCAGGTTGGGTGGTAGAGGCCATAGTTGGCTTACTGGCACTGTATTTACTGATGTTATTTTTGGGTCTCACTACCAATTCTCAATTAACATTACTGTTTGAGGGATACTCAGAGTGAATTACCGGTACATTTTTCAATATGCCTTTCATCTCATTTAAGGGTAATGCTTCATCTCCACTGGTAGCTGACCCATCCTCCCCAGACTCTGCATCAGTGTCAGAAAATGTAACCTGAGGGTGTTTTCCCCCTCCCCTTCTGTTTCTATGTCTTCTATTGTTAGACCTGTATCTATTTTGTTGTCTTCTAGTCTGAGTGCGTCTGTTGCGATTCCATATGTACACAGTATTTGTATCGTAATCCATTTGATCACAAATATATTTAGTATGTTTTATGTCAATAACCTGTTTCTTAATATCAGTTATAGCATTTCTAAGTACCAAATCAAATCTACCATAATCCATATTACATTGTCTAGAGTTCAGTTCAAATTGCAACAAACAAATCTCTTCTCTTACAGTAATTAGCAATTTAGCTTTAAAATCACATAGTAATGACATAAGGCGTATTAAGCAATCTGTTAATACATTGTTCCAGGCCTCCATAAAGTCTATATCATCAATGTCAAAGGTTGGGAACTTGTTGACCCTCAGGCCTCTCAGTATAATATGTAATTCAATATATTTGCTCATATACCAAATATCCCATTGTAGTTTTGTTTCTTTGATCTTAAGCTTCTCCATGTCATCAAAATGTTCACTAAGTGAAGAAAAAGATCAGTCTGTAGAGAATATTCTAGATAATTCAGGGCCAGGTTCTGTTTCAGTCTCAGAGGGCAGCAGTGAATAATACGGCTGTACTATTTGACCAATACAGCTTCTGATAGAGCCACTGTCCAGCTAAAATGTTTACATTAGAAAGTGATTACTGAGGCCCTGTTTCCAGAAGTAAAGACCCACATTAGAAAGAATAACCCTTCTACAAAATATTGGATTCATCACATATTAAATTCATTGGTTTTAGACTGTTTAAAACATATAATTACATTTGGGTGAATGCTAAAATTTTAGGGCTAGGCTATGATTAGAATACAAACAATTTTTTTTAGAGTGGCCTATACTTTTATTGGATATGGAAGAGAGCTCTACTAGCTTGCTCATTGTGCTTGCATTACAAATAGTGAGTTAAGTGTTACTCTCAAGCTAAATTTAAAATACAGCTGTACAATTTAGTGCTATTTAAGAGCTGACGTAAACCATTGTTGTTAATGGTATAATAAATAAGTATATAAAGAACTCTACTACGTTCACACTATTAGCTTAAAGCACCATCAGTTTAGCCCACCACAAGCTAAGTGCTCGATCAATATCCAACATGAATTTTACTGTGCACCCCCTTAGAAGTCTTTTGTCTGAGGGATTAAATGCACCACTGATATAAGCGCTCTCTAGATTATTGTTAGATTTATTAAAAAAAACATTTGGGACTTTAGAATAGTTCTATTGATTGTGCTTGAGCGATATTAACACAAAATGGAAAGATTATGAGTTGAATGCTAGTTAGCACTCCTGCTTCCGCATTAACTTTGCTAGACAGAGGCTGTTTGTGTGTGCCAGGCTGCTTTCGTATTACAAAATTGAAGTTGCGCTATTTCCGATGCACGCAAAGAGCCACTTGTAATCTAGTCCAATATTGTTAATATGTTTGTTCTCCCCTTGTAATCAAGGCCTTTGGTAGCTGTGAAAAAAAACATTTTAAAAGGACAGAAGATTGACGTTGTAATTTGTTTTCATTTCTTCTTTTTTTATTTTTACAAAGTGTTCTTGTAAAATGTTGCTATATCTAAATATAATTTTTTGGTTTGACATTATAGCAGGAAACCCAAATCAGCCAAGGGAATAAGCAACTGCCCATCAAGTGCCCTCTTACTTCAACAAATGCCATGACTGCTTTTTCTGATCACCCGGACCTGTTAGTTAATGCCTTCTCTTAGACTTATTAATTCCATTTGATGCCAGGGTATGCTATGGGAAGAGTGTCATAAATATAGCTATATTATAATCAACACTGAAGCTTTTTCTAATGCCTTGTGCAATGTTAAATGGAGGCTTTGTTGGTATTTCAGTGATAAATACCGGAGATATAGTGGAATATGCTGCAACTCACTTAAAAGAAAATATTTTTAAAATGTGTTAAAATTATATATCAAGATTATTATTATTATGTTTATCTGATGTAGGGCTTCATTAGGGACTTCATTTATTTTATAAAAATGTACCAGGTGTTTAATGATGCAGGTTATAATTTTTTAATGATGTCACTATGCTCTGCTGCTTTCCACTAGTAGCGCCAGAGCATTGTATTTACCAATATGTCAAACATCCTTTTTACTAAAGTGGCTACAAATATTCTTATTGCAGAAAATTAATCCTAAACTTTTTTGTAAATATACCGTATATGATTAAAAAAACATGGAAGAAGAATATGTTCCCATTATAGGTAATAACTAAAAAAATTGTAATAACTAAAATTTGTAATGTTTCAACAATGCCAAAGATGGCATTGTTGAAATTATTTAATTTATTTACCTCTAAGTTTAATGATTGACAGATTTTTTTGTTTAAAGATTGCTTGTTAGATGAAACATAATTTGGTTAAAAATTGATTTTAACCTCTTAAGCCACCAGGATGCAGGTACTATGTCACAGAGTACTTTGCCTAGCATACCCAGTTGACGTAGTTCCTATACGTCCTACCTTCTGCCTCATGCTGCTGTCCCAGATATCAGCTCTGACAGCTAAAACCACAGCCAGAGGCAGAAGGTATCTGCTTTCAAATTTTAAGGGAGCACTGATTGTGCTTCATTTAGCATAGCAAAATAAAAAAAATGAAATTTCTAATTAAACAACAAAATATATAATAATGCTACCAAAGTAGCAAAAATGTATTGTGAAAACTGTTTTAATCTATATCTAAATATTTCTACAGGTGTAGTGACAGCCTTTTTTTATGTTCAACTGTCCTATATAGCTGTATATAATAAATATACCACTTTAGCCAAACCCTATTTGCCAAATTTATTGAAAATGTATATTTATATAACCAACATATATAGTGACAACCTTATGGGAATGGACTTTTTTTCCTAAATATATTACAAATATAGTATAGATAATAAAGCTACTGATGTAGCAACACAATTAATTTATGTTATAATGTTACAGATATTGCAACACTTTATTTAGCTTAGCTTTTTGGTTGTAATAACTAATAATGCTAAAAAATTCAACTAAATACAATGTTCCGCTATTAATCTAACTGATCTCTCTACAACTCTCCTCACAGACTGTTTTTTCCTAACTGCGTCAGATAATGTTTTAACATTATTTAAATTGACTAACCACCCTGCCATTTTCGAAATTCACCTGGATGCAGATTCGATTGAATTCCAGGTAAATTCTTTTGTCCTTGCGCTGCCAACATTCCATTGAGGATGCTGCGCAACTGCCGACGGCGACGGACATTACAAATGCAATTATAGTATAGATATATAATAAAGAAATTACAGAAATTTAAAATATGTATATATTTATATATACAGTATATATATATATATTTAAAAAAAAAAACATATTTATATATATATATATATACATATACAGTACATCTATTTACAAATTGAGAGCACCTAATAATAAATGATAAAAAGTTAAATAGAAAATCAAAATGAACACCTTTACATGGGGAGTGATATATATATATATATATATATATATATATATATATATATATATATATATATATATATATATATATATAAAAGCTGCTATCTTTTAAAGGGGAATTGCTATTGGAATATAAATAGACAGCACAAAAAATATAAATGTCACAATTTATTATAAAAAAATGTCATACACTGTGAACATACATATCAAGTACAATTTTAAAAGCAATATGTCAAAACACTCAGTTTTAATAAAACATATTTCAATAATGATAGAGATAAAAAGCCTGTAAGTGGAGAGGCAAAACAAACTGCTTACCTGTCCAGGTCATCAATCCACACTATGCATTTCAGGGTTCCTCCCCTTCCTCAGGTGTAACTGGATGAGGGTGACCAGTTGGGATCACAGGGTGGGAGGTGTCAGGTGGGGGGCTAATATCTACACTAAAACTAAAATTAACCTTACAATCTATATGATTAACCCATTCGCCGAGTTTCAGAAATGTGATGTGGGAGGGTAATATCTACACTAAAGCTAAAATTATCCTTACAAGCTATCTGATTAACGCTTTCACTGAGTTTCAGAAATGTGATGTACAGCTGGAAATAGCGGACTTCTAATTACCAAAAAACAATGGCAAAGTCACTTATATGTGCTATTTATGAACAAAGGGTATCTCAGATAAGCTTTTACAACCATTTGTATCATGATTGCACAAGTGGTATGTAAATAATTTCAGTGAGAAACCCAAAGTCTGTGATAAAAATAATATTTTTTTTTAATATGACCACATTTGGTAATGAAATGGGGGCATGAAAAATACTAAAATGGGCCTAGATCAATATCTAGCGTTGTCTACTATATATATATATAGCTTGGTATACAAGAAAAACTCTTCTCTCTTTTTCATAGGTTTTTCAACATTTATTTTTATTTTCCAATGTTTCGGCCCCAACCTGGGCCTTTGTCAAGGTAACATGCAATGCAAACTAACACAATATTTATACCCTGTTAAACCACTCCCCCATTCACTCAGGTGATGCTCTATGACCCTGTGATTATCTGATTTTCTTAAGGTAGAATCTGAATTCAGTTCACTTAACTGATTACTGGAATTTTCCTTTTTTCTACCTAAAATAAAGCATTAATACATTAGAATACTATAGGCACATGTGCATCACTAGAAAAAATTGTTATGAATACAGGGTAATAAACATATTTACAAATAACTATTATAACTGATTTATAAACTAATTACTATATCCCCACCATTAGAGGTACAAGAGTCCACTTTAATAATATAATCAAAAATTCAGCTTATTGAGTATCAGATGACTTATTTTACAAGAAACAGGACAGAGACAGGTGTGTATTCAAGCCCCTGGGGTGGACTGTGTCTAGTTCAGAGATCCATCTGGCCTCTCTTTGTAATAACATGGTCTTTCTATCACCCCCTCATTTCAGAGGTTGTATTTGGTCTATAGGACAATATCTGAGACTAGACACAGAGTGGCCCTTTTTCAGAAAATGTTTAGCCACAGGCTGATCTGACTCCCCTTTCTCTAAAGTCTGTCTGATGCTGGACCTATGTACTGCCATTCTCTCCTTCAGCATGCATTCCGTCTTTCCAATATACATGTCCCCACACTGGCACTTGATCATATAAACCACGTATTTGGACTCACAGTTTAATGGTTTAATGGCTGTCTTATGTCATACCTCCTACCAGTGTGGCTGTGTCTGAATATGTTGCCTAGGATTATATTATCACATGTAGTGCATCCATGACACCTATATACACCTGGTTTTCTCATCAGAAAATGTTTTACTGGTTTTTCATATTTATCAGTGGGGTCCGCCTGTACTAACATATCCTTCAAGGAGCATCCCCTTCTATAAGAGAATATCAGGAGTTCTTTTGTGAAAGATTTTAATCTCTCATCCCCTTGTAGGATTTTCCAATTATTCTGGATAGCCCTTTGTATTTTCCAACTGTCTGTTGTATACTCAGTGACAAAAAAATATTTATCTTCATTCTTTCTCCTTTTCTCCACTTTTTGTTCTTTTTCTATTGTTGCCTGTGTTTTGCTATCTTGTAAGATACTGGCTGGGTATCCACTCTCTGAGAATCTTTCACCCATTTCATCTTTCTACCTCATCCAGTTTAGAGGTGAGTCTCACTGCTCTCAACATTTGAGCTTTTGGCATAGAGTTAAGTAGGTGTCTTGGGTGAAAACTCATATCGTACTAAGGTGTTTCTATCTGTAGTCTTTCTATACACCCTTGTCTCTATCCTGTCATTGTCTCTGAATAGTTCTATAGCCAGAAACTCAATTTTCTCTTTGTCCCATTTCGGGAAAAATCTAATGGGGCCCTGAATTTTATTAATCTCATCCAGGAATCTAGTGAGGGTACTTTCACCACCATACCAGAGAAAAAACACATTGTCTATGAACCTCCTGTAGTTCCTAACATATTATAAGAATAATTCATTATTCATAATATTAGCCTGTTCATATGAATGCATACAAATATTAGCATAGCTCGGTGCTACCCGAGAGCCCATGGCTGTACTCATGCACTGTAGAAAAACATCCTTTTCAAATTTGAAATAGTTTTTATACAATATGAAGTGTAATAGTAATGATAGGTATTCTACAGGAGGCCCCCTATAACTTGTATTTTCTTGTAACTACTGCCTCAATCCCCTCCTCATGAGGGATGCAGGTGATTAGAGTATCTTATATATGAGGGTATTTGTTTTACTAGTCCCTGTAGAGTATCATCCAAGTATTGGGCCACTGGTTGGTTTAGTGACTCTATAGCAGAGATTATTGGCCTTCCTGGGAGTCAATAAGAGTCTTATGGATATTTGGGAGTATATAAAAAACTGGGGTCTTGGGGTATTCTGTAAACATGAAGTTAATCTCTCCCTCCGAAATCCAGCCATTCTGCATCCCCATCAGTAGAATGTTATCCAACTCCCTCTTGTATTCCAAGATGGGGGTTCTGTTTAATTTTATGTAGTTCTGACTGTTGTTTAATTGTCTTAATATCTCTCCCTGATAATTCTTATAGTCCATTAAGACAATACTTCCACCCTTGTCAGCAGGCTTCAAAATGATGTCCTTATTATTTTTAAGGCCTTTGAGTGCATCCCATTCCCTGCTTTCAAAATTGGGTTTGTTATGTGAAATGTCTTGTCTAAGATGCCTATATCCTTTTCCACAAGTTTCAGGAAGTTAGTTATATGGGGATTACGGGTATTGGGATCAAACTTACTGACACCTCTATATTCCTTATATGTGCCCTGAACTCTGACCCCTTTAATATACAAAAAAGTCTCTAAGCCTTAAGCTGCGACCACATTTATATATGTCTACTTTTGTGTGAAACATGTTTCCTTTAGTTTTAGGCACAAAGTTTAATCCTATCGCTAATACACTCTCTTCTTCTGGTGTTAAGCAGTGTTTTGAAAGGTTAAATATTACCTTTTCTTTTGATTGCTGGCTGCTCCCGTTTTGCTCTGGGTTATTTGTGCTTTTTCTCCTGCTCCCCCTTCTTGTATGCCGGGGTCTTCTGCTGTTAGCCTCTCTCCTTCCTCCAAAAAAGGCTACTGGTCTCTGGGTTGCTCCCGGATGATGCAGAGTCAAGCGTTGCTCCCTCTGGGCGTCGCACTCTTTGCACGTCACGCCTGCGCCTCCTGCCTTGTACGGAAACTCCGTATTGCCAAGGATAAATCAGATTCAGTCGATAATCTTCTGCAATCCTCCTGTGCTTGCTCCTCTTGTAAGATGCCAAATCCTCTTTGTATTTTTGAACCTGCTCATACAACTTTGTGATCCAATCCTCCGTTTTATCTGAGGTAACTGTCGGTCTGTGTTCTTCAAATTTTATTTTCTCCTGTTCAATAAGGTTGAGGGTGCATCTCAACTCCTCTACCACTAGGAGTATTAGATCAAGAGAACACCATTTAAGTATTCGGCACCAGCGCTCACAAAACTCAGGATTATTGCGACCTATGGTAGGCGTGTTCTTTATTCTGAATCCTTTTGGGATCTTACTCTCCCTATGGTACTCAGAGAGGGAGATAGCGTGTAGATACAAATCTGTTTCTCGTTTTTTCAACCTCAGTAATTCGAAATATAGATCTCTGGGTCTTTCTTTGATATTCAATTCATCAAGTTTGTCACTATATAAAATCCTTTCAGCTGCAGCGTTGTCAAAGGTATAGGTAAGTGCCCGCTGTTCCTGTTTGCTGGTGAAATGCTCCATACCACAGATGCAGGGAGATATAGTAACAAAGTCTTTTTGATGTTTATTCCAAACTCACATCCCTTACTTTTTAGGTGGGTGCTATATCTTCACACATTCATATGTTTCCATGCAAGGTTAGCACTCTAGCATAACTTCTTAGAGCCTGAGTCACAAATGAATATAGGTATACAAGAAAGACTCTTCTCTCTTTTTCATAAGTTTTTCAACATTTATTTTCCAATGTTTCGGCCCCAACCTGGGCCTTTGTCAAGGTAACATGCAATGCAAACTAACACAATATTTATACCCTGTTAAACCACTCCCCCACTCACTCAGGTGATGCTCTATGACCCTGTGATTATCTGATTTTCTTAAGGTAGAATCTAAATTCAGTTCACTTAACTGATTACTGGAATTTTCCTTTTTTCTACCTAAAATAAAGCATTAATACATTAGAATACTATAGTCACATGTGCATCACTAGAAAAAAATGTTAGGATTACAGGGTAATAAACATATTTACAAATAACTATTATAACTGATTTATAAACTAACTACTATATCCCCTCCATTAGTGGTACAAGAGTCCACTATAATAATATAATAAAAAATTCAGCTTATTGATTTTTAGATGACTTATTTTACAAGAAACATGGCAGAGAAAGGTGTGTAGTCATGCCCCTGGGGTGGACTGTGTCTAGTTCAGAGATTCATCTGGCCTCTCTTTGTAATAAAATGGTTGTTCGATCACCCCCTCATTTTAGAGGTTGTATTTGGGCTATAGGACAACATCTGAGACTAGACATAGACATATATATATATATACTTGTGATAGGTAATTTAAAAAAAAACAACAAGGCTCTATTTCTGTTTAAATGTAAAAAAATGTAAAAATGATCCCGTCTCTTTGGCAAGTTTCTCTCTGAAATTCCTGGTCCTTAAAGGGTTAAAATGAATTTGTATGCAGTCAAATCAGCCTTGTCACACTTTTTACATATAACCTACAAATGTTCATGAATTGTGTTTTAAAATGAAAGCAGTACTTGTAATTTATTTTCCTTTTTAGTCCATCTCCCAATATGTCACATGTTTTATACATTTAGAGGTAAACTATCTTAGCCTCCTACTATAATTATGTACTGAAGAAAAACAAAACAGCAACAAGTCTATTGAAACCTACCCCCTGGTAGATATTTTACCTCCTGCATGGATAGAGAGGCCATTTACAAAAAGCAGTCTACAAGCTTTATAATATATATTAATGTTACCAAGGATTATGGCCTTTTAAAATGAAATATATATCACCAAGTTCTGTTTGAAGTTGCTTACTAGCACAGCAAACAACATGTCCAATAGTTTTGCTGGCACAAATAAACTCAAATAGATGAAATACAAAATTTTAAGAAACTTTATTTATATAGAGTTAAAAACAATATGAGTCAACAAGTATAGAAATACCCTCCAGTATAATAAAAAAATGGTTTAAATAAAGCTTTTGTAATTGGGTAAGTTAGCTGTTCCAATCTAGTTAGTTACTATCAAGATAACTGAGTGCCAATTAATACTTTAGAGTATTTCTAGTAGTTCTAATCACAGTACTCATATTAAACCTTTTTCTATTTAAGCTTTTAGTGTACCCTGGTAAAATCCCACTAGCTCCAGTTTCAAAAACCTCTTAAGAATAAGGATGGACAAAAACATAAATCGTAACACACATTTTCTAATATATAATATCATTATGAAATATACAAGTCGTTATAACCGAATATATCGATTTTTTTAAGGCTATGACAGTCTGTTTCATAAACACATCTGTACTAAAGATACTTTCTCAGAACTTTTTGATCATCTCTGACTAAACCATATCTCACAGGGACATATACTTTAATAGCTATCTATGGTGAAGGTGAGTAGAAAAATGATCATTTTAAATTCAGTTTAGTTATTGTCAAGCTTCCACTGTTCAGGCATTCATAAACAACATCTTTAGAGACTCATTCTTCATTGTATGAATGGAAGACTTTTTTTTATTTATTCTTCTTTAGACACTCAATGCAGTCATACTTACCAAGTATTACAGCACCTTTGGGATAATCATCTCTATGCCAATATTAGCAAGTGTAAGTGAAAGAAATAAATGATTAAAAAAAATAAAGCCAAGGTTAGAGAAGTGATTCATTGGCAAGGCCAACTAATCTAAAAGTCCTGAAGATATTTTTTGGCTTTGCATATTATTAGATATTTGCGTGGAGAAAAAAAAATGTTTTACCTGAAAGATTTTTTTTTTAATTTTCTTTGAGGACCGTTTAGACAGAATTTAATTCATATGAAAATTCTTAGCAACATTTTTAAAAATTATTTCCCAACAGGAAGTGAATAGAAAAATAATTTTAACAAAAAGTTAACATTATGGAATGCCAATAATTAAAATAACCTATACGTCAATGCTAACAGAAAAACATAAAAATCAGAAGGATTTTTTTATAATTACATTACAGAGAGTTCAAAGAATATATTTAAAATTATGTGATAAGTAATAATCAATTAATCACTCATTACCTTTTTTGACCACTCCATTGTGCCACCACTTCTAACCTTTTACTTCCCACCCATACAACCTATTTGTACCATCCTGTTTTCTGCACAACCTCATTCACACCCCCCCACACACACACACACACACACTCTAGGCTGTCATATTCTATGCACTCCATATGCAATGGGCAAGCTAGTGTGGCACTAAACATAGATTGTGTGGCAGTACAAAGCAAGGCAAAGAAGTGGAGTGAAAGTAGTATGGGTGAAAGGAAATAAAGTTCACTTTCCCACACACCTGCTCCATGACAAGTTTGTAGATAACTTTGGAGACTGAATTCAAAGATCTGTTTACAAAGACCTTATGGAATTCCTTCAACATGAGCAAGAGCAGTATCTCTCAGAAGCTCATTTTCAATGGAGGGGAGAGATCTCTTTTGAGAATGATGCTTTGGTGGAGGGAGGGAACTTCAGAAAGATGCACAATGGTTGATTACGGTGAAATGCTTCAGTACTGCAGGGACTACAGTCTTGTATGTTTTTATTTTTTATCCCATGTCTACTCCACATATTTCAAAAGCATCTTATCTGAATTTTAAGCCAGCCTCCAACCTGACATTACCGTAATGAAATCCTTCCTTTAGGACATCATTAGGTATAAGCAGAAACAAATATAAGAATACAACACCAAGCAAAAAAAGAGATGTGCCAAAAGTCTGTTGGATACAGGGGCCAGTGTTTTCCAAATGATTTGACATTAACTATTGACCACCACAGACCACCACAGAGCAGGAATGGCATAAGTAAAAGCAGCAGGCAACATCAATACTGAAGTAGGCCTCTAGATTAGTACACAAACCCCAAAAATATCCCCTCAAGGAAGCAAACAGACATGTACAAAACTCTGTAGAGTATATAGGTTAATTGGCACTGACTGATGACCACCAGAGAGGAGGAATGGTAGGAGCAGTAGGCAGCAACATTATTGCAGTAGACCATAAGATATAAGTACACAAACCCCCAAAATACCCTCCAAAGAAGGCAAAAGTGATTGTTTCCTGATTTGATATTGACTGATGACCCCCACAGAATAGAAGTGACAGAAGCACCAGGAGCATCAGCAGGCAGCAGCAATACTGAAGAAGACCTTGTGATTAAAGTACACAATTGCCTACAATACAACTTCAAGGAATGTAAATAAATATGTGACAAAACTCTCTTTGCTGCAGCAGCTAATTGTTCTCTAAGTATTTGGCATAGACTGATGACCACCACAGATCAGGAATGGCAGAAGCAGGAGTGGCCGATGGCAGCAGCAGCTGTACTAAGAGACACTTTTACTGCAGCTGCAGCAGGGACCAGAAGTACAGCAGTGAAAAGTTGAATTTCAATAATGCCATCTTGTCATCCCAGTAGCTGAGTAGGTCTGCTGTAGGGGTAAAAGGAGATAAACCTTTAACATTTTAGAGGCACTACTCTCCTTTCTTGAGGGGGCTTCAGTGGGTCCTATGAAACATCTAACCAAATGCAGCCGCTACTGCAGCTGCTGTTAGGAGATGCAAATATATATGTCTCCTGCTGCCACACTTCTCCCTCACATAGCATGCCCTCATTTTCTTGGACCACATGCACACTGTGAATCAGTTTGTCCCTTCAAGTTGGCAGGCTATTATTTCAGAAAGCCATTTTCCAATTAATTCTGGCATCACACAAGGTAACCAGCACCATTTCAGGGGATTTCTCCAAATGTTCCTACATGCAACTTTTCAGCTGTTCCTTCAGCCTCCTGACAAGTGCTGCTATCAGTACTTTAAAGACTTCCAGGAACCACTTAATGATTTTGTGGAAGGTATTGATCTTGCTCAAAAGGGTGAGCCAGACCTAGACTGGCTGTATTTTTTTCTCAAGTTCTCAGTGAAATCCTAAAAGATTTAAGGACCAATCATGGTCCACACATCTCTGCCAAATGGGATTCTGATCCCATTTAATTGATTGGATGCCATAACATATATAACCTTCTGTTGTACCAAAATATGTTCCCCCATCTCCAAAGTTGAGTTGCACCTACTAGTGATGCTTAAGAGGGTGCTGGGGAACCCTTCTTTCTCCTGTTCCTGCTTAAGGAGCTGGCTGCCTTTAGCACTGCAGAGGAAGTGACCTAAAATCCTTCTGCACCAGTCAAGTACAATTGTAAACTTAGATTCTAGGTTACCATCCTTTACTATTTATAAAATTACCCCCATGAAGAGTTTCTAGCATACTGGCTACTCCATCAGTGACTACAATTGGTGCCTGCTTGTTCTACTACCCACTGTGCTACCATCCTATTAAGAAATATACAACCACATAGGGTAGTAATGTTTACCATGGGACAGACAAACAAAAAAGCAACAAATGCACTCCTGCATTTGAGTTCCACACAATAAATCCTTACTTAGCAGATATGATATGAACTACAAAACCTAGAGTTCATAATTCCTGTTAACAAAAGTCTTACCTCAAATTCTTAGGGCATTATTAAGAAAATAGATGATGTCCAGAAAACTTTTCCTAGTGGCATTATTGTTCCTAACAGCGAGAATGTGTTCCTCCTCAATTATGATGTAATATTTTGCAGTGGAAAGACCCATACAAAGTTAAAAATATAGCAATAATATAAATTACAGTTTTATGTGGGTAGAACATCCTGAGAAGCTCTACCTTGGACCTCAAAGAGAACAGAAAGAAACTTAAATAGTGTAAAACAGTTATAAATGTCCCTTTACAAATCCAGCTGGAAATGTACTCACATGGAACAGAGCTACTATAGCTCTAAGCGATGAGCCTAATACAAATGGATCCAATTCCATTATGTGCAGGGGGTTCCAATATTCATTCAGTAGCAAATGTATACAAATGTAAAAACTTTGTAAAAAGCAAAGTCGTTGCTACATAAAAACAAATAAGGCAATCAATAATACAGTCACTCTGGGGATGGTTTTGCCTCTAAAGAACGGTGTTTTATATTATCATGTTATTGTTTATACTAAAGACCCTTGTAGCAGCTTGCCATGTAGGTGCTCATTACAAGGCTACTTACAGCTAAATTACCTTTTGGTTCATTTTTGCTAATACTGATACTATCTGGTTCATGGTTCCTCAGCTTATTGATATTTGTGTTTAATCTACATGCCCAGTATTTTCACTGGTGTTTTTCTTGTAAGTTAGCAGTGTATACATAAACAAAACAAACATAAAGCACAACCACTAGTGTCAGGAACAATTTTAAGCATCAATTACTTTAATATTCTTAAGCACATCACAGCACAAATAATACAGCAGTAAAACACAAGCAATCAAGCAATAAGCATCAACAAGCACCAATTCAGCTCCAGTGATAGGTAAACCAAACTCTATTATATGGATATATAAGGAAACTTCAACACAGTTGAGACTTTAACTCACCGTAAAATAGCACTACAAACTTGCGCAAGGACTTTAACCACCGCAAATGTACACTTACCTTTGTGCCTCAACTTGCACACTAGCAAGACTGAAACCTGTCTAAACTAGCAGGATTGAAACCTGTCTAGAGGAGTTAATACAAAGCAAGACTCAAACTTGCCACTATAAATGCCGGCAGGACTAAAACCTCTGCAAAACCTGCACCTCCACTGTAGGATAATAACTCCTTTTAAATTATAAACGGACTTTAACCCTATATATATATATATATATATATATATCACTAACACCATGTATATAAAATAATTAGGTTCAGATTCACAGAGAGGGAAAAGCAGAGTAAAAAACACTTATCTACTTACCCAGTGTGAATCCCACGATCTGACACCAGAATTGTTAGGCGTTATTTTCAGAAGGGGGGGGGGGGTGTCAGTCATCACTTAGCCTTTATCCTACACCTTCACCTGGAACTGAATGGGTCACTTGGCAAGATATCTCGGGAACAGAAATCAGACACGCAGCAAGTCAGTCTAAAAGCTGTTCTGTTTATTGGAAGATGCACAATACTTTTTATAGGCAATAGTTACAGCATATAGGGTTAAACAATGATGTGCTCATAACTACATCATCTTACACAGTATTTCTCAGGAACAAAAGAAGCTCATTATTATATAACTGGGTAAAAGAGGAGTTTTAAGGAGTATTTCTATAACAATAATAAAAGTACATCTGGGCGCATAGCTCAGCCCAAAACAAGGACGTTTGGGCATCTTACATAGATAACGGTGCTCCCAGGCACATTGCCATGAATATTCACAAGGCCAATCTAACTATAAAAATATATATATATTTTTTTTTTATTTCTTATTTCTTTAATTTTCCAATAACACATTACATCATATACGTTGAGTTTACAATAAGTATAAGACCGCAACTAAGTCACATCATATATAGAGATAGCACATAGGCTAGCAAAAAATTGTCCAGTTGTGATGAAATAGTCTGTGCCTGGAATAAAGAAATCTGAAGTGTCACAGCAACCCAAACAAGGGGCACCTACTATTCAATAAACAAAAAAAAGAAAACTACAACAAACAAAACAACACATTCAGGGGTTTGCATTGTAAATATCTCACACTTACATCATTAAAGTAATATCTAATAGAGAGTAGACATTTTATCAAAGGACAATCAGAAATGTACGAGTATAGATATTATCATTGAGAATAGTAGGGAATATACTTTGCAATGTGTAGACAAAGGGCAGTCCTTAGATTTTTATTTGTTATAGGTAAATTGTTCCCATAGAAACTTCATGTCTTGAAAGAAATCCAACTGGCCAATCTTAAAATAATACTATCTCTCCAAACTCAGAGTGTATGATACCTGATTGCTCCACTGAGGGATAGTAGGCAACAAGGAACTCTTCCAAAATGTGGGAATTAATCTTTTAGCCATATTTATTCAAATTTGATATAGGTGCCTTCTAATCTTACAAGGGATGTCAGAGACATCATTGAATAAAATTAATTTTGGTGAGAGTTCACAATGGGTATAATTTCAAATCTAAAAAAAATAAATGGGTACCAATAATATGGCATGCTAACGAATGTATTTGGGTCCAAAAGGGCTTAACTACCTCACAATCCCACCAAATGTGATACATAGTACCTGCTCGACCACAGCTTCTCCAACACCTGTCACTTGCATTTTTAAACATATGTTTTAACTTGCTGGGGGTTAAATACAACTTGGGACAAAACCAACTTGGTCATGATGAATTAAATCGGGAAGGAATTTGTTAATTCTTGTGGCTAATATTTTTGCATATAATTTCAAATCTAAAAAAAATAAATGGGTACCAATAATATGGCATGCTAACAAATGTATTTGGGTCCAAAAGGGCTTAACTACCTGACAATCCCACCAAATGTGATACATAGTACCTGCTCGACCACAGCTTCTCCAACACCTGTCACTTGCATTTTTAAACATATGTTTTAACTTGCTGGGGGTTAAATACCACCTGGTGATAATCTTTAAATTCGTTTCTAACCCTGCCGCAGAATGGGCAGATTTGGCAGTGGATTTAAACCATACTGACCACTGTCTAGCTGGGATATTTAGACTCATATCTTTTTCCCATTTGTGTGTGTAATTCGGCAGCTCAGGATAGTGGGATTTAAGAAGGTGTCGATACATCTGCGATATAACTCTCTTTGGGTATAACGTTGAGGTACATAAGGATTCAAACATTGTAGGTTGTCTTAACATATCTTTGTTTGACTTGTGGGAAATTAAAAAAATGTCTTACTTTATGGTAGTACAACCATGAATTAAATGGAGTTATTCCCCTTTCCAACAATACGTCCCTGGGGGATAATTGGCTATTTGTCAATAACAGGTATGTAGGCAAATGTTTCGATAAGGAGTGTGATGCATCTGTGGAGTCTGCCATCTTTTGCATAATTACTGGGAACTCCCTGTTTGGGTGTAAAATAGTCAATGGTGAGTACTTTGAGGTAATCATGTGGAATTTGTCTCGAATTAGTACCCAATCTGACCATACTTCCCTTAATATCGGGTAGATGTCTAATAATTCCCCCGGGGGGGGGGGGGTTGTGGAGCCCAGCATAAATTACCCAGCTGAGGAGTCTCCAATAATTGCGTCTCTAAATGAACGCATCTTTTATATGAATTCTCTCCTTGTCTACACCAATCCATAACACGGCTCAACGAGGTAGCTTGTTTATATAGAAGAATATTTGGAGCACCTAGAGCCCCCTCATCTCTGTGGGTGTACATAGTACTTTTTGCTATTCTAGGTGGTCTACAGTGCCAAATATATTTATCAGCAATAGACTGAAGTTTACTAATATATCCACCAGTACCGGGTATCGGAAGGGCCTGCAGAGTATAAAGAGCTTTTGGCAAAAGTGTCATTTTTACCGCTGCTATTCTACCTAGCCAGGAAATGTTTTTCGGGAGCCAAGAAGAGGTCAAATGTGTAAATTCCTCTACTAATCGACCATAATTTAATTTGCGGAGGTCATCAAGATTTGATGATAGAAAAATTCCTAAATATTTTAAAGCCCGATTCTGTACTCTATAGGGGTATTTTTGATTAAGTGTCAGAATATCAGCAGCAGTCAAGTTTATTGGGAGCATTTCTGATTTGTTATTATTAATCAAAAAATTTGAGACTTTGCCAAATGCCTCCAATTCACGTTGGACTATCGGTAGGGACTGGACTGGCGCCGATAGTGTCATTAAGACATCATCAGCGAACATCGCTAATTTATAACTCTCATCTTTGATTTCAATGCCAGATATCTCAGGGTTATTACGAATTCTTTCTGCTAGGGGTTCTAATGACAGTACGAACAATAAAGGGGACAGGGGACATCCCTGGCGAGTTCCATTCCGAATTTCTTTTTTTGTCTGAAGTGATCAGACAAAGTGCCGTTTACCATAACTTGGGCGGAGGGGCTAGAGTAAAGGGCTAGGATTTTATTTATAAATTTGGTTGGGAATCCGATTTTTTGTAGGGTCGCTTGGAGATAAGTCCAATCTAGCCTATCAAATGATTTTTCAGCATCAGTAGACAGAAGCATTGATTGGATATTCAAGTTCTTAGCATATTCTATAAGATGAAGGGCTTTACAAATATTTTCTCTGGCTTCTCGTTGTGGGACAAAACCAACTTGGTCATGATGAATTAAATCGGGAAGGAATTTGTTAATTCTTGTGGCTAATATTTTTGCATATAATTTCAAATCTACGTTCAGTAAGGAGATGGGCCTAAAGTTCGCTGGGGAGGTTGGAGGTTTCCCCGGCTTAGGTATGACCGAGATATGTGCTTGCATCATTGTGTCTAGGAATGGTGCAGAATCAGAAATATAATTAAACAAACTAAAAAGATGTGGGATTAACTGTGTCTGAAAGGTCTTATAATATCTATTTGAAAAGCCATCCGGACCTGGGGCTTTGTCTGGTTTCATGTCCTTAATGGCATCTGAGATCTCCTTGCTAGTGATGGGCGAATTTAAGAAATCTCTCTCACTGGATTTCAGCCTAGGGAGTTTCATTGTCTTTAAATATTTCTCACAAAGTTTCTTGTGTGTATCTGCGTGCCTGTTAGGGAACAAGTTGTATAACTTGTGATAAAATGATTTGAAAACTTTACCTATTGACTTTGTATCTTCTACCACTGTTTCCTGGTGGGAAACCAGGGAGTGAATGTATGAATGTAAAGATTGCTTTTTTAAAGCTCTGGACAATAATTTTCCTGACTTATTACTTTCCCCATAATACTTTTGCTTAATATACATTTGGTATCTTTGAGATTCTATTTGTAGGTGTTGGGAAAGATTCTTACGTTTTGTTTCTAAAGTATCATGAAGAGATTGATCTTTCGGGTTTAACTTTAGAAGGTAATCTGCCTCTGAGACTTCTTGTGCCAATTTGGTGTAGTACAGTAGGGATTGTTTACGTTTATAGGCCTTAATCTTAATAAACTCACCCCTTATGAAGGCTTTATGTGCTTACCAGATTGTAGTATGGTTGAGTTCCCAGGAGATTGTTGAGGGAAAAATACAAGTCTAATTGTTTATTTATTTTATCTAAAGTTTGTGGAACTGACAGTAAGGAATCATCTAGTCTCCAAACGAAAGGCTTAATTGGGATTGAAGGCCACTGTATTATACACTCCACCGTGGAATAATCAGACCATGACGTATGTTTTATAGAAGTACTTTTAACTAAGGCTAATGCTAAATGGTCAACTAAAATATAATCGATTCTAGAATGGCTTTTTTGTGGGCTTGAAAAGAAGGTATAGTCTTTCAATTTCGCTTGCAGGTATCTCCAAACATCATGGAGTGTCAGAGTTTTCACCTCTCTCCATATGGAAGAGAGCAATTTATAATTAACTATATAATTCAGGGTTTAGTAGAATATTCAAGTCCCCTTCTACAATAAGAGGCCCTTTTTGGATATCAGAAATCTTAGTAGTAAATCGGGAAATAAATTTATCTTGGCCAGTATTAGTAACATAAAGATTTACTATTGTGACCAGTTTGCCAAATAATAGACCCATCACAGATAAATATCTACCTTCCTTGTCTTTATCCATTTGCAAAAGTTTAAACAAAATGGATTTATGGATAAGTAAACTTACTCCATTTGTTTTCTTGGCTGTATTAGTACTGTGATAATGCTGGGGATAATGGAACGAAAAATATTTGGGTATTGTACGACCTTTAAAATGAGTTTCTTGTAGCAATAATATATGTCCCCCTCTCTTCCGCAAATCTCTTAGTGCCAGATTCCGCTTATTAGGACAATTAAAGCCTTTAGCATTTGGTGTAATTATTTGAATCTTTTGTTCAGCTAGTGACACCTTTTTCATACTCTCTTGCCATTCTAAATTTGCAAATGATCCCTGAATATAACACAATACAGTTAAACAACAACATTCTAGAAACAATAATAAAAAAAAACTACAAGTACACAACAGGTGTAACAGAAAAAGAAGAGGAACCACATCCTCTAAAATAGGAGAAAAAGTCTCCAAATGGACAGAATTATACATTTTATAAACATGAAGCACTGCTTTATACATGTTATAACAATGGAACAACCATTCTCCCAGGTCCGTTAGCGAAATAAAATCGCCTATCGGGCCCAGGACAATTTAAAAGTTGTGGCTCTTTATTACGAAACATCAAACTTTGAACCACTTGTTGACATAATTTATTACCACCCAGAAAACATGTCTCTCAGTAGTAACCCTCCCCCCTTGCAACAACTTAAAAACTATCACAATACCAAAGTCTCACTTCCCATCAACTGCACCCTGTGTATTCAGCTATTCTTCATACGGATGCTGGGGGTATGTCTCTTTTTGTAAAGCCCTGGGCTTGCACGCTGAAAAGGAAAAAGCGCTGCGGAATCTGTTGGCGCTCTACAAATAACCGATAATAATAATAATAAAAAAAGAAATTATACCACATTACAGTTACCGTCCTAGGGCAATCAGCCCGGTGTATCAGTCATCCCAGGGCCTTGTTTGGTCTTGTGAGGTCTTCTTGAGGAGACATCTTGCCAATCTCCCCTTTGAGGAAGCGGGGGTGGGTGTAGTGTTCCAGAAGTGGTAGGGTGATTGGTATCTTCCTGTGGTGCCGGTGGGTTAATCTCCAACTCTTTACAGATCCGGCCAATATCTTCCTGTGAATGGCAAACTAATTTCCTGCCTTTCCATGTGATTTGTAGGTGAAATGGATGGCCCCATCTATATGGGAGGTTCAAGTGTCTCAGTTTGGTTGTCAATGGTCTGAGCTCTCTCCTCTTCAGTAAGGTTCTCTATGTTAGATCCTCAAAGACTTGTAGGGGGTCCGACCTATACTTAATCGGATATTTTTGCCTCGCCTTCTTCATGATTTCTTCTTTTAAAGGATAATTAGTGACCTTAAGGATCACGTATCTTGGCGGTTGGTCTGCCAATGGCTTAGCCCTCAGGGCTTTGTGGAAGCGATCTAGGGCTACTGTAGCATCATCTCCTGAATCCAATAAGAAAGTAAAAAGTCCCTGTATGTATGACTCAAGGTCTGCAGGTGGGACGGTTTCAGGGATACCCCTGATCCTAATATTGCTACGATGGCTCCTGTTCTCCAGGTCGTCAATTTTGTTCTCCATTTGGGCTATAGTAGCATCTTGTTGGGCTGTCTTATCCCTAAGAAACACAATATTGGAATTAGAAAGGTTTGACTGACCCTCCAGCTTCTCAACCCGTTGACCAATGTCTGCAATTTCTTTTTTTACTTCTGCAATCTCTTCACGGATACACTGTTTTACTTGACTAATTAAAGAAGTAAAATCTTTCTTAGAAGGTAATGAGTCCAGTAGTGCTTTTGGTATAGTAATAGCAGGGTTTTGAATTTCAGATTCGGACTCTGAAGACGATGAAGAGGATCTGGAGTGTCTGTCCATAGATTTAGATGGCACAGGTATTGGAGTCTCCATAGTTTTAAAAAAGTTATTCACTGAGGGAGTGGGTCCTTGTTTTTTAGTTGCCTTATCAGGCTTATTCCCCTTCTTAGGTGACATGTTAAAAATATCAATCTCCTAGCAGGCTCAGTTATAATGCACCACTTTTGCAATAAAATGGATGACAGAATAAAGTCCAATATTTATCAGGAGGGTGAAGAACGTTGACAAGAAGGATGAGATTAGTTAATGTATTAACTGTAATCCAATTTTCTCAGAGGGGCATACAGAAATATTCTCCCTTAAGCCATCCGTTATGTTAGGTTATATAAAAAACAAGTGAAAGGCTATAAGAGGTTGCTGCTATATTTACTCCTTTGTCATATATAATTGCCTGGATCAGACCTCAGAACGAGTAAGCCACATACCTGCTGCGTGCCGATGTTGTTATGTGCATCTCTGCCAACAGTAACTCAAGATCTTAGTAAGTGCGTGTTTTTTAATATGTGTGCCATATTGGTATTGATGTAAGCTGGAGCCGTTAGTAAATAGATCTTACCCAGAAGTTATCCTCTGACTGTCATGCACTACAGATGCAGTGCAGGTCTTCGCTCTATCTGGGGATCTCAGTTGATGTTTGGATCTGATCCTTTTTACTTGCGGTTACGTCCAGAGTCAGATCCCCACGTGGCATGTACTTCTGCATTGACGATAGCATGAAAAGTCACTTCACGGTTCGAATCAGTCTCAAGTTCCTCCGGTGCGACACCACTGTCACACTATCCCATAGCCCCAAATAAATTAGGTCAATTTCTATCGTTATAGGAGTGCTTTTCTTCTTTTTTGCCCTAAAGGGAGCGTGGAGCTCACTAAAGTGCAGCCATCTCGCTTGAGTGCTGGCTCCACCCCCCTGTGCAAGTCCTAACTATACAAATATTACTAACATCTGCAGGTTTCTTGGTACATAATAAGCTGTTATAATAAACCATTCTAGACAAAATGGATGCCTAAAGACAAAATTGTGTATATATCCTAACACTAACCATTAATTTCTGTGAAAGGGGCTGCTGTAGACCTGAACGTTGTTCTTAATGGATCTTCCATAAAAATGTTTTATAAATAAATATATATATATATATATATATATATATATATATATATATAAATATATGTAACTTAATAGTATAAGACTTTTTTGGCTTCAAACGATTGTGGATCAATATGCTGCAGATCTCCAGTAAATGGCTAATTTAGATTAACATGCTCAAGCTTTTTGAATGAACATTATTAATGTTTATATTGATCTCTATGGAATTTTGATGCTATAAACTATGTAAACAGCTTATTTATTTATTTTGTAAAATTGTTAAGTTTTTAAATGTGACAATTTGCATAATAAACAGACCTTGGGAATGATATATATATATATATATATATATATATATATATATACCATATATATATATATATATATATATATAATATATATATATATATACACCGTATATATATATACAGGTAGCCCTCAGTTTACGCCGGGGTTAGGTTCCAGAAGGAATGGTTGTAAATCGAAACCATTGTAAATTGAAACCCAGTTTATAATGTAAGTAAATGGGAAGTGAGGGAGATAGGTTCCAAGCCCCTCTCAAAATTGTCATAAGTAACACCTAATACATTATTTTTAAAGCTTTGAAATGAAGACTTTAAATGCTAAACAGCATTATAAACCTAATAAAATAATCACACAACACAGAATATATAATTAAACTAAGTTAAATTAACAAAAACATTTGCTAAACAGCATTATAAACCTAATAAAATAATCACACAACACAGACTTCACTTGCATTTTTCTGCAAACAGTTCTTTCTATGCATTCCAGTCTGAACTGATTTATAGACAGGACGATCTTGTTCCTTTGAAATCTGCTCGATAGCTCAGGTCTGGTTAAACTGATTAATTTCAGCTTGCTTGGCTTTGCTTCAATACAAGCGGACAGCTCCACCTACTGGCTATTTTAATAATTGCACTGCTTCTCAATGCTTTTCAATAGCAGTCACATGACTGGAAAAAAAGGTTGTTATTCTGAAACGGTGTAAATTGAACCGTTGTAAAACGAGGGCCACCTGTATATATATATATATATATATATATATATATAATATGTAATTTTGTATATCCTTGTTGTCATGCAAAAAAATAAAAAAAAATAAACTCAAGTTTATTGTTCATTTTTATTTAAATAGTATTTAATTAGAAAAAAAAGGATCGCCTTTAGGACTCAGCGAACGACTGTTTTTATAAAACTTCTATTATTAATCACAACATTAAATTAATATGTATGAATTTAAAATCTACTATAAATATTTAATTTCAAATCAAATGTAATGAAATTTAAATGTAATTTATAATCTAATAATATTATTGTATTTTTACTATACTATTATTGCATTTTAATTTAATACATGTTGCATTTTCATGAGTATGCCTGCAATTATTGGAAGGTAGATTTTTTTATTTTTTTTTAAGTAATTTTTTTATTGAAGTCATAAATATATACAGAATATATGGTATGCCCCAAAACATTTACAAGTCAATATATACACAGCATAGTTGGGAGAGTATTGCATTCTAGCATCTCAAACATTACCATAAAATGTGGGCTATCACATAGAAAGACTTCAGTTTTGTTGTAGAGTATCATGAACGTGATATAAACAAAAAAGGTCCTCTCCTAGCTATATACAAAAAAGAGTAAGGTATCTATTCAGATAAGGATAAGACTAGGGAGGAGGTAACTCTATAGATTTATGGGGGAGGGGGATGCAGCGGGTGAGAGCCGCTCAAAATGTAATAGGGGGAAGGGTGGAGGGGGGGATGGAGGGCGGAGCCAGCTAATATGTCAACACCAGGAGCAACTTTAGTTGGAACCAAAGGATTATTACTTAATATAAACATAACCATACTCATCCAATCCTTTATACTCCTATAGAGGGAGCCTAAAAACATATATGCACAAGCTAAAATCATGAGTGCAATTTGAGAGTAGTCAAGTTGCGCTCTACAAAGTTGTATAGTGTGGAGGATGGATATTAGACTATTTGGGACCTAGGGGACCTCAGGGTGAGCCCCTCTCCTAGGGCAGTGCCACCTATAGGCAATGCGGGAAAAAGGAGGAGGGATATGACCCGCAGGCAACAAGTACCGGCGGGAAAGGGAGGAGAGAGGCTCAACCGGCACAAATAATGTGTACTTATAATGCGGGCGTGACCATAGAGGAACTAGGGATAATATACATACAGCCATAAATAATGATAACATATAACATATAGAATAAAAATAACACAACCTTTAGGCAACAAAAAGGGATACCTATGCAACTGAATGTGTCAGAATGTAAGGTAGATGATACTCAGATACAAGGAGCAATGAAGCATATTAAAACATGCAAATATAATAAGTAGCAACAAACTATTGTTAGATATGACCAAAAAGAGGTAATAGTATTAGCTAGAGTTGTACATTCCCCTAATGTATAAGTTTGTTGTTCATCTTAAGATAATAGCAGGGCAGATTTTATTTAATTAGCTCTCTTTTTTTTATTTCCTTAATTATAATTTAAATATCTTCACCCCTGAGGCTTACTAACTATAGCAATTCAGTAGAATATCATGTAAATTTACATCCCAATTTTAGACAATTTGAGGGGGGGATAGCTAATTTGCAGTATATCTACTATCAAGCCAGCTAAATGTTTGTTAAAATGCTGATTTGAACCAGCTTTGGGCTCACTTCCATTGAGTTGTTAAAAATGGAGCCATAGGCTACCAAAGTGGCCGACAGCTAAAAGTAGTTTACGGCTCCGTTTTAGTACCAGGTTTCCATTTAAATATTTTGCTCATTGCGTGCAGTCGCTCTTTTCGTGTAGGTGTAAGTTAACATTGTTTTAGCGCTTCCATCCGATGTCAGATTTCTTGAAAATAAATTAGTTGCTATGGTAACCCGACATTACACTATCAAATTTACATTTAATCACTATTATACTTATTATATTTTTTAACTATAAGCAAATACTATTTTTTATTATAATAATTTTATCCTTTTTATTAATATATGTCATATGGTCTAGTTTGAATTCTGTAGATATGTGCTTGCATATAATTTTATATTTAAATACATACTGATATTTTCATAAAGTGCAACTATTCCTATACATGTGACAACAATAGATATTACATATTACAATTTTTCTACATTGAAACATTTGCATTGTTTGCAAGTTTTGAAATTTTATTGGGAAATAGGTCTCAAAAGCTAATTTTTTCTCTTTTACACCTAGTTGAACTAAGTGTATTTTTTCTCAATGTATCGACAGCCTCCGACAGTGTATTAATGGCTTGCATTTTCATTGGAAACTTGTAATAAGTTATCACTTAATGGCTTCTAATACATTCTGTGGGACACAGTAATATTTTTGGTAGCCGAACCCTGGTATAACGCGCAATCGGAAGCAGCCAATAAATGAAATTGCTTCCGACAGCATATTTATCAGTTTGCGACCTCTAGCAAACCTAATTGCAGATCAATGAAAACCAACCCTTTGGCTGTACAAGTCTTTTTTAGAGGATTACGTCAATGTGATCACAATCAGTTATGTTCATTGTTTATCAGCAGCACTTTTTATATTATTGTTTTAATGAAAAATAGTTAAATAATTAAAAGAACAGACTTCTCCAAAATGTTTATTGTTTACAAAGATAGCTAGTCCTTTTATTACCCATTCCTCAGTTTTGCATAACCAACATGGTTATATTAATATACTTTTTACCTCTGTGCCCCAAGGCAGAACATACTGCTATGTGCGATCTCATCGCAGAAAATTTAGTTTCTGCAGTTTTTTTTGCCTGCACTTTTAATTTCTGCCTGCAGGTGTCACTGTTCCATTCTCTCTCAATGTAAATATTTACTATGTTCCTGTCAAGCTTTTTTCCCTGTTTTGTTTGCCATGTGCTGCTAGCAGCCATTTTACTCACCTCTCTTGCTGACTCTGGTGCATACTGTGTGATGCTGCTCATTTTCTGCACTTCCTTTTATGGCCAGACTGATGTACATCATCCGTGTGAGACAGGATGCAGTCTCAGAATTGTGATGTCATCACTTTTTATTTAAATTGCCTCTGTTAAGTATGCTTTGCCCTTGCATTGTCTCAGACCTGTTTGTGAGAGCTCCTGTGTATTACCTGGCTGTCTGACGTCCCTCCTGGTTCCTGATCCCTGGCTTGTTCCTGACTCTGCTGTTCTCCTTATTCCTGATTCCGGCTCGTCTGACTACTCACTTTGGCTCCTGACTTGGCTCATCTGACTACCAGCTCTGGTTTTGATTCCTGGCTTGTTATTTGACTTGTGGACTTTTTATTATTTTTTGCTATTAATAAAGGTGTGATTATTTTTACACTTCTCATCTCAGTCTGATTCCTGGCACCCTGACATTATGCAAGGGCCATGAATCCTGATGGTGCTAATAATCCACCTTTACCTGCCATAATTTCCAGGATGGAAGAACAGGATCACTGCTTGGATCAATTTGCACTAGCCCTGCAAACTCTGCTGACTTGCACTACACATTTGAACCAAGTGTCCCGCAAGTTATGGCTGCTCCTGTTTCCACTGCTGCACCTAGTCTTACCAGGAGCATGTCCGGTTCTGCACCTCTACCTCAGTGTTATGGAGGCGATCCTAATCAGTGCAGAGGGTTTTTGAACCAGGTGGGCATTTACTTTGAGATGTTACCTCAGGCGTTTCCCTCTGACAGAGCTAAGGTGGGATTTCTCATCTTGTTACTCTCTGACACAGCTCTTACCTGGGCTAATCCCTTGTGGGAGACTAATAAACCTGTGATTTCAAATTACCCTGAATTTGTGGCATCCTTTCGAAGGGTATTTGATGTTCCGGCTCACTCCTCCTCTGCTGCTAAACGACTCATGTCCATTCAGCAAGGTACAAGATCTGTTGCTCAGTATGCCATTGAGTTCCGTACGCTTGCCGCAGAGGTAGGTTTGAATAATTGAGCCCTTGTTGCTGCATTCTTTCATGGGCTCTCTGATGCGATTAAAGACAAAGTTGCTGCCAGAGATTTACCAGAAGATCTCGAGGCATTGGTGTCTTTTTCTATCCTGATTGACATCAGACTAAGTGAGAGGCCCTCTTTCAAGGAGCGCTTGCGGAAGCCTCCTGTTCCGTTGTCTCCTACGTGTTCGTTCCAACCCATGCCTCCCTCTCCTCCCATGCCTCCTGGTCCCGAGTCACCAGGTACTGCTGAGCTGATGCAGTTGGGATTCACACATCTCTCCACGGTGGAGAGGGCCTTTAGGAGGAGGGACAGGCTCTGACTTTATTGTGGGTTACAGGGTCACCTTTTGAAGTCTTGTCTTACACGGCTGAGAAACGCTCACACCTAAGGTCCAGTCGGGGTAGACCTTGGGTGGTTTATCCTTGTCCCCAGAACTGCTAAAGCAGAAATCTTTGGTCACGGTTGTCCTTTCCTGGGTGGACTCCTCCATAGTCACTCAGGCTCTTGTTGACTCCGGTACTGCGGGCTATTTCATTATTGACAGTGCTTTTGTATCAAAGCACTCCATTCCTGTTTTGCCTAGGTCCGTTCCATTTGCTATTGAGGCCATTAATGGCAGGCCCCTTCAGCCCACACTCGTTACTCACGAAACTGCTCCGTTATCCATGGCTGTTGGGGCTCTACATTTTGAAACCCTCCAGTTCCAGGTGATAAACTCTCCACATTTTCGGGTTGTTCTGGGTTATCACTGGCTCCAAAAGCACAATCCCAGTCTCAACTGGCGCAGGTCCAAAATTTTGTCGTAGTCTCCACAATGTATTTCCACTTGTCTTCGGAAACCAGTTAAAGTCTTGTGCACTTCTTCGGTATCTCTATTGCAGAGGAGTACCGAGAGTTCCTAGACGTTTTTGACAAGGTACGTTGCCTCCTCACCGGTCTTACGATTGTGCCATAGATCTGCAACCCGGAGCCATTCCTCCTCGTTGTGGAGAATTGTGCTATGGAGGAGTATGTTGCCGATGCTCTGTCGCAGGGGATCATCCGCAAATCCTGCTCTCCTGCAGGAGCTGGCTTCTTCTTTGTGAAGAAAAAGGGTGGCGAGTTAAAACCATTCATCGATTATAGGGGTCTTAATCATCTTACCATTAAGAATGCTTACCCTATTCCGCTCATTACGGAACTCTTTGAACGCATTATGAGTATCTTGTAATGCCCTTTGGCCTATGTAATGCTCCTGCTGTTTTCCAGGAATTTATTAATGATGTCCTACAAGATATGTTGCAACAGTGTGTTGTGGTGTACTTAGACTACATCCTCATACACTCACCCACAATTGAGGCTCATCATTCTGATGTTACACGGGTTCTTCAGAGACTACGTGAGAACGGCCTGTTTTGTAAACTCGAGAAATGTGAGTTCCATCAGACTCAAGTAACCTTCCTAGGTTATGTTATCTCCGTTGCAGGGTTCTCCATGGATCCTGACAAGTTATCTGCAGTTCTGCAGTGGCCTCGCCCAGTTGGTCTTCAGTCTATTCAACATTTTTTGGGGTTCGCCAATTACTATAGAAAGTTTATTAAAAACTTTTCTTCCTTGGTCAAACCTATCACAGACATGACCTGTAAAGAGAATGATCCACTCCATTGGTCACCTACTGCCATTAAGGCCTTTGATAGTCTTAAGACTGCCTTTGCTGCCGCTCCAGTTCTGGCTCATCCTAACCCTGTCCTGCCTTTCGTTCTTGAGGTGGATGCATCTGAGACTGGAGTAGGTGCCTTCTTGTCTCAACGTCCTATGCCTGACGGTTCCTTGCATCTGTGTGGTTTCTTCTCTAAGAAATTGTCTCCAGCGGAGTGCAATTATGAAATTGGCGACAGGGAATTACTGGCCATAATTTTGGCACTCAAGGAATGGAGGCATCTTCTCGAGGGTACTAGCGTGCCAGTGCTCATTCTTACTGACCACAAGAATTTAACTTATCTATCTGAAGCAAAACGTTTGTCCCCCCGACAGGCCAGATGGGCCTGTGGGTCTTCCTGTGGGTCTTCTTCAACCTATTGCTAATGGTGACTTAATTGTCGAGCTCTGGGCCTCTGTGATTACCTTGTATTTAAGCCTATGCAGATTGCCCCCTTATCTCAGTGCTATTTTCAGGCTTGCATTTTAGCCAATTAGTGCTGACTCATAAATAACTCCAAAGGAATGAGCACATTATATATATATATATATATATATATATATATATATATATATATATATATATATATATATATATACAGGGAGTGCAGAATTATTAGGCAAGTTGTATTTTTGAGGATTCATTTTATTATTGAACAACAACCATGTTCTCAATGAGCCCAAAAAACTCATTAATATCAAAGCTGAATAGTTTTGGAAGTAGTTTTTAGTTTGTTTTTAGTTATAGCTATTTTAGGGGGATATCTGTGTGTGCAGGTGACTATTACTGTGCATATTTATTAGGCAACTTAACAAAAAACAAATATATACCTATTTCAATTATTTATTTTTACCAGTGAAACCAATATAACATCTCAACATTCACAAATATACATTTCTGACATTCAAAAACAAAACAAAAACAAATCAGTGACCAATATAGCCACCTTTCTTTGCAAGGACACTAAAAAGCCTGCCATCCATGGATTCTGTCAGTGTTTTGATCTGTTCACCATCAACATTGCGTGCAGCAGCAACCACAGCCTCCCAGACACTGTTCAGAGAGGTGTACTGTTTTCCCTCCTTGTAAATCTCACATTTGATGATGGACCACAGGTTCTCAATGGGGTTCAGATCAGGTGAACAAGGAGGCCATGTCATTAGATTTTCTTCTTTTATACCCTTTCTTGCCAGCCACGCTGTGGAGTACTTGGACGCGTGTGATGGAGCATTGTCCTGCATGAAAATCATGTTTTTCTTGAAGGATGCAGACTTCTTCCTGTACCACTGCTTGAAGAAGGTGTCTTCCAGAAACTGGCATTAGGACTGGGAGTTGAGCTTGACTCCATCCTCAACCCGAAAAGGCCCCACAAGCTCATCTTTGATGATACCAGCCCAAACCAGTACTCCACCTCCACCTTGCTGGCGTCTGAGTCGGACTGGAGCTCTCTGCCCTTTACCAATCCAGCCACGGGCCCATCCATCTGGCCCATCAAGACTCACTCTCATTTCATCAGTCCATAAAACCTTAGAAAAATCAGTCTTGAGATATTTCTTGGCCCAGTCTTGACGTTTCAGCTTGTGTGTCTTGTTCAGGTGGTGGTCGTCTTTCAGCCTTTCTTACCTTGGCCATGTCTCTGAGTATTGCACACCTTGTGCTTTTGGGCACTCCAGTGATGTTGCAGCTCTGAAATATGGCCAAACTGGTGGCAAGTGGCATCTTGGCAGCTGCACGCTTGACTTTCTCAGTTCATGGGCAGTTATTTTGCACCTTGGTTTTTCCACATGCTTCTTGCGACCCTGTTGACTATTTTGAATGAAACGCTTGATTGTTCGATGATCACGCTTCAGAAACTTTGCAATTTTAAGAGTGCTGCATCCCTCTGCAAGATATCTCACTATTTTTTACTTTTCTGAGCCTGTCAAGTCCTTCTTTTGACCCATTTTGCCAAAGGAAAGGAAGTTGCCTAATAATTATGCACACCTGATATAGGGTGTTGATGTCATTAGACCACACCCCTTCTCATTACAGAGATGCACATCACCTAATTGTCGATACCTAACAACACATTTATGGGACCATTTTATTTTTAATCAGCTCCAATTAGCATTCAAGTTTTCACCATTGTTTAATGTAAGTGTAAAATAATTAATATTCATATTTTTGGAGTAGTTTATTGCACTATATCTGCTTTGCCTTGCCATCCAGAAATCTAATAACACCTATCAGTTAGATACAGAACTATCAACAATGAAATGTTTACTGTTATTGATTCTTTAAGGTGCTTCTCTGCCCTAAAGTTTTATTTAGTACAAGATAGTTTTTAAAATGATCTTTTTTTTTTTTAATCTGCCCTTTACCTCTCTGCTCCTGGAGATAAGTAAAACCACTGTTTCTGTTTTAACCAAACTGTTCAACTTTTCTTTAGCCATAAGAGAGCTAATTCATAACTATAGGTAGCAATGCAATAACACTTCCCTAAATAAAGGCTTATCTAATAAAGGCATATGGCACACCACCTTGTTTAAACTTTAACCCTATAATATCCAGGGAGATTCATCCCGAAACTGACAGAAAAACTATGACAGGGTAATCAAAATAATGATAGGAAGTGGTGCTCTGTTACGGAGATATTTATTTGATATAACTGTAAAAATGAATAATAATAAATAATAATAAATAATAATACATTGCTTTATTTTTCTTTATAGTATAAAAAAGACCCCGTCATCACCTATATATTTACATCATAAAATCTTGGGGGTTTTTTTACGTCCGTATGATATTTCTCAAATAATAAAAAAATGTAACTATAAGGGATATTTTTGTTTTTAACAATCTGAATTGTGTTTTGATTTGATTGCTTTTACACTATAGCTATATATAGTTCTGAATAGCTATATATATATATATATATATATATATATATATATATATATATATATATTTCAAAAAAGAGCACTCTCACCACAATAGCAAACACCAGGGTGCCAACGGTTGAATATAATAGATAAGAGGCGGCACTCACTGGTCTTTCCAAAGTGTACTTTAATATAACAAAGTGACGTTTCGGGGGGACACGTCTGAGGAAAGGGAGTGTCCCCCCGAAACGTCACTTTGTTATATTAAAGTACACTTTGGAAAGACCATTGAGTGCCGCCTCTTATCTATTATACATCTATCTTTTGGCCTCCACATAGAAAAACTTGCATCTAAACTCTATCCAAAACTAGGTGCCCTGTACGGAAATAAATCCTGCCTCAGCCCTACAGTAAAGGAACAGATTGTACAGCAAATGCTGATGCCAATCATGGATTATGGGGATTTAGTATACGCACCTGCACCTCAAACTCACCTTAATGAATGTAATACACTGTATAACTCGTTCTGCCGCTTTGTTCTACAATGTTACTACAAGACCCACCATTGTGACATGCTAAAAGAACTAAACTGGCTGTCGCTGGAATCCAGACGCACCCTCCATCTTTCCAGCCTTGTGTTTAAGAGCTTTTCTGGGAAGCTCCCACCCTACCTGAGCAGAATGCTCTCCCCGGCTATTCCCACCTCCTTTAACCTCCGATCCAGTACCAGCTTATTATTTAGTCTGCCTCCATACAAAAAGAAAGCAGCTCAATCCTCCTTTTCCTACAGAGCACCACTATTATGGAACGACCTCCCGCACTCTTTAAACCCTTCCCCAAGTCTAATATCCTTTAAGAGATCCCTCTCTACATATCTCAAAACAGAATGCTCCTGTCATGGTTGATTTTATATTTCCTATGTTAAATTCGGCATATATTATGTATTAATATTGTTTTTGTATTATTGTACCCTATTGTATCAATGCAATGTTTTGTGGACCCAGGACATACTAGAAAACGAGAGAAATCTCAATGTATCCTTCCTGGTAAAATATTTTATAAATAAAAAAATAAATATATATATATATATATATATATATATATATAATATTAATCATTTGCAAACATTCTGCACATTGTGCTAACACAATACTTGAAAACCATGATGAATATGATTATCTTATTGCCCTTGATTTTAGCCCATAAGGACTTGCCTTAAATGAGTTTGTGCACTGTTCTAAGAAATCCATGTGTTTTATGTAGCTGGCTTTGGTAATTTACATACAACATACTAGGGTTACTGAAAAAGTATTTTATATCAAATGCAAGCTGATATTCACAGTGTTGTTAAATTTTCATTAATATAAAAAATTAATTACAAACATAAATTACATTATTTTTGGGGGGAATTCAACCTTGTGGTTAATATCCCTTAAAACAGATAAGTGTATGCATATAATGTCAAAAATGTCATAGATGCAAATATTAACAACTCTGTACAAGTCTACTTCTCAGAAACTACCTTCCTTTGAGTGTGATATAAAATAGGATACCCAGTGAAATATATTTAACAAGTTAGAGTTCAGGGTTAATAATTAGTAAAACACAAAAAGATCCAAATTAATCTGCAATTTCAAAAAGTGTCCTTGAGATCATTTCATTGCACATAAGATCAATGATAATTATCTGGATTCTAAAGGTCAATAAATCATTCTAAATATTCTTTCACTTTTATATCCAACCTATGGACATAGACATTAATTGAGTGAAGCACAAATGTTGAACAAAACAAGTATTGAGAATTACAGCTACAGGATTTTTCTCACCATATAGTTATCTAACATGAACAGGGTTCTATATATTATATAAAATGAATTTAGGTCATAAAATAGCTTGATAAACAGCATGGCAGAAAAAATTGCAACTATTTCACATTTTAAGAGTTGCTAGCAAGGCTATATCATCTAGTTTTAAAGCTTCTAATGTATTGGAAACAAAAAAAAGTCTAAGATAAAAGGAGTCCTATATCTGAATAATATAATTAACCAGTCAGATACATTATATATTTATGCAGTACAATTTACCATTTGAAATTATTATTGTCATTATTGTTAGTATTATTATTATTAGTATTATTATTATTAATAATAAACATAGAATTTGACAATAGATAAGAACAAAAATGCCCATCAAGTCTACCCATATTGCATGTTACTGTTTTCTTAGGATAGCTTTATGCATATCCCAGGCATTTTCAAAATATTTTACAGTTCTTGTGTTTACTACCTGAATTGGAAGTTTAATTATTAATCCAAAACCCTTTATTTAAAAAAATGCTTCCTCACATTTCTCCTAAATCTGCTACCCTCTGACTTATTATTATTATTAATATTATTATTATTGTTGTTTCAGCTACAAAGTAAAATTAATATTTGAAATAGTGAACCTGCAACAACAAAAAAAAATGATACTCATAAAATATTTTCTAAACAGCTAAAGCATTGCCAGTAAAATAAAGATTATAAAGAGATAAACTAGTTTAAGCTTCTTTTTTAAACTCATTTATCACTACTAGAATCTTCTGATCATGACCATTTTAAAAGAATTAAAATATTATTTCCGCAACTTTAATTGCTTTATCTATATAAGAACTACAAAAAAATATTGTTTAGCAAATTAGCACATCTAGGCAAGAATCCCCATGTGCTTTTCCCCAGAAGTATACATAGTTACCAATACACCAGAATACTCTGGGTCAGATATGCAAATGATATACAGCATCCAACATCTCCAACATACTTCTGGCTTCCAGTACTGTGTTTTATCCCAGGAATCACCTTATGAGGTGGGTCCAGCAAAATAAAAAAAAACACTTCTATTGATTCAAGCTTATTTTCTGGGCAAACTCAATATTCTTTTAATAAAGAGTAAACATAAACCAGTAAAGTTGCTTTTTACTTTAGCTCCCCGTGGCACTTATTTTTAGTTGTTCATTTATTCTGCTATTGAGTATTGACAGCTATTTTACTTGGGAAATAGTTTTTCTAGCAAATTTCTGTAGGAGGATGTTCATGTCAAGCTCAAACACTAAAAATACTATAATAACTGTGAATATCTTTTAAAAAGCAATAAGACAGGCCAACATAAAACCATTATTGTCAGTGCTGTAGATAATTTGCTTGTAAAAATATCTGCAATGTTACATAACTTTGTAGAATTTTATGTTTCTACAAAAGTTCTACAACATGTAACATTTCTTTGTGACAGGCAGGTTTTGAGCATACATTTAATGAGAGAGAAGAAAGAAAGGGATTGAATTGAGTTAAAGTAGAAAGAAAGGGAAGAGACAGAAAAATCAGATAATATTAAATGCTTAGGCAATGGTTAAGTCCAATACACCACAACAAAATCAATCCTTTTCTACAACCGTGCATTCTTTTTTTCAGAGGAACTGGTGGTCTTGGAAAATAGACATAAGCAAGCAAAAGTACAGAAATAAATAACAACATTACTCCATATCTTCCTGCACACAAAATATTAACTAAATGCGCAGAGAATGAACCAATTAAAAAATGATAGCCAATAAAAGGAAACGCAAACATAAAAAACGATCTAAAACAAATTAAAAGTAAACAATAAAACTAACCCCAAAAAAGAATACTGACATACTATGAACAATTCTAAGACATAATCAATGTTTTATGTCAAATAAGAAGCACTTAGAGCCATTCAACAGTGCACTAAGGTTACATATTACAACATGCTGACACAATACAAATTTACTTAGGAAGGAAAAGTAGAACTATATGACTAGGTGGGAATTCATGAAGTACTTGATGACATTTCCTTTTGTGGTAATTTAAACACAATTAGTATAATTAAAAACTCAATATCCAACATGGTAATATCTGGAAGAATTCTTTTTAAGCCCTCTACAAAGAAATGCTTGAAGAATAACATACCATTCTTATAAAACTTATAATACAGGAAAGTACATTCAAGTAAAGTAATAATAATAATAATAAAAAAATAGTTGCACAAATGAAAGCCAATTAATTATTTGAAAACAAATCAAACTAATTATTTTTTTCAGAAAGAACGTAATTAAGAAAATCATTCATTGAATGTCCATGGAAATGCTAACATACAGTTCACATGATAAAAGCCCAAGTATGTTGTTTACTCTTATCCTTAATGCTGGATGTTTTTATGAACACGGAAAATAATTAAGAATTACAAAACAAGAATGTGGTTCCACAAAAATATTTGGCATGTTTATATTTGCATTTATTTAGATATTGACAAATGATACATTATTTTGATATTAGCCATTGACTCAATAACCATTTCACTGTTACCAGTTATAAAAGATATGCAATTGGTTCATGCAATCTTATTGTTTCACCAAAATGTGCTAAATTTCTTCATAAGTAAAGTTTTGGTTATTATTAATTTAAATCTTCCTATTTACATTGGAGATACATTTCAAATGGTTTCCCTAAATTCCACAAAATATGTTCTTCTTCAAGATATCCCCAGAAACATCCCATTCATAAAGGAAGTTCTCTTTTTGAGGAATGAGAACATACATATTTTTTTTTTCATTATAGTGAGCTAAATAAAAACAAAGTTTATGTTTACCTTATAATTTAATTTTTTTCATGTGTCCACGATCCATCACGTGTTGGAATATTTCCCTCCTGAACACTAGGAGGAGACAAAAGACACCCTACACAACCAAACTTTAAAACCCTCCCACTTCCCTTCCTCAGTCATAGATATAGCCAAGTAAATGAGGAAAATAGAAAAGCAGGAAAAATAAAGTGGGGCAAAGAAAACAAGTACTGCCGACACCTGAACATAAAGAAAGGTACGGGACTCATGGACTTTCACCATCATGAAAGAAATTAATTCATCAGGTAAGCATAAATTTTGTTTTCTTTCATCAGATGGTGAAAGTCCATAAGCCGTTATGTGTGGGAATCAATACCCATATCATGGAGTTCATGAGAACACTGTGAATGGGGGGGGCAACCAGTAAAGCATGACAAAGCTAATCAGTCACTACAGACTGCAGAACTTTCCTACCAAAGGCAGCCTCAGTAGAAGCCTACACATTAAAGTGATAAAACGTTGAAACATTTAAAAAGAAGAACAAGTAGCTGACTTACAAACCTGATCAATAGAAACTTTGTTACAAAAGGCCTATGAAGAAGCAACTGCTCTAATGGAATGAGAAGTAATGCGCTCAGGGAGAGTTTTCCCCATGACCAAATAAGCCTTGTGAATTAAAGCTTTAAGCCAAGCTGCTAAAATAACCAACTTAGCTTTCTGACCTTTGCAAGGCCCAGAAAAATTAACAAAAAGAGTTTCTACATGTTTGAAAGCTCTTACAGCATCCTAGTTATGGAGAATTCTTGGAAGCTGGACAAAACGAAGGAACCACAATTTCATGATTGATAGTATCTGTATATATCACCTTAGGAAGAAATAGCTAGTGCAAATAACAACCTTTTCATGTTGAAGAATCAGAAAATGAGCGTTGCATGTCAAAGCTGAGAGCTGATAGACCCTTCTAGACAAATAGATAGCTAGAAAAAGGACATTCTGAGATAAAAGCTGAAGGTCTAAACCATACATTGTCTCAAAAGGAAGAGTTTGAAGACTCTTTAAAACCAGATTAAGGTTCCAAGGAGGATAAACTGGACAAATAACTGATTTAATTCAAATTAGAGATTGAACAAAGGCCAGAATATCAGGAATTGCAGCAATTCTCTATGAAACAAAACAGAGCTGAAATCTGACCCTTCAGAAAACTGCCTGATAAACTGGCTGATAAACCTTTATTTAACCTTCCTGCAGGAACTCAAGAACTCTAGGGGGTATATTTATTAAAGTGCGGACGGACATGATACGATGTAGCGGATCATGTCCTCCTCACTTCGATAAATGGGCGGCAAACTGTGAACTTGTGAACTGCTGGTGCAATGCCGCCCCCTGCTAGCAGGGGCTGTCACTCAACCTCAGAGCAGGTGGACAGGTTATGGAGCAGTGGTCTTTTAACCGCTGCTTTATAACTTCTGTTTCAGGCGAGCCTGAAGGCTAACCGGAAACACGGGCATCAAGCTCAGTACGGAGCTTGATAAATTGACCCCTAGGAATTCTAAAATAATTCCAATGAGAACACCCAGGATACTGAATAGATCTCTCCAAAGCCTCCCAAAGGAGACTCAATCTGCCCCAACCAGAGACTAAAATTAATACGATCCTGAATCTTGTTCAGAGTGTTTTCCCCAAAAACAAGTTCTTAGAGATTATTACACTGAATAGCAGTGGTAGCGAAGATGCAGGCTACATTGACTTTAGGTCTAAACATAAAAACTTGAAGCTGAAAGTATCACCTATAAAAAAGGATACTTAAAAGAGGAACTATCCTCCAAAGAAATAGTGGTACACCTGGCCAAACTGAACATAGCTGTGTCTACCTTAGGAACAGTTTTCCAAATCTCTGATTAACAGAAGGGAGAGGAAACAGATTTAAATTTGGTAGAGTGAACAAAATGAATACCTGGCTTCTGCCATTCCTTAGAAACATAAATATTGACGGCAGATAAGAGCCATAGTCCCAGCAAGTCTGCCCGATATTGCCTAACAGTATAAACTTATTTCGTTTGTAGGATAGGCTTATGCTTGTCCCATGCATTTTTAAAGTCTCCCACAGTGTTTGTTGCTACTGCCTATTGAGGAAGTTTATTCCATAAATCAATAACTCTTTCTGTAAAGAAGTGCTTCCTCAAATTACTCCTGAATCTACTACCCTTCAGCTTGAGATCATGACCCCTTTTTCTCGAATTTTTCATTTTATGTAAAATACCCACAGCCTCAGTTTTACTAAACCATTTAATGTACTTAAAAGTTGCTATCATATCACCTCTTTCCCTTCTCTCCTCTAAGCTATACATATTTAGGTCATTGAGCCTATCCTGGTAAGTTTTATTTTTTAGACCATGTACCATTTTGGTAGCCCTCCTTTGCACACATTCAAGTTTGTTAATATCCCTCTGAAGATATGGCCTCCAGAACTGCACACAATACTCAAGATGAGGCCTAACTAATGATCTATAAAGTGGCATAAGAACCTTACTATTTCTGCTGCAAATACCTCTACCAATACATCCAAGCATTCTGCTAGCCTTACTCGCTGCATTACTACATTGTTTATTAAGTTTTAAATCATCTGAAATAATAATTCCCAAGTCCTGTTCCTCATCTGTAACAGTCAGTAAAGTGTCATTGAGTCTGTAATTAACATTTGAATTTTTCTTCCCTAAATGCATTATTTTACACTTTGCTGTGTTAAACTTTAGATCCCAGTCGTTTGTCCAATCCTCCAATTGTTGTATATCACTTCTCATTTTGTCTACCCCCCCCCCCCCCTGGAACATCCACTCTGTTACAAATTTTTGTTTCATCTGCAAACAGACATACTTTCCCCTGTAGCCCTTTGCTGATATCGCAGATAAATATGTTAAACAAAACAGGCCCCAGAACTGACCCCTGAGGAACACCACTAGTAACAGCCCCCTCTGCTGAATGAACTCCATTTACTAAGACACTTTGTTTTTTTGTCCTAAATCCAGCATTCCACCCAGTTCACAATTTTTGAATCTAGACCAAGGAGATACAGTTTGTGAATTAGTTTATTGTGTGGGACGGTGTCAAATGCTTTGTTGAAATCTAGATTTTACATCAACTGCTCCACCCTTGTCTAATACTTTTGTTACATAATCAAAGAAGTCAATTAGATTAGTCTGATATGATCTCCCTGAAGTAAAAACATGCTGATTTTGGTCCTCTATATTGTTTGTCTTTATGCATGTCATAATTCTTTCTTTTAAGAGGCTTTCCATTAATTTCCCTACTACTGAAGTTAAACTAACTGGTCTGTAGTTGCCAGATTCTTCTCTACTGCCCTTTTTATGAAGAGATATTACATTTGCTATTCTCCAATCATCTGGGACAGCTCCTGTTAATAGTGACTGATTAAACAGATCAGTTAATGGGACAGTTAGCACTGATCAAAGATCTTTTAAAACCCTTGGATGAATATTATCAGGACCCACTGCCTTTTTAACATTTATTTTTGCTATTGCTAACAAAACCTCATCCTCTGTAAAAAGATTACTGTTAAGCTTGTTTCTATTTTTCGTAGCATCCCTTAATGTAGACATTCTATCTTCACAATCTTTTGTGAAAACAGAACAGAAGTAATCATTGAGACAGTCTGCAATCTGCTTATCTCCTTCTATTATTCTACCATCAACTGATTACAATTTTACTATTCCTACCTTATTTTTTCTTCTTTCACTGATATATCTAAAGAATGTTTTGTCCCAATGTTTAACTGACTGTGCTATCTTCTCTTCTGCATGAGCTTTAACCTTCCTAATTTACTGCTTAGTTTTTTTTTTTTTTTGGAGTCCCCATATTTTCATATCATCATCTGCTTGTGTGTGTCTGTAATTTTGATAAGCTATCTTGTTTTGTCTTTACAGCATTTGCTACTTCTTTGGAAAACCAAATTGGTTTCCACTTTCTTTTACTTTTACAGACATGTCTAATACAGTGTGCGGTTGCATCTAAAATGGCACCTTTCACAAATGCCCACTGTTCTTGAACCCCTGTAATAAGTGTTTTCCCTTTTAAATAGTTTTTTAGGTATTTTCCCATTAATGAAAAATCTGCCTTCCTAAAGTCTAAGGCCTAGATTTGGAGTTTGGCGGTAGATGGGCTGTTAACGCTCCGCAGGCTTTTTTCTGGCCGCACCATAAAATTAACTCTGGTATCGACAGTTCAAAAAAATGCTGCGTTAGGCTCCAAAAAAGGAGCGTAGAGCATTTTTACCGCAAATGCAACTCTCGATACCAGAGTTGCTTACGGACGCGGCCAGCCTCAAAAACGTGCTCGTGCACGATTCTCCCATAGGAAACAATGGGGCTGTTTGAGCTGAAAAAAAAACCTAACACCTGCAAAAAAGCAGCGTTCAGCTGCTAACGCAGCCCCATTGTTTCCTATGGGGAAACACTTCCTACGTCTGCACCTAACACTCTAACATGTACCCCGAGTCTAAACACCCCTAACCTTACACTTATTAACCCCTAATCTGCCGCCCCCGCTATCGCTGACCCCTGCATAATATTATTAACCCCTAATCTTCCGCTCCGTAAACCGCCGCAACTTACATTATCCCTATGTACCCCTAATCTGCTGCCCCTAACACCGCCGACCCCTATATTATATTTATTAACCCCTAACCTGCCCCCCACAACGTCGCCGCCAGCTACTTACAATAATTAACCCCTAATCTGCCGAGCGGACCTGAGCGCTACTATAATAAAGTTATTAACCCCTAATCCGCCTCACTAACCCTATCATAAATAGTATTAACCCCTAATCTGCCCTCCCTAACATCGCCGACACCTAACTTCAATTATTAACCCCTAATCTGACGACCGGAGCTCATCGCTACTATAATAAATGGATTAACCCCTAAAGCTAAGTCTAACCCTAACACTAACACCCCCTAACTTAAATATAATTTAAATCTAACGAAATTAATTAACTCTTATTAAATAAATTATTCCTATTTAAAGCTAAATACTTACCTGTAAAATACATCCTAATATAGCTACAATATAAATTATAATTATATTGTAGCTATTTTAGGATTAATATTTATTTTACAGGCAACTTGGTAATTATTTTAACCAGGTACAATAGCTATTAAATAGTTAAGAACTATTTAATATCTACCTAGTTAAAATAATAACAAAATTACCTGTTAAATAAATCCTAACCTAAGTTATAATTAAACCTAACACTACCCTATCAATAAATTAATTAAATAAATTACCTACAATTACCTACAATTAACCTAACACTACACTATCAATAAATAAATTAAATACAATTGCTACAAATAACTACAATTACATAAACTAACTAAAGTACAAAAAATAAAAAATAACTAATTTACAAAAAATAAAAAAATATTTACAAACATAAGAAAAATATTACAACAATTTTAAACTAATTACACCTACTCTAAGCCCCCTAATAAAATAACAAAGACCCCCAAAATAAAAAAATGCCCTACCCTATTCTAAATTAATAGAGTTAAAAGCTCTTTTACCTTACCAGCCCTGAACAGGGCCCTTTGCGGGGCATGCCCCAAGAAAATCAGCTCTTTTGCCTGTAAAAAAAAACATACAATACCCCCCCCCAACATTACAACCCACCACCCACATACCCCTAATCTAACCCAAACCCCCCTTATATAAACCTAACACTAAGCCCCTGAAGATCTTCCTACCTTGTCTTCACCATCCAGGTATCACCGATCCGTCCTGGCATCCGGTGCTGAAGAGGTCCAGAAGAGGCTCCAAAGTCTTCCTCCTATCCGGCAAGAAGAGGACATCCGGACCGGCAAACATCTTCTCCAAGCGGCATCTTCGATCTTCTTCCATCCGGTGCGGAGCGGGTCCATCTTGAATCAGCCGACGCGGATCCATCCTCTTCTTCCGGCGTCTCCCGACGAATGACGGTTCCTTTAAGGGACGTCATCCAAGATGGCGTCCCTCGAATTCCGATTGGCTGATAGGATTCTATCAGCCAATCGGAATTAAGGTAGGAATATTCTGATTGGCTGATGGAATCAGCCAATCAGAATCAAGTTCAATCCAATTGGCTGATCCAATCAGCCAATCAGATTGAGCTCGCATTCTATTGGCTGTTCCGATCAGCCAATAGAATGCGAGCTCAATCTGATTGGCTGATTGGATCAGCCAGTCGGATTGAACTTGATTCTGATTGGCTGATTCCATCAGCCAATCAGAATATTCCTACCTTAATTCCGATTGGCTGATAGAATCCTATCAGCCAATCGGAATTCGAGGGACGCCATCTTGGATGACGTCCCTTAAAGGAACCGTCATTCGTCGGGAGACGCCGGAAGAAGAGGATGAATCCGCGTCAGCTGATTCAAGATGGACCCGCTCCGCACCGGATGGAAGAAGATCGAAGATGCCGCTTGGAGAAGATGTTTGCCGGTCCAGATGTCCTCTTCTTGCCGGATAGGAGGTAGACTTTGGAGCCTCTTCTGGACCTCTTCAGCACCGGATGCCAGGACGGATCGGTGATACCTGGATGTTGAAGACAAGGTAGGAAGATCTTCAGGGGCTTAGTGTTATGTTTATTTAAGGGGGGGTTGGGTTAGATTAGGGGTATGTGGGTGGTGGGTTGTAATGTTGGGGGGGGGTATTGTATGTTTTTTTTTACAGGCAAAAGAGCTGATTTTATTGGGGCATGCCCCGCAAAGGGCCCTGTTCAGGGCTGGTAAGGTAAAAGAGCTTTTAACTCTATTAATTTAGAATAGGGTAGGGCATTTTTTTATTTTGGGGGTCTTTGTTATTTTATTAGGGGGCTTAGAGTAGGTGTAATTAGTTTAAAATTGTTGTAATATTTTTCTTATGTTTGTAAATATTTTTTTATTTTTTGTAAATTAGTTATTTTTTATTTTTTGTACTTTAGTTAGTTTATGTAATTGTATTTATTTGTAGCAATTGTATTTAATTTATTTATTGATAGTGTAGTGTTAGGTTAATTGTAGGTAATTGTGGGTATTTTATTTAATTAATTTATTGATAGGGTAGTGTTAGGTTTAATTATAACTTAGGTTAGGATTTATTTTACAGGTAATTTTGTTATTATTTTAACTAGGTAGATATTAAATAGTTCTTAACCATTTAATAGCTATTGTACCTGGTTAAAATAATTACCAAGTTGCCTGTAAAATAAATATTAATCCTAAAATAGCTACAATATAATTATAATTTATATTGTAGCTATATTAGGATGTATTTTACAGGTAAGTATTTAGCTTTAAATAGGAATAATTTATTTAATAAGAGTTAATTAATTTCGTTAGATTTAAATTATATTTAAGTTAGGGGGTGTTAGTGTTAGGGTTAGACTTAGCTTTAGGGGTTAATCCATTTATTATAGTAGCGATGAGCTCCGGTCGTCAGATTAGGGGTTAATAATTGAAGTTAGGTGTCGGCGATGTTAGGGAGGGCAGATTAGGGGTTAATACTATTTATGATAGGGTTAGTGAGGCGGATTAGGGGTTAATAACTTTATTATAGTAGCGCTCAGGTCCGCTCGGCAGATTAGGGGTTAATAAGTGTAGGCAGGTGTCGGCGACGTTGAGGGGGGCAGATTAGGGGTTAATAAATATAATATAGGGGTCGGCGGTGTTAGGGGCAGCAGATTAGGGGTACATAAGGATAACGTAGGTGGCGGCGCTTTGCGGTCGGCAGATTAGGGGTTAATTATTGTAAGTAGCTGGCGGCGACGTTGTGGGGGGCAGGTTAGGGGTTAATAAATATAATACAGGGGTCGGCGGTGTTAGGGGCAGCAGATTAGGGGTACATAAGTATAACGTAGGTGGCGGTCGGCAGATTAGGGGTTAAAAAAATTTAATCGAGTGGCGGCGATGTTGGGGGACCTCGGTTTAGGGGTACATAGGTAGTTTATAGGTGTTAGTGTACTTTAGGGTACAGTAGTTATGAGCTTTATGAACCGGCGTTAGCCCAGAAAGCTCTTAACTCCTGATTTTTTCCTGCGGCTGGAGTTTTGTCGTTAGATGTCTAACGCTCACTTCAGAAACGACTCTAAATACCGGAGTTAGAAAGATCCCATTGAAAAGATAGGATACGCAATTGACGTAAGGGGATCTGCGGTATGGAAAAGTTGCGGCTGAAAAGTGAGCGTTAGACCCTTTAATCACTGACTCCAAATACCGGCGGTAGCCTAAAACCAGCGTTAGGAGCCTCTAACGCTGGTTTTGACGGCTAACGCCAAACTCCAAATCTAGGCCTAAAACTTTTGTTTTAGTCTGGGTGGACAGTTCCTGCACATGAATACTAAACCAAACAGATTGATGATCACTGGATCCTAAGTTCTCACCTACAGACACATCTGAAACTGTATCACTGTTTGTAAGTATTAGATCTTCCTTACGAGTTGGTTCCTTGACTAATTGCTCAAGTGATTCCCCTAGCAGAGATTCAAGAATATACCTGCTTCTAGCTGATCTAGCAGAAGGAATCTTCCAGTCTATATCTGGCAAATTAAAGTCCCCCAGTACTATAACCTTACCCTTCATGGTCATTTTGGTTATTTCTTCTAATAACAGATTGTCCAGTTTTTCATCCTGCAATGGAGGCCTATATACAACCCCTATTCTAAACACATTTTTATCTCCAATTTCCAAAGTTACCCAAATACTTTCCACCTCATCATTTGTTCCTACAAATTCAGTAACCTTTATATTTTCATTTACATACAGAGAAACTCCTCCACCTTTCTTTCCTACTTTGTTCTTTTTAAATAACCTGTATCCAGGTATGACTATGTCCCAGTCATGCAAATCATTGTACCATGTTTCTGTTATAGCTACTAAATCCAAGTTGTCCCTAGTCATTATTGAAATCAGTTCAGGTAATTTATTTCCTAAGCTGCGAGCATTTGTGCTCATGGCACAAAGAATTTTTCTACTAGAATTTCTAGAATTGTTACTTGGACTAACAATTTTGGCATGCAGTGGGGGGCAGGTGGATATATTAATGCTACCCCCCTAGTTTAAATGATTTCTAATAAAGCATTTGAACTCCTCTCCTAGAAATAATTTCAGAAAGTAAATCCTAGAGATAATTTCAGAAAGTAAATCAGGCACAGGAAAAGAGGAAGGCTGCTTAGGAGCTGCCTTAAAATATATCAATCATCTTAAAAGATTGCTTGACTGTAGCAGGAAAAGTCCTACCTTGAAAGCAATTAAAACTTCCTGCAAAAAGGAAGGAATATTCTCAACCCTGAAATTAAAGGCCATATCCTCTGAGTCTTCTGAGTCCTATGAGTCAGATATACCCCATCATTAAAAGGTAACTTAGAGTGACTACTCTAAGGGAAGTTCCTGGTGACTTAGAGGCCAAATAAAGACCACCTTCCAATTCTTGCAAATGTCTGTGCTAAACAGCTGGGAAGCAAGCTCAACCTCAATAATAGCAAAGCAAATATAATCCTTTAGTCTTGGAGAAACTTCAGATGAGCTCTCCGGTAAGCCACTCTGATAGAGTAAAAACCTTTGCACATTCTGAAGCAAAGTAAAACCCTGTTAAGTATTAGCAATAGACTCAGCACATGATGTATAAAGATGATCTGGACACACACCTGAGAATCCTTACAAAGCAAACACAAGCTTCAAGGGGTTAAAGTAAAAGAGGATCTCCCTTCTAAATAATAAGCCGACAGACCTGAGCCTGAGTTGCAGCAGTTTGCTCCATAGTAACAATAAGGAAACAGCTTCAGTATCAGAGATAAGCAACAGCAAATAAGCAGTATAAAGCACACAGGGCCAGATTACAAGTAGCGCACTAATGATAGCTTGGGCACGATAATATATTGCTGGATCATTCAACCATTAGCATGCAACTTTAAAATTACAAGTCCATGGTAAAGCCAAATTTTCTTGAGCACAGCCTATTCATTCAATGAATATTGCGACTGCACTAACTTGTGCTAGTATAACACGCTAAAAGTTATAGTAAACTGTAAGGGTTAAAACAAATTGCACAAAACACTTCAAAAATATTTTTAAATAAAGTATTACACACATATATACAGAGAATAGGAAGGCACTCACAGGGTCTTAAATACAATAATCCATTTATTATGTTGATGTGTCTGGGTCTCCCCCGTTTTCAAAACAAGTAACAAATACAATAGTTAACTCACCTGGCAGCGTCCCGGAAGTTACCTGCGTCACGTGACCGTCGTCATGGTAGCCAGATGCCACACCAGGAGCATCAGTGCATCTTAAGAACAATAGATGTGAAACATATAAGAGGATTGATGGAATATATACCTAGCGCCTGTGTAATCCTATATGCTCCGGTTGTCTTGACCTCTAGCTGTCAATAAAGAACTCTAAGAATATATGGATGTAGCCTGAGCGCCTCAACTAGAAGTGGGCTGGGATGTGAATAGGTAATACACGTGTATTTATTAATGACAATAAATGTTGACAGTTAAAACCATTAAAAGAATAATTAAAACAAAAGTTTAAAACAATAAATAATATGCAATATGCAAAGGTACCTATGTGGAATATTCAAATAGAACATTAACATGGATTCATGTTTATCAACATACAAAAAGACTGGTAAGATGTGACAGTAGACAGTCTTGATAATAATATGTGAATAAAAGCTATATATACATATATATATATATATATATATATATATATATATATCTATATCTATATATATATATATATATATATATATATATATATATGGAAAAAGTACCACTAAAGAAAGAACCACTAAAGTAGTACTACACCCCCTTGGTACACAAATGGGGCACTAAGCACCCAGCGGGTTCTTAGCCGTGGTGTAGTGAAAAGTCACAAATTGTTCCTATCAATTGAGTGTAATTTGTAATCCCAGGTTCAGTGAAAATATGATGTAGGATTTCCAAGTGTATACTTAGGTAGAGTCCAATATAGTTATGTTATAGATGATCCCTGATTAGTGATGGTGTAGGAGAAAAAAGGGGATGTGACTGAAAGCTCAAAAAATAGTGCAAAATAGTGAAAAAAGGGGAAAAAAGGATAATCCTTCAACGAAGGATATAAATACAAAAATTAAAAAATGTGAAAAAAATGTGAATTTTTTTTTTGCAGAAATTGCCAAAAGATGCCATTGATGAAAAAAATGTGCTGAAGTTAGGATAAATACATTTGTAGGTGCAATATAAGTCTAAGTGATCAAACTTAGTGAATGAAAAATTATTCTCAAGGTTCAGTTGGGTGTTGCGAGATTAGTGCAGATGGGTGCTGCAGGGTTAGTGCTGCGACCACAGGTGGAAATCCAGAGATTTTAGTGGAAGTTCTGCTCCTAACTGGATTTATCTGTGAAAGATCTGCTCCTAGCTGGATTTATCTGTGAAAGATAATCAAAATAGTGTAGCATGCTCAAAGTAGATATAGAAATAAGGTTTACCAGATGCTTGGTCAACGCGTTTCGGCCTTTCACAGGCCTTTTTCAAGACTCTTGAAAAAGGCCTATGATAGCTATTAATTCATCTATTAACCCTAACTTCTGCTAACCCTGTCCCTGAATATATTTAGTTCTAATTCAGTCCTGTTAATTACAAAGTTAAATGGTTTAAAATTGTATTTTGCTTGCAGGTGATTTGTAATGCATTACTTGATTGTTGGTATATATTATTCATATGTTGTTGTTTTAGTTAATAGCGCTAGAACAGGTTAATGATTAAGGTTTATTGTGGGGAAGAGTGTCCAAAATAATATATGGATAATAAGAATGTGTAACTAGTTTTGGTTTGAATATAAATGTTTGCGAATGCATCTTATTATTATTATTATTATTATTATTATTATTAACCCCTAATCTGCCGGCCCTAACATCGCCGCCACCTACCTACATTTATTAACCCCTAATCTGCCACCCCCAACGTCGCCGCCACTATATTAAAGTTATTAACCCCTAAACTGAAGTCTAACCCTAAACCTAACACCCACTAACTTAAATATAATTTAAATAAATATAAATAAATATTCCTATCATTAACTAAATTATTCCTATTTAAAACTAAATACTTACCTATAAAATAAACCCTAAGCTAGCTACAATATAACTAATAGTTACATTGTAGCTAGCTTAGGGTTTATTTTTATTTTACAGGCAAGTTTGTATTTATTTTAACTAGGTAGACTAGTTAGTAAATAGTTATTAACTATTTAATAACTACCTAGTTAAAATAAAGACAAATTTACCTGTAAAATAAAACCTAACCTAAATTACACTAACATCTAACTCTGCAATATAATTAAATAAATTAACTAAATTAAATACAATTACCTAAATTAAATTAAATTAGCTAAAGTACAAAAACAAACAAACACTAAATTACAGAAAATAATAAAAAAAATTAAAGATATTTAAACTAATTACACCTAATCTAATAGCCCTATTAAAACAAAAAAGCCCCCGAAAATAGAAAAAAACCCTAGCCTAAACTACCTTAACTTAAAATAGGATTGAGCTTGCATTCTATTGGCTTCTCCAATCAGCCAATAGAATGCAAGCTCAATCCTATAGGCTGATTGGATCAGCCAATAGGATTGAACTTCAATCCTATTGGCTGATTGCCTCAGCCAATAGGATTTTTTCTACCTTAATTCCGATTGGCTGATAGAATTCTATCAGCCAATCGGAATCTAAGGGATGCCATCTTGGATGCCGTCACTTAAAGGAACCGTCATTCAGTAAGAAGACTTCGTTTGAAGAGTATGCTCCGCGTCGGATGTCTTGAAGATGGAGCTGATCCGCGTCGGATGGATGAAGATAGAAGATGCCGTCTGGATGAAGGCTTCTGCCCGTCTGGAGGACCACTTCACCCGGCTTGGATGAAGACTTCTTCCGGCTTCGTTGAGGACTTTGGCCCGGTTGGATGAAGACTTCTGCCGCTTCCTTGAGGATGGATGTCCGGTCTTCAGAACTGTAAGTCGATCTTCAGGGGGTTAGTGTTTTTTTAAGGGTGTATTGGGTGTGGTTTTATTTTTTTAGATTAGGGTTTGGGCCTCAAAACAGCTAACTGCCCATTTAAGGGTGGTGGGTTTTAATGTTGGGGGGTTGTTTGTATTTTTTTTACAGGTAAAAGAGCTGATTACTTTGGGCAATGCCCCGCGAAAGGCCCTTTTAAGGGCTATTGATAGTTTAGTTTAGGCTAGGGTTTTTTTTTATTTTGGGGGGGCTTTTTTTATTTTGATAGGGCTATTAGATTAGGTGTAACTAGTTTAAATATCTTGTAATTTTTTATTATTTTCTGTAATTGAGTGTTTTTTTTGTACTTTAGCTAATGTAATTTAATTTATTTAATTGTTGTTAATTTAGTTAATTTATTTAATTATAGTGTAGTGTTAGGTGTTATTGTAACTTAGGTTAAGTTTTATTTTACAGGTACTTTTGTATTTATTTTAGCTAGGTAGTTATTAAATAGTTAATAACTATTTAATAACTATTCTACCTAGTTAAAATAAATAAAAACTTGCCTGTAAAATAAAAATAAAGCCTAAGCTAGCTACAATGTAATTATTAGTTATATTGTAGATTACTTAGGGTTTATTTTATAGGTAAGTATTTAGTAGACATGTACCTTTTAATCCTGGTAGCCGCTCCAGCACTTCCTCCGCCCGTCGCAAGTCGTCTTTACAGGTCCAAAATGATGAATCCAGCTTCCTCCAATCACAGCTTCCCCCCGAGGGAATCTTGGCCTAATGCAATGCTGTGATTGGAGGAAGCTGGATTCATCATTTTGGACCTGCAAAGACGACTTGCGACGGGCGGAGGAAGTGCTGGAGCGGCTACCAGGATTAAAAGGTAAGTTTTTGAAGAAAACAGTGAAATGTCAATTTTAATGTATAAAAGTGCCCTTGTTTTTAATAGGTTTATTAAAATCCGGGCACTAATTCATCAAAATGGACCTTCACTTTAAGTTAATACGTCTATATGATTGTTATAATGATTATCAGGTCTTTATTTTGGGTGTTAACATTATTCAATCTATTGCCAGATTATATGTGGAACGCAAAATATTGCTTTTGCTAAAGCGATATTTGAGCTCCACTTTGTATTACAGGTGAATTGCAATGTGAACGCTCACAAGAGCGTGCTTCCATAGGCTCCAATGCGAGCCTTATTCTCAGACTAGTGCAGCGAAGGGGTAAGTCGTGCAGTGATGGGTAGCAAATATAAATGTATATGTACAGTATATGCTTATATACATACAGGTATATATTTATGTGTTAATATGTGTATATATAGCTTTCTGAGCGCTATTTGCTACCGTAAGCTTTTTTAATGAATTTTTTATGAATTTGCCCATTTACAGGCGCGCATTAAATTAGCACTCCCTAGTCTTTATGGATGACCAGTTCATTGAAGGGATAGAAATGTACAAAAATTAAAAAGGGGTTTAAATACATATTAAAGTCAGCTACAGAGCAGCACTGCAATACTGGGACCTAGCTTAACACATCTTGTGACTCAATGATAAGAGGCAAATGTGTTTAATCATCAGCTAGCAACCAGTAAAAGTATCTTAAAATTACATGCACTCTCTGAATTCTGCAAGTTTAAAGGAGCATGATAGTCTAAACCAGTTATTCTCAACTCCAGTCCTCAGAACCCTTAACAAGCCAGATTTTCATTATATCTTAACTAGAGCACAGGTGAAATAATCATCTGAAGGGTGAGAGCAGGTTAGTAACCATGGTTACTGATCAGCTGATTATTTCACCTGTGCTCTAGTTAAAGGGACACTGAACTCAAATATTTTCTTTCATGATTCAGATAAAGCAGCAATTTTTAGCAACTTTCTAATTTACTCTTATTATCAATTTTTATTCGTTCTCTTGCTATCTTTATTTGAAAAAGAAGGCATCTAAGCTTTTTTTACGTTCAGAACTCTGGACAGCACTTTTTTATTGGTGGATACATTTATCCACCAATCAGCAAGGACAACCTAGGTTGTTCACCAAAAATGGGCCGGCATCTAAACTTACATTCTTGCATTTCAAATAACGATACTAAGAGAATGAAGAAAATTTGATAATAGGAGTACATTAGAAAGTTGCTTAAAATTGCATGCTCTATCTGAATCAGGTAAGAAAAAATGTGGATTCAGTGCCCCTTTAATTTTGACTTTCCTTTGCCTTTAAATGACTCAATGATGGCAAATATTTGTCAATAAAAAAATTACAGCTCAGAACTAGAGACCTCTCAGGGTAAAACAGCCACTTTTTTGACACACAGCCACTCAATTGCGATCGAAATTGTATCACATAGATGAATTACATCTTTGCATAGAAACATATTTACAATATACATATATAATGTATATATAATGGAAGTCCCATTGAAAAAGGAATTTTTGAAAGCTGCAGTAATTACGTTGCGTTACGGCCAAAAAAGTGTGCGGTGCAGAAATACCTGCAAGACTCGTAATACCAGCGGTAGTGAAAAAGCAGCGTTATGAGCCTTAACACTGCTTTTTCACCCATACCGCAAAACTCGTAATCTAGCCGTTTGTTTCTTTTTATCTTTGCCGTTCTCTTTGTCTCTCATTAAAGGACAGTAAAGTCATAATTAAACTTGTGTGACCTAGATAGAGCTTACAATTTTAAACAACTTTTCAATTTACATTGATTATCAGATTTGCTTTGTTCTCTTGGAATACTTAAAAGAGTAAACCTAGGTAGGCCCATAGGAACTCAGGAGTGTGTGCACCTGCCTTTATCACTCTGCAGCAGCAGTGGCTGTGTTTACAATTTTATATAACACTGCTACAAACATTGTTGTAACCACTGGTGCTGCAGTGATAAAGACACTCCTGAGGTCCCTTGAGCCTACCTAGGTTTACTCTTCAAATTATACAAAGATAACAAGCAAATATGATAACAGAAATAAATTGGAAAGTTGTTTAAAGTTGCATGCTCTTTTTATGTTATTTTTTTACTTTACTGTCCTTTTAAAGTAGACACACCGGAGTTCAGCTAGCTGGACAGCTGATTAAAGTCCTACCTGCTCCTACAGGCACAACTGAGTGCCATAGTCACATGTGAGTACCCTGTGTCTTCTCACCGTGTTTGATGCACTTTGCGCTAATGATTCGCATATGCGGCGCCTCTTTCTGTTCTATTTTTTTGCTGTAAAGTAGATTAGTGTATTTTTGCACACATTAATTAATAGTATCTTCTTAAATAATAGCAAAATAAACTGGTTATATTTCTTTAGTATATGTGATAATATGAGAACACGTCATAACGTCTTAGCTTTATTAAATCACTTTTACTCAGTACTATCGCAATCCATATTAAAGAGATAGAAAGGTAATAATGGAAATGTACATAGATGCATTTCAGTTTTAAATAGAAGCATTTTTACAATATTCTTCCATTAGCAAAAATGTTTCTATTAAAAGTTATTACTGTTTTTCAGTGGTAAACGCACATGTGCATTGATGGCCCGTGCACCAGTAATCAAGCTCAGTGAGCTAGAGGTGTTATCAGAGGTGTTACTGGAAGTGATGTAATGATTGCTATGGCAACTTAGGATGCTATACAATAATGTTATCATTGGAAGTCATCTGACCTAAGTGATGTAGTGACCTGGTTGTAAATACATATGGGGTAGTGGATATGATCAAACATCCTTGAAAAAATCTTATAATAATCACAAAACGCATGTCGGGTTGTTTTGGATCCTGACCTTGGTATGTACTATGGATTTACTGGACAACTGGATCCGACTGTTGGCAAACTACCGCATTATAGCTGCGAGCTGAAGTGTTTTAAAGATTCAGTGGGATATCTGTGTACGGACAATTCTCAAAAATTAGATATCAGGTTTATATAGACTATTTTTATGTTTGTATTTTGATTTTATCATATGTAATTTTATATTACATTTTAAAAAAATCTTTTATCCACATATGGTGTATGGGCACTGAATGATTCCTACCCAGAGGAGGCTACGTATGAGCCGGTAATCATACGACATGCCTATTAAATGGAGCAAGCGGGGCTCTGGCACATTTGAGTACAGATTTAACCGTTAATATTTAAGTCCAAAATGTTGCACCAATATCACATTTTTCATTTGTTTTCTTTTTTTTTCCCTTTATCCTCAGGGAGTGACAATATAAAGAGAAAATAACATGGACATCATTTAATACTTTTATAAGTTTCATATAAACTTTAAATCACATTCAGCCAGATAACAAGTTTTGCGTCATGAGTGGCTTGCTAATAACTTCCAAGTTATTTCCACCGCTCACCTGTAATAGCGCTGCTATTACAGGTTTTCAAAAAAACGGCTTGTGCGGGCGATATGATTGCATTGAGCTCCATACCGCACCCAAATACAAGCAGTGTTTTGATGTGCTCGTGCACGATTTCCCCATAGACATCAATGGGGAGAGCCTTTAATCGCGGAGTGTAAAGCTCCGTAACGCAGCCCCATTGATGTCTATGGGGAAATAAAATGTATGTTTAAACCCCCTAACATAAACCCCAAGTCTAAACACCCCAATCTGTTGCCCCTGACATCACCGACACCTACATTACAGTTATTAACCCCTAATCTGCCACCCCTGATATCAAAGTCACCTGCGTACAGCTATTAACCCCTAATCTGCCACCCCCAATGTCGCTGCCACCTACAAACACTTATTAACCCCTAATCTGCCGCCCCCAATGTCGCTGCCACCTACATAAATTTATTAACCCCTAAACCACTGCCCTCCCGCATCATAAACACTATTTAAATATTAGGATAATAGGATTGAGTTTGCGTTCTATTGGCTATTCCAATCAGCCAATAGAATGCAAGCTCAATCCTATTGGCTGATTGGATCAGCCAATAGGATGAAAGCTCAATTCCATTGGCTGATTGCAACAGCTAATAGGATTTTTTCCCCCTTAATTCCTATTGGCAGATAGAATCAGCCAATCAGCCAATCGGAATGTAAGGAATGCCATCTTGGATGACATAATTTAAAGGGAAACTTCATTCTTCAACAGCCATCGGAAGAAGAGGATGCTCCTTGCCAGATGTCTTTAAGATGGACACGCTCCACGCCAGATGGATGAAGATTGAAGATAGAAGATGCTGTCTGGATGAAGATTTCTGCCCGCTTGGATGAAGACTTCTGCCCGCTTGGATGAGGAATTTGCCGCCTGGATGAAGATGGATGTCTGGCATTCAAAACCTATACGTGGATTGTCAGTGGTTAGTGTTAGGTTTTTATAAGTATTTATTGTGTGGGTTTTATTTTTAGCTTAGGGTTTTGGGCAATGTAAAAGAGCTAAATGCCCTTTTAAGGGCAATGCCCATCCAAATGCCCTTTTCAGGGCAATGGGGAGCTTAGGTTTATTTAGATAGAATTTTATTTGGGGGGTTTGGTTGTGGGTTTTACTGTTGGGGGGTTGTTTGTATTTTTCTTTACAGGTAAAAGAGCTGATTTCTTTGGGGCAATGCCCCGCAAAAGGCCCTTTTAAGGGCCATTGGCAGTTTAGTGTAGGCTAGGCTTTTTTTATTTTGTGGGGGGCTTTTTTATTTTGATAGGGCTATTATATTAGGTGTAATTCGTTTTTATTTTTGATCATTTCTTTTTTTATTTTGTGTAATTAAGTGTTTATTATTTTTGTACTTATTTAATTTTATTGTAATGTTAGGTGTTAGTAAAAGGCAGGTTAGGTTTTATTTTACAGGTAAATTTGTATTTATTTTAACTAGGTAGTTAGTAAATAGTTAATAACTATTTACTAACTAGTCTACCTAGTTAAAATAAATACAAACTTAGCTGTGAAATAAAAATAAAACCTAAGATAGATACAATGAGGCCCATTTATCAAGCTCCGTATGGAGCTTGTGGGCCCTTGTTAAAGACTGCTGCTCCATAACCCTGTCCGCCTGCTCTGAGCAGGCAGACAGAGATCGCCGGAATTCAACCCGATCGAGTACGATCTGGTTGATTGACACCTCCCTGCTGGCGGCCGATTGGCCGCGAGTCTGCAGGGGGCATTTTTACACTTTGTATTTTGCTGAATACGGAGAGTGTATTACTCTCCACATTCAGGTCCGGATCAGGTCCGCAAGACCTTTGATAATTCGGCCTCAATGTAACTATTAGTTATATTGTAGCTAGCTTAGGGTTTATTTTACAGGTAAGTATTTCGTTTTTAATATGAATTATTTAGTTATTAATAGTAGGTTTAATTTAGATTTATTTTAATTATATTTAAGTTAGGGGGTGTTAGGATTAGGGTTAGGTTTAGGTGTTAATAGGTTTATTATAGTGGCAGAGTGGGCGGATGGCAGATTAGGGGTTAATTATATTTAAGTAGTGTTTTTGATGTGGGAGGGCGGTGGTTTAGGGGTTAATAATTTTATTATAGTGGCGACGATGTTGGGGAGCGGCGTAATAGGGGTTAATATATTTTTTTAAGTGCCGGTGATGTCCGGAGCGGAAGATTAGGGGTTAATATTTTTATTATAGTGATTGCGATGCGGGAGGGCCTCAGTTTAGGGGTTAATAGGTAGTTTATGGGTGTTAGTGTACTTTTTAACACTTTAGTTATGAGTTTTATGCTACAGCTTTGTAACATAAAACTCATAACTACTGACTTTAGATGGCGGTACAGATCTTGTAGTTATAGGCTGTACCGCAGTTATAGGCTGTACTGGCGCTATGGAAGTCCCATTGAAAAATGACTTTTTAAAAAGTGCGGTATTGAGGTTGCATGACGGACAAATAAGTGTGCGGTACACCTATACCTACAAGAAATGTAATAGCGGCATTACGAAAAAAGCAGTGTAATGAAGCATAACAATGCTTTTTCACTCATAACGCCAAACTCGTAATCTAGCTGATTGTTTGTCATTGTTTATTGTATTTTGTGACTCATTTTTACACTTGTATTTCACTTTAGCTGGAGGTGTTATGAATTGTGTCGATGAAGACTTAGTTTGTGTCATACATTCACTGCAGACTCTCTGAGAAGCTGTGGTATTTAAATACTGGAGCACAGGACCTCACAGTATATGTGCATATTTTTTTCTAATGAAAGTACACTGGAAAAATTATTCTATTTAAAACTGAAATGCACCCATGCACATATCATTATTGACCTTTCTATCTCTTTAAAAGATTCAAGCAGAGAGAGGCTGTGACAGATAAGTGCTGGAACTTGAAGTCAGGACCCACAGATGATGTTCTAAATTAGAGTTTCTGAAATCCTATTGGCTGTTCAAATTTTCAGAAACTCTAATTTAGAACATCATCTGTGGGTCCAGACTTCAGAAGCGCTTATCCTATTGGCTGATTTGAATTTGAAGAATCAAATCAGCCAATAGGAAAGCAAGGTAGGCCATTTTGAAAAAAAATTGATTGGCTGATTGAATCAGCCAATCAGATTCAAGTTCAATCGGATTGGCTGATCCAATCAGCCAATCAGATTGAGCTCGCATTCTATTGGCTGATTGGAACAGCCAATAGAATGCAAGCTCAATCTGATTGGCTGATTGGATCAGCCAATCCGATTGAACTTGAATCTGATTGGCTGATTCAATCAGCCAATCAATTTTTTTCCTACCTTAATTCTGATTGGCTGATAGAATCCTATCAGCCAATCAGAATTCGAAGGACGCCATCTTGGATGACGTCATTTAAAGGAACCTTCATTCGGTGTTAGGACACCGTTAGAAGAGGATGGATCCGCACCGGCTGCTTCAAGATGGACCCGCTCCGCTCCGGATGGAAGAAGATAGAAGATGCCGCCTGGATGAAGACTTCAGACCCTCTGGAGGACCTCTTCTGGCCGGATAGGATGAAGACTTCAGACCCTCTTCTGGACGGATCTGATGGTACACGGCTGGGTGAAGACAAGGTAGGAAGATCTTCAGGGGCTTAGTGTTAGGTTTTTTTAAGGGGGGTTGGGTGGGTTAGATTAGGGGTATGTGGGTGGTGGGTTGTAATGTTGGGGGGTATTGTATGTTTTTTTTACAGGCAAAAGAGCTGATTTCTTTGGGGCATGCCCCGCAAAAAGCCCTTTTAAGGGCTGGTAAGGTAATAGAGCTGTTAACTTTTTATTTTAGATTAGGGTAGGGCATTTTTTTATTTTGGGGGGCTTTGTTATTTTTTTAGGGGGCTTAGAGTAGGTGTAATTAGTTTAAAATTCTTGTAATCTTTTTTTATTTTTTGTAATTTAATGTTTTTTTTGTTATTTAGTTTAGGTGATTTAATTGTAGGTAATTGTAGGTAGTTTAGTTAAATTATTTATTGATAGTGTAGTGTTAGGTTTAATTGTAACTTAGGTTAGTATTTATTTTACAGGTAATTTTGTAATTATTTTAACTAGGTAGCTATTAAATAGTAAATAACTATTTAATAGCTATTGTACCTGGTTAAAATAAATACAAAGTTGCCTGTAAAATAAATATAAATCCTAAAATAGATACAATATAATTATTAGTTATATTGTACCTATATTAGGGTTTATTTTACAGGTAAGTATTTAGCTTTAAATAGGATTAATTTTTTTAATAAGATTTAATTTATTTCGTTAGATTAAAATTATATTTAATTTAGGGGGTGTTAGGGTTAGACTTAGCTTTAGGGGTTAATACATTTATTAGAGTAGCGGCGAGGTCCGGTCAGCAGATTAGGGGTTAATACTTGAAGTTAGGTGTCGGTGATGTTAGTGAGGGCAGATTAGGGGTTAATAATATTTATTATAGGGTTTTTGAGGCGGGAGTGAGGCGGTTTAGGGGTTAATACATTTATTATAGTGGCGGCGAGGTCCGGTCGGCAGATTAGGGTTTAATAAGTGTAAGTAAGGTAGCGGCAACGTTGGGGGGGCAGATTAAGGGTTAATAAATATTATGTAGGTGTCGGCGATGTTGTGGGCAGCAGATTAGGGGTACATAGGGATAATGTAGGTTGTGGCGGTGTCCGGAGCGGCAGATTAGGGGTTAATAATAATATGCAGGGGTCAGCAATAGCGGGGGCGGCAGATTAGGGGTTAATAAGTGTAAGGTTAGGGGTGTTTAGACTCGGGGTACATGTTAGAGTGTTAGGTGCAGACTTAGAAACTGTTTCCCCATAGGAAACAATGGGGCTGCGTTAGGAGCTGAACTCTGCTTTTTTGCAGGTGTTAGGTTTTTTTTCAGCCCAAACTGCCCCATTGTTTCCTATGGGGGAATAGTGCACGAGCACGTTTTTCAAGCTAGCCGCTAACGTAAGCAACGCTGGTATTGAGAGTTGTAGTGGCGGTAAATATGTCTGTACGCTCCCTTTTTGGAGCCTAACACAGCCCTTCAGAGAACTCTAAATACCAGCGTTATTTAAAAGGTGCGGGGGAAAAAAACATGCGTAGCTAACGCACCCCTTTGGCTGCAAAACTCTAAATCTAGCCGAATGATTGCACAAAAAAAATGTTATAAAGGCTCAAAGATATGATCTCATGTGTTAGAAAAAAAAAAGGCAGGCAAAGGGATTTAACAAAGAGATACATACATATACTTGTCTAAATATGTATATGTAGATATACATTTCTATACACTTACCAGCCACATTATCAGGTACACCGGTTCAATTGGTTCGAAACACAACTTGCTAATCAGTAGTGATGTTGCGAATAGTTCGCTGGCGAATAGTTCCCGGCAAACATAGCATGTTCGCATTCGCAATGGCGGGCGAACATATGCGATGTTCGGTCCACCCCCTATTCGTCATCATTGAGTAAACTTTAACCCTGTACCATTCAGTCAGCAGACACATTCCAGCCAATCAGCAGCAGACCCTCCCTCCCAGACCCTCCCACCTCCTGGACAGCATCCATTTTAGATTCATTCGGAAGCTGCATTCTTAGTGAGAGGAGGGACAGTGTAGCTGCTGCTGATTTAATAGGGAAATCGATAGCTAGGCTAGTGTATTTAGTGTCCACTACAGTCCTGAAGGACTCATCTGATCTCTGCTGTAAGGACAGCACCCCAAAAAGCCCTTTTTAGGGCTAGAACATCAGTCTGCTTTTTTTTTTTTTTTTCCTGTGTTATCTAATTGCAGTTGCCTGCCTGCTAGCGTGTATGTCAGGCTCACAGCGTATACTGTGCCCACTTGCCCAGTGCCACCACTCATATCTGGTGTAACAGTAGTGTACATTTAAAAAAAACAACACTTTTTTGACTGTGAAATAATAGCAGTCAGTTTCCTTCACACGTGTGTGTTTCAGGGCCTGCCAGGGCACAGTGTCACACCAGTGCAACTCATATCTGGTGTTACAGTAGTGTACATTAACCCCTTAATGACCACAGCACTTTTCCATTTTCTGTCCGTTTGGGACCAGGGCTATTTTTACATTTCTGCGGTGTTTGTGTTTAGCTGTAATTTTCCTTTTACTCGTTTACTGTACCCACACATATTATATACCGTTTTTCTCGCCATTAAATGGACTTTCTAAAGATACCATTATTTTCATCATATCCTATAATTTACTATAATTTTTTTTTATAAAATATGAGGAAAAAATTGAAAAAAACACACTTTTTCTAACTTTGACCCCCAAAATCTGTTACTCATCTACAACCACCAAAAAACACCCATGCTAAATAGTTTCTAAATTTTGCCCTGAGTTTAGAAATACCCAATGTTTACATGTTCTTTGCTTTTTTTGCAAGTTATAGGGCCATAAATACAAGTAGCACTTTGCTATTTCCAAACCATTTTTTTTTTCAAAATTAGCGCTAGTTACATTGGAACACTGATATCTGTCAGGAATCCCTGAATAGCCCTTGACATGTATATATATTTTTTTTTAGAAGACATCCCAAAGTATTGATTTAGGCCCATTTTGGTATATTTCATGCCACCATTTCACCACCAAATGCGATCAAATAAAAAAAAATGTTCACTTTTTCACAATTTTTTTCACAAACTTTAGGTTTCTCACTGAAATTATTTACAAATACCTTATGCAATTATGGCATAAATGGTTGTACATTTTTCTCTGGGATCCCCTTTGTTCAGAAATAGCAGACATATATGGCTTTGACGTTGCTTTTTGATAATTAGAAGGCCGCTAAATGCCACTGTTCACCAAACGTGTATTATGTCCAGCAGTGAAGGGGTTAATTAGGGAGCATGTAGGGAGCTTTTTGGGGTAATTTTAGCTTTAGTGTAGTGTAGTAGACAACCCAAAGTATTGATCTAGGCCCATCTTGGTATATTTCATGCCACCATTTCACCGCCAAATGCGATCAAATAAAAAAAAATGTTACATTTTTCCAAATTTTAGGTTTCTCACTGAAATCATTTACAAACAGCTTGTGCAATTATGGCACAAATGGTTGTAAATGCTTCTCTGGGATCCCCTTTTTTCAGAAATAGCAGACATATATGGCTTTGGCATTGCTTTTTGGTAATTAGAAGGCCGCCAAATGCCGCTGCGCTCCACACATGTATTATGCTCAGCAGTGCAGGGGTTAATAAAGGGTTAATTTTAGCTTTAGTGTAGTGTAGTAGACAACCCCATGTATTGATATAGGCCCATTTTGGTAGATTTCATGCCACCATTTCACCGCCAAATGCGATCAAATTAAATTATGACACAAATGGTTGGAAATGCTTCTCTGGGATCCCTTTTGTTCAGAAATAGCAGACATATATGGCTTTGGCGTTGCTTTTTGGTAGTTAGAAGGCCACTAAATGCAACTGCTCACAACACATGAATTATGCCCAGCAGTGCAGGGGTTAATAAGGTAGCTTGTAGGGAGCTTGCAGGGTTAATTTTAGCTTTAGTGTAGAGATCAGCTTCCCACCTGACACATCAGACCCCCTGATCCCTCCCAAAGAGCTCTCTTCCCTCCCCCACCCCACAATTGTCCCCGCCATCTTAAGTACTGGCAGAAAGTCTGCCAGTACTAAAATAAAAGGTATCTTTTTTTTTATACATATATTTTTTTAGCATATTTAAATATGCTGTTGTGTAGGATCCCCCCTTAGCCCCCAACCTCCCTGATCCCCCCCAAAACAGCTTCCTAACCCTCCCCCTCTGCCTTATTGGGGGCCATATTGGGTACTGGCAGCTGTCTGTTTGCAAATAAAATGTTTTTTTTTTTTATTTTTATTTCATTTTTCTGTAGTGTAGCTTCCCCCCCCAAGACCAATCCCCACCCACTCCCAGATCACTTAGATTTCCAAGTACTAAATATTTTGCACCCCTTTCTCCCACTTATAAAAACATTTTCTCTGTAGTGTAGCGGTTCCCACCCGCTCCCTCCCTGTGCACGCGCCCGCCCGCCTCCTCCCGTGCATGCGCGCGCGCCCCCAGCGATCCCGCCCCCGATCCTGCCCCCCTCTCTGAAAAGGACCGCATCGATGGCCGCCCACTAGCCTCCCACTTCAGCTCCCACCCACCAACGAATGCGGCCATTGATGCCCGGTGCAGAGAGGGCCACAGAGTTTCTCTCTTTGCACCGGAGGGGTAAAATTTGTTATTGCAGGAAGCCTCAATATCGACGCATCCTGCAATAACTGGAAAGCAGCTGGAAGCGATCAGGATCACTTCCAGCTGCTTTCCAAACCGAGGACGTACGCCATACGTCCTCATGCATTAACTGTATTTTTTCTGAGGACGTATGGAGTACGTCCTCGGTCATTAAGGGGTTAAAAAAAAACTAGAAATTTGACTGTGAAATAATGGCAGTCAGTTTCCTTCACGTGTGTGCGTTTTAGGGCCTGCCAGGGCACAGTGTCACACCAGTGCAACTCATATCTGGTGTAACAGTAGTGTACATTAAAAAAAAAAAATAGAAATTTGACAGTGAAATAATAGCAGTCAGTTTCCTTCACACGTGTGCGTTTCAGGGCCTGCCAGGGCACAGTGTCACACCAGTGCAACTCATATCTGGTGTAACAGTAGTGTACATTTAAAAAAAACAACACTTTTTTGACTGTGAAATAATAGCAGTCAGTTTCCTTCACACGTGTGCATTTCAGGGCCTGCCAGGGCACAGTGTCACACCAGTGCAACTCATATCTGGTGTAACAGTAGTGTACATTAAAAAAAAAAACTAGAAATTTGACTGTGAGATAATAGCAGTCAGTTTCCTTCACGCGTGTGCGTTTCAGGGCCTGCCAGGGCACAGTGTCACATGTGGAAGTTCGCGTTCGCCGTTCGCGAACTGAAAATTTTAGGTTCGCGACATCACTACTCAGTCAATCACATGGCAGCAACTCAATGCATTTAGGAATCTAGACGTGGTTAAGACGACTTGCTCAAGTTAAACCGAGCATCAGAATGGGGAAGAAAGGAGAATTAAGTGACTTTGAATGTGGCATAGTTGTTGGTGCCAGGTGGTCTGGTCTGAGTTTTAAAAAAACTGCTGATCTACTGGGATTTTCATGCACAACCATCTCTAGGGTTTACAGAGAATGGTCCGAAAAAGAGAAAAGATCCAGTGGGCGGCAGTTGTGTGAATGAAAATGCCTTGTTGATGTCAGAGGTCAGAGGAGAATGGGAAGACTGGTTAGAGATTATAGAAAGGCAACAGTAACTCAAATAACCACTTGTTACAACCAAGGTATGCAGAATACCATCTCTGAACGCACAACACATCAAACCTTGAAACAGATGGGGTACAGCAGCAGACCACACCAGGTGCCACTCCTGTCAGCTAATAACAGGAAACTGAGGCTACAATTCGCACAGGGTCACCAAAATTGGACAATAGAAGATTGGAAAAATGTTGCCTGGTCTGATGAGTCTCGATTTCAGTTGTGACATTCAGGTGGTAGGGTCAGAATTTGGCATAAACAACATGAAAGCATTGATCTATCCTGCCTTGCATCAACGGTTAAGGCTGGTAGTAATGTGGTAGTAAAGTGGTGTAATGGTGTGGGGTATTTTCTTGGCACACTTTGGGCCCCTTAGTACCAATTGAGCATCATTTTAACACCACAGCCTACCTGAGTATTGTTGCTGACCATGACCATCCTTTTATAACTACAGTGTACCCATCTTCTGATGGTTACTTCCAGCAGGATAATGCACCATGTCACAAAGCTCAAATCATCTCAAACTGGTTTCTTGTACATGACAATGAGTTCATTGTACTCCAGTGGCCTCCACAGTCACCAGATCTCAATCCAATAGAACACCATTTGGATGTGGTGGAACCAGAGATTTGCATCATGGATGTGCCATGGATCTGCAGCAACTGCATGATGCTTTCATGTTAATATGGACCAAAATCTCTGAGGAATGTTTTCAACACCTTGTTGAATCAATGCCACGAAGAACTAAGGCAGTTCTGAAGGCAAAAGGGGGCCCAACCCAGTACTAGCAAGGTGTACCCAATGAAGTTGCCGGTGAGTGTTTATGTGTACATATGTATTTATATGTGTATATATGTATTTACAGCCATATATACACAAATAAACATAAATACATATGTATACATATATATATATATATATATATATATATATATATATATATAGACATATATATATATATATATATATATATATGTGTGTGTGTGTGTGTGTGTGTGCATTGGAGCCTTTTGCAATTAAGTAGATGAAAACATGTAAAATATTCATATTTAACCCCTTAACGACCAAGGACGTACGCCATACGTCCTCAAAAAAAATACACTTAACGCCTGAGGACGTATGGCGTACGTCCTTGGTCTGGAAAGCAGCTGGAAGCGATCCTGCTCGCTTCCAGCTGTTTTCCGGTTATTGCAGTGATGCCTCGACATTGAGGCATCCTGCAATAACCCCCCTTGGCCATCCGATGCAGAGAGAGCCACTCTGTGGCCCAGTGACGTGCGGTGAGGTCAGAGGTTGGTGAGGCACTGGTTTTGATACGCCCGAAAAACACATATAGGACCCCTGGTATGGCCCCCAAGCCAAAAACTGATCACTTCCTTGTATTTAAAAACACATATAAAGATGAACCTTTAAAATATGTTCTTAAAAAATATTTACCTTAATGCAATATTATGAACATCTTATATTCTACTGTACAATGCTCACACTTTTCTAAAATATAGGGTGTTACATCACAGACCTTAACAACACACACACACACACACACACACATATATATATATATATATATATATATATTCCCCTTTGAACTGCATTATATAGCATTACAGAAAAACATCACATGATCATCATATACATCTCTCAAGCCAATGTCACCACCCTTTCTTGTATAAAAGATCCAGCATTTTACTTTTATAATATTTCATATCATACAGCCTGTCATGGAATCATGTGGCTAGTTCACATAATTTCATTCTTGCAAAATCAGATCCTACCACACACACAATCCTATATCCCTGATTCCCTGTAACATTTTAACCTCTCAGTATAGCTTCCATCCCGCAGAGCCATACCCTACTTCAATGTACTTCTAAAAGCTGAACCTAACTACAAAAGTAACATTCTATTCCAAAAAAGTAAATGTGCTATATTTGTATTACAGCAAAGGGGGTTAAACACATATGCAAGGTCCACTCAAGAGCCAGTGCCAGAAGCATTGCAGTTCCTAAACAGACTAACACTAGGGAGTGGCTCATCCACCACATCCTGTCCAGGATCTGCAATACTCTGGCTCCCAAGCTGGTCATTATCTATGTGCTTAAAGGGACAGGAAACCCCAAAATGTTCTTTCATGATTCAGATTGAACATACAATTGTAAACAACTTCCCAATTTACGTCTATTATCAAATTAGCATCATTATCTTGTTATCCTTTGCCGGAGGAACAGAATTGAACTACTGGCAGCTAGCTGAACACATCTAGTTAGCCAATCACAAGAGACAAATGTGTGCAGCCACCAATCAGCAGCTAGCTCCCACTAGTGTATGATATGTGTTTATTCTTTTTCCACAAGGGATACCAAGAGAACAAGTACATTTAAAAATAGAATTTAATTTAAAAGTGTCTTAAAATGACATGATCTATCTGAATCCTGAAAGTTTAATTTTGACTTTCCTATCCCTTTAACCAGCTATAATCAGCTGTACTGTACATACAAAGTAAATTATCATTAGATTGCACTACCTATGAATGAAACTCTCAGTAGATTAATACTCAGTATGTGTGTGTAGCAGTTTTGCCAATATTCTGTCTCTTTGTATTAGTGAATTTTTGTGTGGCATATTCTTTTTTCTTTCATATCTTCAGTATTTTATGTATGTCTTTTTTGCTTGCAGAGCAGTTCTTTCCCTGCTTTTGCTGCACTGCACATATTTCTGCCTTCTCTCTTTTTATTTATATCTGCAGAAGTGTCTGCCTCACTCTGCAGTGCATTATATGCATCAGAAGTGTCATTGCACTGCATGTTGTTGTGTTAGCACATCATTCAGTGTTTGCTGATATTAAACACCTTTCTATACTGGGGCTGCACACCTTCTAAATCATTACACTATTTCTTTCAGTAATGTTGTGGACTGTGGAATCTGTCTGTGAATAACTGGACCTGAATTAGCTTGACCATTGGCATTCTGTGTGTATCTATCTCTGACTGGTCAGTACAGAGCAGACAGTGATTACTGCTACTGTGCTCACTGCAGTGTTAACTCCAAAAAGCAGAAATCTACCAGTCTGTCACTGTACTGCACTACTAGTAGCTACTGTGCTCACTGCAGTTAAATAACGACCGAGCAGATATAGTTCTAGTGATGCAGTAGAGATTTTGCTTGACCCAAAACATCTCTTGAGTATCAAATGTGTGGGCTGCTTATATCTATATTCTGAGAGTGCTCAAAAACAATGGGTTTGTGGGTAAGGAGTATTAAAATGTTATTATCAAGCTATATCCTGACATCCTACCTCCTCAACCTCCAGTCCGACTCCCGTCCTCAGTGAAGTCCTCCTCACTCAGTCACTCGCTGCCGGACAGTGTGGGACTCCTCCTTGCTATTCTCGCTTCTCGATGACTCAGTCTCCCATGTGGCTCCCGGCTTGTTTACTGCACATCAGCTTCCTCCTGCTGTCTGTGTCAGTGTCTTCCGAAGTTCCAGCCAATACAACGTCAGTTACGTCACTCAGCCAAGAGCAGCAGGCACGCCTCCTGATGCTGCTGATTGGCTGTTGAGCTGCTCCATCATAGAGGCGGTTTTGAGAACCGCCTCTATTAGATCGTGTATGAGGCCCGGTGAGCCAACACAAGGTGGCACTAGCTCATACTAAGCGAATAACAGTATTCAGCATCTAGGTTGCTCAATGAATGGAGGGCAGCGTAGCGGCTCACTGCCTCCTTATTGCGCAACAATGGATGCTGAATTTTTTGCCGGCGGGGGGGGGGCGTGGCCCAAACAAAACAAAAACAGAAAAAATAAAAAAAATTAAAAAAAAATTTATAAATCAGATTTAAAAACTTTTTTTTTCTTTGATTTGACAGGGGAGGCACTGCCTCCCCTGCCTCCTATTACTGCACGTAACTGCTGTGGCCTTCTCTGCACCGGACATCGATGGCCGGTTTCATTGGTAGGTGGGAGCCAGTCTGGGAGGCGGGTGGGCGGCCATCGATGGGTCGTATGATGTGGAGGGGGGCGGTATCGTGGGCGGGAACACTAGAGGAGTGCACGGGCGCTCGGGCGTGCACGGGGGGGGGGGGGGGCGGGCGCGTGCACGGGTAGGGAGCGGGTGGGAACCGCTACACTACAGAAAAATGATGCAGTGAGGGCCAAAAATATTTAAATCTTAATGATCTAAGGGATCTGGGAGGGGGTGGGGGGTTGGTCTTTGGGGGGGCAAGCTACACTACAGAAAAATATTTAAAAAAAATAATAAAAACAAAGATTTTATTATAAACTGGGTACTGGCAGACAGCTGCCAGTACCAAAGATGGCTACCAATAAGTTAGAGGGGGAGGGTTAGAGAGCTGTTTGGGAGGGTATCAGGGAGGTTGGGGGCTAAGGGGGGATCATACAGAGCAGCATATGTAAATATGCCTTTTTAAAAAAAAAATTGTCAAAGATAGCTTTTTTTTTAGTACTGGCAGACTTTCTGCCAGTACTTAACATGGCGGGGACAATTGTGGGGTGGGGGAGGGAAGAGAGCTGTTTGGGAGAGATCAGGGGGTGTAATGTGTCAGGTGGGAGGCTGATCTCTACACTAAAGCTAAAATTAACCCTGCAATCTCCCTACAAACTACCTAATTAACCCCTTCACTGCTAGCCATAATACACGTTTGATGCGCAGCGGCATTTAGCGGCCTTCTAATTACCAAAAAGCAACGCCAAAGCCATGTATGTCTGCTATTTCTAAACAAAGGGGATCCCAGAGAAGCATTTACAACCATTTGTGCCATAATTGCACAAGCTGTTTGTAAATAATTTTAGTGAGAAACCTAAACTTTGTGAAAAAGTTTGTGAAAAAGCAAACAATTTTTTTTATTTGATTGCATTTGGCGGTGAAATGGTGGCATGCAATATACCAAAATGGGCCTAGATCAATACTTTGGGTTGTCTTCTACACTACACTAAAGCTAAAATTAACCCTACTAGCCCCCTACAAGCTCCCTAATTAACCCCTGCACTGCTGGACATAATACACGTGTGGTGCGCAGTGGCATTTAGAAGCCTTCTAATTACCAAAAAGCAATGCCAAAGCCATATAAGTCTGCTATTTCTGAAGAAAGGGGATCCCAGAGAAGCATTTACAACCATTTGTGCCATAATTGCACAAGCTGTTTGAAAATGATTTCAGTGAGAAACCTAAAATTGTGAAAAATTTAACTTTTTTTTTAATTTAATCGCATTTGGCGGTGAAATGGTGGCATGAAATATACCAAAATGGGCCTAGATCAATACTTGGGGTTGTCTACTACACTACACTAAAGCTAAAATTAACCCTACAAGCTCCCTACAGGCTCCCTAATTAACCCCTTAATTGCTGGGCATAATACACGTGTGGTGCACAGTGGCATTTAGCGGCCTTCTAATTACCAAAAAGCAACACCAAAACCATATATGTCTGCTATTTCTGAAAAAAGGGGATCCCAGAGAAGCATTTACAACCATTTGTGCCATAATTGCACAAGCTGTTTGTAAATAATTCCAGTGAGAAACCTAAAGTTTGTAACATAATGTGTGAAAAAGTGAACAATTTTTTTTATTTGATCGCATTTGGTGGTAAAATGGTGGCATGAAATATACCAAAATGGGCCTAGATCAATACTTTGGGATGTCTTCTAAAAAAATATATATACATGTCAAAGGCATATTCAGGGATTCATGGAAGATATCAGTGTTACAATGTAATTAGCGCTAATTTTGAAAAAAAGTGGTTTGGAAATAGCAAAGTGCTACTTGTATTTATTGCCCTATAACTTGCAAAAAAAGCAAAGAACATGTAAACATTGGGTATTTCTAAACTCAGGACAAAATGTTGAAACTATTTAGAATGGGTGTTTTTTGGTGGTTGTAGATGTGTAACAGATTTTGGGGGTCAAAGTTAGAAAAAGTGTGTTTTTTTCCATTTTTTCCTCATATTTTATATTTTTTTTATAGTAAATTATAAGATATGATGAAAATAATGGTATCTTTAGAAAGTCCATTTAATGGCGAGAAAAACAGTATATAATATGTGTGAGTACAGTAAATGAGTAAGAGAAAAATTACAGCTAAACACAAACACCGCAAAAATGTAAAAATAGCCTTAGTCCCAAACAGACAGAAAATGGAAAAGTGCTGTGGTCATTAAGGGGTTAATAAAGTGTTTAACTGTGTATTTAATGTAAATATTTACCATTCCAATGTTCTGCACAAAGACAAATATGTCCTATGTATTTTTTAAATAGATATTCCTATATATATATCTGTATATATCTAAGTATATATGCAGTTATAGATATATATTGTACCAAAATACCATCAGATAAATGTAGAAATATGTATTTAAGAATAAATAGTATATATTCTCCTATGTGAAGAATATTGGAATGTGAAATATTCATATTTTCATGTCGGGTTAGCACATATGAGAATAAGCATTCGGGTTTAAGCACGAGTAGGTTGTTAGGGGGTTTTTTTCCACTTTTTTTTTCCTCCCTTGACTTCTATGGGAACATAGGTTATTCTAAGTTTGGCTTTTTGCCTGCATCAAGATAACTTTTTATTTTCAACTCTTAATACCAGCGCAAATCAACACACACAAAAAGTTTACTTCTAGCGCAATTACTGCTCTAGCGAAAGTGCTAAATAGCACTCCACTCAAAGAGGTAGATTTATTGAAGGTCGAGCAGACATAATTCGCTGTAGCGAATCCTGTCCGCTCAACCTCGCTAAATGCCGACAGCATACACTGTTGGCATTTAACATTTCACAAGCTTTTCTTGGGAAATGCTTGTGCAATGCCGCCCCCCCTGCACACTCAGCAGGGGGTTTCAATCATCCCGATCATATCGGATCTGGATGATTGCCGTCCACCACCTAAAAGACTGTGATCGTTTAAAAAAAATATATTTTCTTTTTCTGTTTTTCTGATATTAAATGAGAAATTCAGAAAGATTGGAATCAACCCAAAATGTCAATTCTCAATCTATTTTATGCAGATCTATTGCTGGATGTTTCAGTTTGCTTTAAAGTTTATTACTATGATACATTTTAGAGCATTATACTGTGCTATAGACTGTAAGCTCTCCAGAGCTGAGCCCTCCTGTATTAAAGGGATACTAAACCCATTTTTTTTTCCATGATTCAGATAGAACATGCAATTTTAAGCAAATTTCTAATTTACTCCTATTATCAATTTTTCTTCATTCTCTTGCTATCTTTATTTGAAAAAAAAAACCAGGAATATAAGCTAAGAAGCCAACCCATTCTTGGTTCAGCATCCTGGATAACGCTTGCTGATTGGTGGCTACATTTAGCCACCAATCATCAAGCACAACCCAGGTGCTAAACTAAAAATGGGTTCCTAAGCTTAATTTTTTTCTTTACAAATACAAATAGCAAGAGAACAAAGAAAAAATGATAATAGGAGTAAATTAGAAAGTTGCTTAAAATGGCATACTCTATCTGAATCATGAAAGAAAAAAAATTTAGTATCCCTTTAATTCACTTAGTCTGTTTTATAAATCTGTATTATATTACCATAAAACATTGTATACCACTTCATATGCATTCATACAAAAATCATACATTGCTTTATAAACATGAATAATAATAATACTCTTGCAAATTAAATTAAAATGCTTAATAACATGGATCACTATACTTTACATTTAGATAATTACACAATGATTCCATTCAGACATGTTCTTATTAACTTTGCTTTGTGGGGACTTTTCCATGTAATCAAATAAAACCATCTCTTTTTGTAAGAGGTAATTCAGCTTTGCAGTTATATATGAATGGCAAACCTATAACAACCATAACAAAATAAGTAAACATACTAACATTTTAAATTTTGTACTAAAAAGTCTGCATATTATTAATCAATGAAAACCTGCACAACACTGATCTTTCCACGTATACTGGGTTGGAGTTCTAAGAGAAAAGAGATAATAACCTCTAAAAGGGATAGATATGTGGGCACTATTTGTATGTAGTTGATATATATTGGATTTGTATATTTATTCACAGTAGGTTTTTTTATCACATTTTGTTTATTTAGGGTAATACTGCACACTTTTATTTATTTTCTAACCATTGTTTTCACCAACTGTCACCAATAATAATAAAATATTAATCAGCCTGTGTGAAACCTCTAGTCATTTTCTGGCTTCCAATTCATGATTTTAACTGTACATAATCTGAAATGAAGAGACATTGATCTACTGAAGCATGACAACATTTCTCATCTATCTGGCCCATGTTATCTTGTTTTTTTTTCCTTTGCTGGTGATTGTCAGTGGTACTTGTGTGCTGTTCTTAATTGGCTCACTGGATGTGTCCTTTTCAGGAGCTGCAATGTGTTAACGCTCCCAAGTGGGAATTTAGCTGTTTTTTTTTTAAATATTAACACTAATGCAAAAATACCATCTTCTAACAAATAAAATAAAATGTTTTTGCAGTACAATATTCCAATAAGCTATTTGTTTTTTTTTACTTGTGGAATATTCCACTTAGTGTTAGCTGTTGTAAAGTTAATAGTAGTAGTAGTGGTTGTTGCTATAGTAATAACAGATGCCTCAAAACATTTCCCTGAGGTTTTCCAGGGCAAGAAGGTGAAAGGGGACTTGTGGATGGTGACTCACCAGTGTTTTTGTTTGTGGAGCCATGACAGGAGGGACAGGTCAGTGGGTGGGTCTTGGGCAGGTCATGGCATATTATGGACATGGTGGAGCAAATCTGGGGCAGGTCATGGGTAGTGATGGGGAAGTCCCTGGTCTCAACCTAGAAACAAGGAAATTTCCTCTGACAGAGGAAGCTGCAGGAGGGACAGCAGGCAGAGCACCCACCCTGTGACTATCTGGATCTAGCCATGCTGTGCTTCAGCTCTGATTGTACTATATTAAGTATTGATACTTATTTTTATAACTCTTAGGTAGATTCTGATATAGAACCTAAATAAATGCATGTTATTGAAATATTAACTTTAAAATATGTTAAAAACAGTAATAATAAGTATTAAAAATTATACATTCTGTTAAAAAAAATATATATATATATAGACTCACTTTTCGTCTCCCCATAATTTTAATTGTTGTTGTATTTCCCCCAGAAATGAACTTTACCAAGCAGTGATTCAAGCTACTCCCAGCTGATGAGTGGAAAAAACCATGAAACAGCTGTCCTGGGATTGGTCTGAATCACTGTACTAACCCTAGCTAAGCGTAAAAGCTGTGTAATGCGGCGATAAGGTGAGTCATTGTGAACCTCATTTGCATATCTTACCCAGAATCCTTTGCTGCATTGGAAACAGTGTAATCGGAGAGTTTCTGTGGGAAAAGCAAGTCTTCTGACTTGTCTAGATTTGTAAATAGTTTACACAATGAGTTATTTTCTCTACATTTTGTATTTAGTGGATAATTTTAAACTCACTTTTCGCCTCCCCATAATTTTAATTGTTTTATATATATATATATATATATATATATATATATATTCTATGGATTATTTAAAGCAATAAGATTATGTATACTATTTTTTAATAGTTATTAATATTTTTTATTATTTTATATTTCATATTTAAATTAAGCGCACTGAGGTTAGTAATTCTTTATATCCGATAATGTTAATGTAAAATAGATATCTATGCATATATCTGTAGGATTAGATATTAAGGTTTATATGTATATATATATATATATATATATATATATATATATATATATATATAAATCAATGTAAATATTTGCATAGGAAATTAGCACATCTAGGCAAGTATCCCCGCTGGCTTTTCCGGGGATACTTGCCTAGATGTGCTAATTTCCTATGCAATTATTTACATTGATTTAATTTTGAGACATGGAGGATTTTAATTTCAGTTTTTTGTCTCCCCCCATAATTTTAATGAATTTTATATATATATATATATATATATATATATATATATATATATATATATATGTGTGTGTGTGTTTACAATAAAAACAAAAAAAATCTGTATGAGAAGAATATTTGAATGTTAAATATGAATAAATCCTGTTGGATTAGCATGCAAGTGATAGGTGTTTGTTTTTTATCTTCTATGCTTTCCCTTGACTTCTATGGGGAGAATATGTTGACCCTTTAACGACTCATGTCGTACAGGGTACGTCTTGCACAAGCTGGTCTTTAAAGACCAGAGACATACCCTGTACGACTTTGGGGTTTAAAGCGTCTGGAAGTGATCCTGATCGCTTCCAGGCGCTTTCTGGTTATTGCAGTGATGCCTCGATATCGAGGCACCCTGCAATAACACTTCTTACCCCTTTGGTGCAGAGAGAGCCCCTCTGATGGCTGAAAATCATTGCTGGGTGGGAGCAAGTGGGAGGTGGGTGGGCGGCCATCGATGGCTCTTATGATTAAGAGGGGGGGAGGGATTGGGGGCGTGGCCGCCGGGGGCACGCACGGACGCGCACGCTTGCATGGGAGGTGGCGGGCGGGCGGGCGTGTGCATAGGGAGGGAGCGGGTGGGAACCGCTGCACTACAGAAAAAAAACTTCTAAGTGGGAGAAAGGGGGGAGGGAATTGGTTAATGCGTTGCAAAGGGATCTGGGAGAGGGTGGGGGGATGGTCTTTTTTGGGGGGAAGCTACACTACAGAAAATAAAAAAAAAATATATATATATATTTTTTGTATAAACTGGGTACTGGCAGACAGCTGCCAGTACCTAATATGGCACCAAATAAGGTAGAGGGGGAGGGTTAGAGAGCTGTTTGGGGTGGATCAGGGAGGTTGGGGGCTAAGGGGGGGACGACCCTACACAGCAGCATATGTAAATATGCTTTAAAAAAAAAGAAAAAAAAAAGAAATACCTTTTTATTTTAGTACTGGCAGACTTTCTGCCAGTACTTAGATGGCGGGGACAATTGTGGGGTGGGGGAGGGAAGATAGCTGTTTGGGAGAGATCAGGGGGTGTGATGTGTCAGGTGGGAGGCTGGTCTCTACACTAAAGCTAAAATTAACCCTGCAAGCTCCCTACAAGCTACCTAATTAACCCCTGCACTGCTGGGCATAATACACGTGTGATGCGCAGCAGCATTTAGCACCCTTCTAATTACCAAAAAGCAACGCCAAAGCCATATATGTCTGCTATTTCTGAACAAAGGGGATCCCAGAGAAGCATTTACAACCATTTATGCCATAATTGCACAAGTTGTTTGTAAATAATTTCAGTGAGAAACCTAAAATCGTTAAAAATTAAAAAAAAAAAAATATTTGATCGCATTTGGCTGTGAAATGGTTGCATGAAATATACCAAGATGGGCCTAGATCAATACTTGGGGTTGTCTACTACACTACACTAAAGCTAAAATTAACCCTAGAAGCTCCCTACATGCTCCCTAATTAACCCCTTCACTGCTGGGCATAATAGTGATGCGCAGTGGCATTTTGCGGCCTTCTAATTACCAAAAAGCAACGTCAAAGCTATATATGTCTGCTATTTCTGAACAAAGGGGATCCCAGAGAAGCATTTACAACCATTTATGCCATAATTGCACAAGTTGTTTGTAAATAATTTCAGTGAGAAACCTAAAGTTTGTGAAAAAATTTGTGAAAAGTGAACAGTTTTATTTATTTGATCGCATTTGGCGGTGAAATGGTGGCATGAAATATACCAAAATGGGCCTTGATCAATACTTTGGGATGTCTTCTAAAAAAAAAAAAAAAAAAAATACATGTTAAAGGACATTTAGGGATTCCTGAAAAATATCAGTGTCCCAATGTAACTAGCGCTAATTTTGAAAAAAAAGTGGTTTGGAAATAGCAAAGTGCTACTTGTATTTATTGCCCTATAACTTGCTAAAATAAAAGCAAAGAACATGTAAACATTGGGTATTTCTAAACTCAGGACAAAATTTAGAAACTATTTAGCATGGGTGTTTTTTGGTGGTTGTAGATGTGTAACAGATTTTGGGGGTCAAAGTTAGAAAAAGTTAGATTTTTTTCCATTTTTTCCTCATATTTTTTATTTATTTTTTGTAAATTATAAGATATGATGAAAATAATGGTATATTTAGAAAGTTTGCTTAATGGCGAGAAAAACGGTATATAATATGTGTGGGTATAGTAAATGATTAAGAGGAAAATTACAGCTAAACACAAACACAGCAGAAATGTAAAAATAGCCCTGGTCCTTAAGGGAAAGAAATTGAAAAATGGCCTTGTCCTTAAGGGGTTAATGCAGTCACAATATCATGAAGTTCTTTGGTTAGCACGTGTCGGATTTCGCTTGCGTGCAAACTTTTTTCAAAGTTGTAATGGACACGTTACCCAACGCTCCCAAAAAGATTAATTATAGCAAAGTTTTCGCTTCAGCGAAAGCACTAAATAGTGCGGCACTTGTAATCTGGCCCTAAGTTTTTCAGTTTCTTGTAAATCTCTGGTAATTTATTTACAAATTTGCATATTCTTATTTTGATCATTAGCCTCAAACTCCCTTCGTTAACCTCTTTAATAATGGTAAATTAACTAAAATGTGACTTTTTATCACTTAATTCATTTTACAATGTTTGAAGTGATAAATGCATCTGTTAATGAATAGGTGATTATACTAAAATGATCTGTTCCCACACAAAATTAAATCAATAGTAATACTATTAACATTCATTGTAAATGCTATGAAGCTTGATTTATGTTAGATTTTTAGTGTCACAAACTGAAAAATAGTAATGAAAAAGCAGACGTGATTTAACAATGTATGAAGTGCATCCATTGTGTAGAATTCCATTGTTGTGTCTCAGGATGATACAAACTTGAAGCAACGTGCTACATTATTTGATGTTATTTGGATGAAAAATGTTTGGTTTTTAAATCTAAACACAAATAAATTTAAAAAAACAACAACTTTAATTTGACTGTAAAACTAACAAGAACTATATGTGTGTGCACAACTTGTCTGTAGGATTAATTCCTCTGGTTCATAAGAACAACTCCTACAGATTAATTAGTGACTAGTTACATGACCTACATGCATAAACATATCTTTTAGCAGATTTTCATCCATTTTTTCATAAAATAAAGTGAAATACATTTTAGAATGTCCTTTCCAGATTTCAAAAGAAAATAATAAAAAAATAAAAAAAAACTTTAGTGCTCCTTTTGGGATTATAATGCCTTCTTCTATATCCAGATATATGTGCAGTGAATATTTATACAAAATGTATGTTCCACATATCCTGACTGATACATTTTAAATCAATATATCAAACCGTTAAGTGATATTTATGTAGTGTGGAATGCTGTAACTAAACGGTATACAGTTTTCTATTGAAGTCTTGCAAATTATAACCCAGTACAAATAGTCCTGATAATTAATTAATGTAATGTAAGAATAATAGCAGAACATATGTAAACTTTGTTTTATATATATTGCATACCTTAGAATTAATGACAATATCACTAATACTTTAGTAAATTTTATGGGGTCTTTTTATCAAGCTCAGAACGGAGCTTGATGCCCCGTGTTTCAGAAACACAAGTTATGAAGCAGTGGTCTAAAGACCGCTACTCCATAACCTGTCCGCCTGTTCAAAGGCAGCGGACAGAAATCAACCCTATCGAATACGATTGGGTTGATTGACACCCCCTGCTAGCGGCCGATTGGCCGCAAATCTGCTGGGGGCGGGATTGCACCAGCAGTTCACAAGAACTGCTGGTGCAATGATAAATGGATGTGCGGTGTAGATGGTTGCAATACCGTACTGTTGAGTGTACTTGTGATTGTGTGTGTGCATGTGTGTGTTTGTATCCATTATCCTGTGTCATGATTGAATATTAAAGCAGCATTCTAGAGCAAACATTGCAATATTTAATTTGTTAGAGCATTTAAAGGAACATTAAAGGAATACAAAACTTATCCATTTTCTTTTGTGATTCAGACAGAACATACAATTTTAAAAAAAGTCTCCTATTTACTTCTAGTATCAAATGTGCTTTGTTCCTATGGTATTCTTTATTGAAGAGATACCTAGGTTAGTGTCTGGAGCACATCATGGTAGGAAACAGTGCAGTCATCTAGTGCTCTTGCAAATGGATAACATTCCTGCAAAACAGCTGCCATATCGTTCGCAACACACGTGCATGCTCATGAGCTTACCTCTCTACTTAAAAAAAAGATACCAAGAGAATGAAGAAAATTTGGTAATAGAAGTGAATTAAAAAGTTGTTTATAATTGCATGCTCTATCTTGAATCATAAAAGAAAAATGTTGGGTTTCATGTCCCTTTAAATGACTTGGCACAACTACAATAGTTATTGTTTTTCCTCCTGTGCCTGCAGCATTTTTCTGTTTAATCCCCTTGCCAGTTTGTGAAGTTGGACCTCTTCATATACAGTGCTGCTGCCATATTGGAGCTTAGTATTCTTGCACCCTGTAATAGAAGCAGGCTACATACACAATTCAGTGACATTGGCAGCATTTGACAAGTGCTTCGGGTTAAAGTGCGCAAAACAGAGCAGGTATTTTACATTTTATACTGCAGCTGCATTGCTCTTTATTATTCTTGAGAGCTTTATTAATATATAATAGACTTGTGCATTACTTTTCGTACGATGCACCAACTAAGATGAAAGAAAATGAAATATACTAACAACATTTTTCAGTATTCATTTTTTTTCTTTATTTTTTTTAAGGGTTAAATACTTACCGTAACACGCTGGAGAGCGCGATAACCCAATCCTCTTCTTGCCAGAACCCCGGCCATGCTAACAGGACGATTAGCATGTTCGGCTCCAAGGACCTGCATATGTCTAATATATATTATTTCATGAAACTTTTAAACTGTTAATAAAGTTGCAAAATGTAACCCTCCCTCTCTGTATCATGCATGATAACACATAGTGCAAATGTGCAGCACTTGGCTCTAAGACAGAAATGCCCGGTATGAAAATGCAGAACTTTATCAAACAGCACATGTAAGGGGTTAAAATAAGAGAAAGACTTTGATAAGAGCAACACACCCTGGAAGAAAGCAATACCATGACCCAGCAGATTTATGTAGTTTATAAATTTCTCACCCTAAATAACTATATTTTAAATTCCTGAAAATGGGTTAAACACAAAAGTAATGTCTCTTTTGGTATGTGGACCTGCTTCTCCTAATTGACTTATAGGGACCTTTTTTAATATGTCTGTCCGACATTATCCGCTCAGTGGATCATGTCCGACAGACATCGCTGAATGCCAACAGCATATGCTGTCGGCATTTAGCATTGCACAAGCAGTTCTGGTGAACTGTTTGTGCAATGCCGCCCCCTGCAGATTCAGCAGGGGGTGTCAATCAACCCGATCATATCTGATCGGGTTGATTGCTGTCCGCCGCTCAGAGGTGGCGGTCCAGTTAAGCAGCAGCTTCTTAACTGCTGTTTTCGGCGAGCCTGAAGGCTCGCACAGAAACAGATGTATTAGGCACCATATGGTGCTTAATAGTTCGGCCCCATAGTGTTCCGTTTGAGAGCTACAAAGCTTGTGGATCCCAAGTGTGATTTTACCTATGTGTTTAACACATTTATGCAGGTTAAAAACCTGCATAAACACAGTCTAAAAAATTAGAGCACATCATTTTTTGCATTAGAATGTTCATTGAATAATATAACGCAACCTTGGATATGACATGAGTGCTAAATCTTACATTTAGAATTCTAAACACACACACGAAAATAAGTTATGGTAACTGTTTGCAGTGGATCCCATGCATGACTTTACCTATGTGTTTAAAACATTGCTGTGGTTTATAAACAGCCATGATGAATACAAAATAAATAAAAAACACACTCTAACAAATTATAGCACATCATTCTTGCATAAGAATGTTCCTTGAATAATATAATATAACCTACAATATGGCATGAACATTAAATCTATAGTAAGAGTTATAAACAAAAACACATGTAAGCAGTTATGGTAACTGTTTGCAGTAAAAAATGTGTCTCATGTGCATCATGTGAGAATACAGATACATCCTCTTACTGTTTTGGTCGTGACTACAGCTGGAATATAAATAATTTTCAACACACTGTTATTTAGGCTGAGAAAATTTCTTCCCTAATGTCTAAGTAATTATCTTAGACAATTAGAAAGCCTAATGAGCATAAAGTACTGTTTATCATCCATTTTTATTTCTAATGCAACATGTTGTTTACAAAACAGCAAAGTAGTGCATTTAATGACTTGCAATTTACTTTCATTTTAGAATATCACCGAATTCCCAGCCTGGATGAAAGTAATTGGGTTTTGGGGAACATCGATCAAATCGGATACTTCAGGGTTAACTATGATATCAAGAACTGGAGATTACTGATTGACCAGTTAATGAGGAAATCTGAGGTACTGTAAGTTCTTGTTAAGTTTGTTTTTTTCAGACATTTGCTTTGATCTAGACTCCCTACAGGTATTATCATCCTAAATGGTTCAATTTTTCTCATAGGTTATTTCTGTCAGTAATCGAGCAGGACTGATCGATGATGCATTCAATTTGGCAAGGTATGTTTTCTTGCAGATGTCCAACTTAATGAGCTGTCTTGTCAACTACTGCTTGAAAGCTTCAATGGGGAATAGGGCTTTACCTCTTTGGCTATTAATTTGTGCAGATGGGTTTCACACATTAGGAGACTTGTTTTTCCTTGACTCACTCCATGCATAACACTTTCTTTATTTCTTTTTCCACCATGATCGCATGCTCTGAAACACTCTACACACTATTGATCAATAACAACTTCAGGGTATTTCCTGGTTTCAAAGGCTTGATCAATGTTTTAGCAGGTTTATGTTGAAGATTAATGATCAACCTATTTCTATTGCTAATGAACTGATTGAAAAATGACCACAGTGTCACAGAAAACACCTTCAAGCTTCAGTTGTTTAGAACATACATAATGTATAACTACATGAAAGTTATTGTTTGAATATTGTAGAGTTGGATACAATAATTTACTTAAAAGTCAAAAGTTATTAATTCACTGTATAACTCTTTTTACTGGATGTATGGATTTGTAACAAATAGTAAAGAGAATTTTTCAAATAGTTTTAGGAAATAAAGTTGTGATTGACAAATGATTTGTTTGTTACGTATAACGGAAAGTGAGCTTTATTATAATAAAAGTGAATTGCGATGGCATAGCTAGCCCCCCAAACACTCTATGCCCTACACTCCCTCTTCATTTTATAACATTTTCATTTTGTTGTTTAATGAGGAGGAAAGCAGAGTTTCAAAAGAAATTTAAGCTTTAGTGAAAAGTTATTTTATTTATGAAGTTTAAAAATAAACTACTTAACTTTTAAAACGTGTATCTCGCTTGAATGACCCTCTGTGAACTTTGCTGAATTGTTTATTGATGGGTGGTTTTGGATATCATTAGTGATGTCATAAAAATTAACCTGGGTAATGTAGCTTTAAATGTTTCCTGCTTTTGAGTGTTTCAATGAAGTGAACAAATATTTAATAGCAAGCACTAATAATACTAGTTACATTTTAAATGCTTTCCAGAGAATTTCAAATCAATTTTTAATTTTATATATATATATATATATATATATATATATATATATACACACATATACTGCACACTGAGAGAATCACACTCTCAGGAACAACTAACAGCTCAATAATTTGTTAGCTTGTTTTATGGCAATTTACCACCTGAGTGCAACTTCTTTTCACAGAATAGAACTTTCCTGTAGTATATCAGTCTGATCCCACCAAGGATAGTCCAGCGATGAAAACCTAGGCAATTCCTCTCTAAACAAGGAACACGGCAACCCCAGAATTGATTGCTGCCTTTATTGGGCCTCTTAAGTGAGGTCCAGCCACAGTCCTCGTTTGGTTAACCCTTTTTCCATTAGGGAGAAATAATACACACAGAGAGAAGCGCACTCTTGGGAACAACCAGCTCAATAACATTTTAGCTTGTACTATGCCGATTTACCACCTTGGTGCAGCTTCTTTTTAGCCCAGTAATACTTTTCACAGAGTAGAAATTTCCTGTCTGATTCCACTTATTAAGGTTATTCCAGCACTGAAATGCTAGACAATTCCTCTCTGAACAAGGAACACAGCAACTCCAGATGATCGTTTCGGGCCTTCATTGGGCCTCGTCAATGAGATGCAGCCACATTCCTCTAAGCACTGAGCTGGTTGTTTTTTCCTGAGACTGCGCTTCTCTCTGTGTGTTTTATGTCTCCCTAAGGGAAAAAGGAGGGACTCCTTGCTCAGTTTACTTAGAGGAGTATGGCTACACCTCACTGATGAAGCCCAATAAAGGCGGAAATGATCGTCTGGGGTTGCTTGGTATTTTTCTACTCTGTGAAAAGTATTACTGGGCTAAAAAGAAGCTCCACCATAGAACAAGCTAGCAAGTTATTGAGCTGGATGTTCATTCCTTAGAGTGCACTTCTCTTTTTGTGAATTATGTCTCCATAAAGGAAAAAGGGGCAACTAGACGTGGACTTCTTACTTAGTGGAGTATGGCTACACCTCACTGTTAAGGCCCAATGAAGGCCAACATGATCGTCTGGGGTTGGGGGTGTTCCTTGTTCAGAGAGGAATTGACTGGTATTTTGGGATGGAATTACCTTAATAGGCAGGATCAGACTGATATACTAGAAGAAAGTTCTTATCTGTAAAAAGCATTACTGGGCTAAAAAAGAAGTTGCACCCACATAGTAAATCGAAATAGAACAAACTAACAGGTTATTGAGCTGTTGTTTGTACCTGAGAGTACTGTGCAAAAGTTCTAGGTAGGTGTAAAAATATGCTGAAAATTAAGAATGCCTAAATTGTTTTAATATTAATAGTTTATTTTCATCAATTACCAAAAGGCAAGTGAGTAAGCTACCCTTTGCCTTCAAAACAGCAAATTCTTCTGAGTACATTTATACAAAGTCAGAGATTTTGTAAGTATATAGTCAGGTTCCTGATTAAACAATTATGCCAAACAGATGCTAATGATCATCAATTTAATATGTAGGTTGAGACACAATCATTAACTGAAACTGAAACAGCTCTGCAAACAAGATAAGGTACACTGCACAACAACAAAACACAAGGTAGTTATACAGCATCAGCAAGGTCTCTCCCACACAGAAATGTCAATGCAGACAGGGGTTTCCAGATGTGCTGTCCAAGCACTTCTGAAGTAGCACAAAGAAACAGGCAACGTTGAGGACTGTATATGCAGTGGTGGTCCGAGGAAACTTAGTGCCGCAAAAAAAAGAAACATCATGCTTACTTTTCTTCATAATAAGAAGATGTCCAGCAGTGCCATCAGCTCAGAATTGGCTAAAACTAGTGGGACCCTGGTACACCTATCTACTATCCAGAGAAGTCTTGGCAGAGGTGGTTTTCATTGAAGATTTATGGCCAAAAAAACATAAATAAATACTTAAATACTTAAATATTTGACTATAGCAAAAGGCACTGAAAGGCTGGAGAGTGGTACAAGAATGAGTGTCTGCAGTCAACAGTAATGCATAATGGATATTCCTTGGAGTTTTGGGCAGAATTTATGCAAATGGAGTTGGGGATATAGTCAGAATTAATGGTCTCATCTAACAGAAGTACAGGCAGATAATTTTCCATTATGCAATTCCACCGGGGAAGCGTCTTATTGGCCTCAAATGTATTCTGCAACATGACAACTCCAAACATAAGTCATTTAGAACTATCTTCAGCATAAAGAAGAATAAGTCCTGAAAGTGATGGTAAGCCCTTATCTTAACATAATTGAGACTGCCTGTGATTACATGAAAAGACAGAAGCAACTGAAGCTGCCTAAAGCTACAGAAGAATTGTGGTTAGTTCTTTAAAGGAACAGTCTACTTGAATGTTTTTATTGTTTAACCCCTTAACGACCAACGACGTATGGGGTACGTCCTGCAAAAAAATGCAGTTAATGACCAAGGACGTACCCCATACGTCGTTGGTCTTTGAAAGCAGTGGAAGCGATCCTGATAGCTTCCAGCTGCTTTCATGTTATTGCAGTGATGCCTCAATATTGAGGCATCCTGCAATAACTGTTTTTAGCCATCCGATGCAGAGAGAGCCACTCTGTGGCCCTCTCTGCATCGGCTATCAATGGCCGTTATCGTTGGTGGGTGGGAGCTCATCCAGGGAGGCGGGTGGACAGTCATTGGTGGAGGAGGGGGGAGGGATCTTGTGCGGGTGCGTGCGCGTGAGAGATCTATGAAAACAGCATCAATATGCTGTAGATCTGGAGGGTGGGAGAGAGGACTGGGGAGGGTGGGATTTTAAAATCAAGGCATCTGGGAGAGGGTGGGGGGTTGGATGTTGAGGGGGGGCAGCTACACTACAGAAATAAAGAAAATATTTAATAAAATAAAAAAAGTAAAAAACATTATTATTTTTCAAACTGGGTACTGGCAGACAGCTGCCAGTACCCAAAATGTTGCACAATAAAGGCAGAGGGGGGGGGGGGGTTAAAGAGCTGTTTGGGGGGGGGATCAGGGAGGTTGGGGGCTAAGGGGGGTCCTACACAGCAGAAGAATTATTTTTTTATTTTTTTAAAAAAAATCTAAAACCCCCAAAAAAACTTTTATTTTAGTACTGGCAGACTTTCTGCCAGTACTTAAGAGGGCGGGGACAATTGTGAGGTGGGGGAGGGAAGAGAGCTGTTTGGGAGGGATCAGGGGGTGTAATGTGTCAGGTCGGAGGCTGATCTCTACACTAAAGCTAAAATTAACCCTGCAAGCTCCCTACAAGCTACCTAATTAACTCCTTCACTGCTAGACATAATATACGTGTGATGCGCAGTGGCATTTAGCGACCTTCTAACTACCAAAAAGCAACGCCAAAGCCATATATGTCTGCTATTTCTGAACAAAGGGGATCCCAGAGAAGCATTTAAAACCATTTGTGCAATAATTGCACAAGCTGTTTGTAAAAAAAAAGTGAACATTTTTTTTTATTTAATTGCATTTGGCGGTGAAATGGTGGCATAAAATATACCAAAATGGGCCTAGATCAATAATTTGGGATGTCTTCTAAAAATATATATATACATGTTAAAGGATATTCAGGGATTCCTGACAGATATCAGTGTCCCAATGTAACTAGCGCTAATTTTGAAAAAAAGTGGTTTGGAAATAGCAAAGTGCTACTTTTATTTAGTGCCCTATAACTTGCAAAAAAAGCAAAGAACGTGTAAACATTGGGTATTTCTAAACTCAGGACAAAATTTAGAAACTATTTAGCATGGGTGTTTTTTGGTGGTTGTAGATGTGCAACAGATTTTGGGGGTCAAAGTTTGAAAAAATTGTTTTTTTTCCATTTTTTTCTCATATTTTATAAATATTTTTAATAGTAAATTATAAGATATGATGAAAATAATAGTATCTTTAGAAATTCCATTTAATGACGAGAAAAATGGTATATAATATGTGTGGGTACAGTAAATGAGTAAGAGGAAAATTACAGCTAAACACAAACACCGCAGAAATGTAAAAATAGCCTTGGTCCCAAACGGTCAACAAATGGAAAAGTGCTGTGGTAATTAAGGGGTTAAAAAGATAGATAATCCCTTTATTACCCATTCCCCAGTTTTGAATAACCAACACTCTGATATTAATACAAATTTTACCTTTGTGATTACTTTGTATCTAAGCCTCTGCAGAATGACCCCTTACCTCAGTGCTTTAAAAAAAAAAAAAAAAACGTGCAGCTTAGCCAATCAGTGCTGACTCCTAAATAACTCCATGTCATATATGACACACATGAACTAGCACTGTCTGTGAAAAACTGAAAAAATAAGAGGCAGTTTTCAACAGTTTAGAATCAGTTTAAGCCTAGGTTTAGACTTCAAAAAAGAAAACCAAGCAAACAAAGCAAATTTGATGGTAAAAGTAAAATGGAAAGTTGTTTAAAATTGCATGCCTTATCTGAATCATGAAAGTTTAATTTTGACTAGACTGTCCCTTTAAGATGTTTGGAACAATCAACCTGTCGAGTTCCTTAATAAACTCTGTGGAAGTGTACCTAGAAGAATTGAAGCTGTTTTGAAGGCAAATGGGTGGTCACAGCAAATGTTGAATTGATTTAGATTTGTATTACTTCACAGCATTTTTAACACCAGCCTTAAAGGACAGTCTGCTCCAGAATTTGTTTTGTTTAAAAAGATAGATATTCCCTTTATTACACATTCCCCAGTTTTGCATAACCAACACTGTTATATTAATATAATTTTTACCTCTTTTAACTTCTATTTAAGCCTTTGCAGGCTGCCCCCTTATTTTAGTTCTTTTGACAGACTTGCATTTTAGCCAATTAGTGCCCTCTCATAAGTAACTCCACGGGCGTGAGCACAATGTTATCTATATGGCACACATAAACTCACGCCCTTTAGCTGTGCAAAACATTAAAATGCATCAGATAATAGAAGGCCTTCAAGGACTTAAAATTAGCATATGTGCCTACCTAGGTGTAGCTAGGTATCTATCAACTAAGAATACCAAGAGAACAAAGCAAATTTGATGATAAAAGTAAATTGGAGAGATGTTTAAAATGACATGCCCTATCGGAATCATGAAAGTTTAATTTTGACTACACTGTCCCTTTAATACGTGTGAAAGAGTGAGTTAGCGCTAAAAGCACGGATCTAAATATGAGAAAAAATACAGGTGATAAGTATATATAGGCTTATGGAGGAAAATCTATATAAGTATGTAAAATATGTATAAAAATGTATAAGAACAATTCTATATAAAAAGACAATTAACAGGTGTGAAAATAGAAAATTACAATTTAATAAAATAACATAGAACAATGAAACATAAAATGGACGTCTCCCTATGTACATAAATTGGCTCTCTAAGGCAATAGCATAGCGTGTAGAGCTAAAAGTCACTTGCGCATATGAAATAAAATACAATACAATGTAGCCAAGGCCTATGGCTGTGAAAGTCAAGTGGAGGTACCTTAAAATGTCTGTTGTAGATTCCAATGAAATCCTGTGTGATAAGAGGAGAAAACAATTGTTACGTTTGAAGGCCGATCTTACGGCATGTGTACCGACCGTGATCTGGAGGCGACTTTTTATGAAAGACTCACGTGATCCTTCTGACGTCACTAAAGTGGAATGTGAAGTTGCTTGATGTAACAATAATAAAACAACACTGTTGCGGTAGTAGCAGCCAGATCGATTGCTAGCAATGTAAAGACACTACGGCCTCTAGTTATCAACGTGTCTACTTTACCTGCCTTCGCCGGCCCAATACGCCCGCCTAAGCTCGCCTAAAATCGCCGCCGCGGACCTGAAAAATGTCACCAAAGTTATCAATAAATCTGTCAAAAATCCGCGCACCAAGTACGGGGCGATGAGTAGCGGACTGTGATAGTTATCACTCATCCGATCCCGCTGCTCTTCGGCTTTTTTACAGCTTTATTGACCAACTGTCACTAAGCACCCAAACTAACTACACTGTTCTGCCCCCTATACCAGTACCCCCGGAGCCCCCCGCTACTAAATACAGTTATTAACCCCTAAACCGCCGCTCCTAGACCCCGCCGCAACTCTTATAAATGTATTAACCCCTAAACCGCCGCTCCCAGACACCGTCGACACCTACATTATACCTAGTAACCCCTATCCTGCCACCCCTATACCGCCGCCACCTATAATAAAGTTATTAACCCCTATCCTGCGGATCCCGGACCTCTCTGCAACCTATATTAAACTTATTAACCCCTAATCTGCCCCCCCTACACCGTCACCACCTATAATAAATGTATTAACCCCTATCCTGCCCCCCTCTACACCGCCGCCACTATAATAAAAATATTAACCCCTAAAAATAATAAGTCTAACACTAACCCTAACACCCCCTAACTTAAATATTAATTAAATAAATCTAAATAATATTTTTCTTATTAACTAAATTAATCCTATTTAAAACTAAATACTTACCTTTAAAATAAACCCTAATATAGCTACAATATAAATAATAATTATATTGTAGCTATCTTAGGATTTATTTTTATTTTACAGGCAACTTTCAATTTATTTTAACTAGGTACAATAGCTATTAAATAGTTCATAACTATTTAATAGCTACCTAGTTAAAATAAAGATAAATTTACCTGTAAAATAAAAACTAACCTAAGTTACAATTACACCTAACACTACACTATCATTAAATAAATTATTCCTATTTAAAACTAAATACTTACCTGTAAAATAAACCCTAAGATAGCTACAATGTAATTAATAATTACATTGTAGCTATTTTAGGATTTATATTTATTTTACAGGTAACTTTGTATTTATTTTAGCTAGTTAGAATAGTTATTAAATAGTTATTAACTATTTAATAACTACCTAGCTAAAAGAAATACAAAATTACCTGTAAAAAAAAACTAACCTAAGTTACAATTAAACCTAACACTACACTATCATTAAATTAAATAAATAAATTAGCTACAAATAACTACAATTAAATTCAATTAAATAAACTAACTAAAGTACAAAAAATAAAAAAAGCTAAGTTACAAAAAATAAAAAAATAAGTTACAAACATTTAAAAAATATTACAACAATTTTAAGCTACTTACACCTAATCTAAGCCCCCTAATAAAATAATGAAGCCCCCAAAATAAAAAAATTCCCTACCCTATTCTACATTAAAAAGTTACCAGCTCTATTACCTTACCAGCCCTTAAAAGGGCCTTTTGCGGGGCATGCCCCAAAGAAAACAGCTCTTTTGCCTGTAAAATAAAAATACAACCCCCCCAACATTAAAACCCACCACCCACATACCCCTACTCTAACCCAAACCCCCTTAAATAAACCTAACACTACCCCCCTGAATATCATCCTACCTTTAGCCATCTTCAGCCAGCCGACCCACCGATGGAACTGAAGAAGAGATCCGGAGCGGCAGAAGTCATCATCCAAGGGGTGCTGAAGAAGTCTTCCATCCGATTGAAGTCATCATCCAAGGGGCGTTGAAGAGGTCTTCCATCCGATTGAAGTCTTCATCCAAGCGGAGCAGAGCCATCTGCAGACGAACCGACGCGGAGCCATCCTCTTCTTCCCGACGACTAACGACGAATGACGGTACCTTTAAGTGACGTCATCCAAGATGGCATCCCTTCAATTCTGATTGGCTGATAGGATTCTATCAGCCAATCGGAATTAAGGTAGGAAAAATCTGATTGGCTGATTGAATCAGCCAATCAGATTGAAGTTCAATCCGATTGGCTGATCCAATCAGATTGAGCTCGCATTCTATTGGCTGTTCCCTATTTCTTAGTAACAGAAAGAAGTCCTGGGGATCGATGTAAAGAAACTTTACAGTCACTTACAGACTATAGATTCTTCGGTCACTTTAAAAGACTCAGTGTACTTAGCGGTAACTTCCACTAGTGCAGGGTATTTTGTGGTTACTCCCGCTAACCCGTTAAACTTGGCGGTCGCTAGTAGCGACTAGATGGTTACTTCTAGTGCCTGGGAGAAACTATTAGGCGGCTTTCGGTTGCAGGCAGTAACTTGAAGTGGCAAATAGTGTATCTATTTGTAGTGTCAACAGTGTTATGAAACGTTGCCTGGTGGTGATTCCTCAGGTTAAAATTGGTCCTTATTGTATGAACAATAAGACAGGATGTAAAGGTGACAAAGAATGTCTAGGTCAACGCTTTTCGCCATTAGACTTTATCAAGACTTGACTTGTCAGAAGGATCACGCCTTTCATAAAATGCCGTCTCCAGATCACGGTCGGTAACGCCAAAGTGGACACAAGCCGTAAGATCGACGTTCAAAGGTAAAAAAAAATTTCTCCACTTATCACACAGGATTTCATTGGAATCTACAACAGACGTTTTAAGGTACCTCCACTTGACTTTTACAGCCATAGGCCTTGGCTACATTGTATTGTATTTTATTTCATATGCGCAAGTGACTTTTAGCTCTACACGCTATGCTATTTCCTTAGAGAGCCAATTTATGTACTTAAGGAGACGTCCCTTTTATGTTTCATCGTTATATGTTATTTTATTAAATTGTAATTTTCTATTTTCACCCCTGTTAATTGTCTTTTGATATAGAATTTTTCTTATACATTTGTATACATATTTTACATACTTATATAGATTTTCCTCCATAAGTCTTTATATCCTTATTACCAGTATGCTTTCTCATATTTAGATCCGTGCTTTTAGCGCTAACTCTCTCTTTAACACTTATTTCATATGCTTTTGTTTTATTTGAGGGGAACACAGGAGTTTAGTAGGATCTCCATTTTTCCTTCAGCGCTTCTACTTTTCTTTCTCTACACTGTCCCTTTAAACATTTGCTCAGTAATGTAATATATATATATATATATAATAGTTAAATAATGCATGTGTTTTGAGTACACTATTGCAGTAGTGTTTGCCACAATTCATAACAGTACTACAATTAAAGGGACACTCAGTCATGATTCACTTAGAGCAGACAATTTTAAACAACTTTTCAATTTACTTCCATTAAAAAAAAAATGTGCAGTCTTTTTCTATTCATACTTTTTGAATCACCAGCTCCTACTGAGCATGTGCAAAAATTCACAGAATATATGTATATGCATTTGCCATTAGCTGATGGCTGTCACATGGTACAGGGGGAGTGGAAATATACAAGTTTTTCAAATTTGTTCGAAAAAAATCTGCTACTGATTTGAAGTCCAAATGAAAAGCTATGGCATTGTTTTTTTTTTATTATGCATCTGTTGATTAAATGGACACTGAACCCACATTTTTTCTTTTGTGATTCAGATAGAGCATGCAATTTTAAGAAACTTTCTAATTTACTCCTATTCTCAATTTTCTTTGTTCTCTTGCTATCTTTATTTTAAAAAACAAGCATCTAAGCTATCTTTTGGTTCAGACCCTGGACAGCATTTGTTTATTGGTGGGTGAATTTATCCACCAAATCAGAAAGAACAACCCAGGTTGTTCACCAAAAATGGGCCGGCATCTAAACTTACATTCTTGCATTTCAAATAAGGATTCCAAGAGAATGAAGAAAAATTTATAATAAGAGTAAATTAGAAAGTTGCTTAAAAATGCATTCTTTATCCATGGCAGCGAGTTTTTACAAAGTTTTTTCACAAACGCTAGGATTGACTATTGAAACAAATAAAGGGGACTTTCATTCATGAATTATAAGATATATCATGTAGAAAGCTCCTTTATTTGTTTCAACCAATCGGCGATTTGAGCTGCTAACAAATGCCACGGCAAAAAAAAAATTCCTTAGAGGTGACGTTTACAAAACATCCCAATAATACTGTTTGGAAAAGATATTCGAGCATTCAACAGGGCAGTTGGAAACTTTCTATGGCAAGGAAAGAAGCCAAGAATCTCTTTAACAAAATTAACCCTGGCAAAAGAGCATGGGGGCTTAGCCCTACCAGACATCAGACAATATAATTTGGCGTTTCTCGCACGTACTGTGACAGACTGTGTGTATTCCAAAAATTATGTGACACATATGTCACTAGAAGCCAATATCTGTTACCCATTTTTCCCAGTCGCCCTGATGCATTGTGATCCTAAATTACTACCTTTAGAGATTAAAAAGCTAAAGACTATCCTGAACCCCATAAAAGCCTGGTGGAAGATTGGGGCTGCTCTGAAAATTAACTGTAGTCTCTCTCAACATCTACCAATAAAAGGGAACCCAAATTTTCTACCTGGCCTAGAACTGACCACATTTGACAAGTGGTCCCATGTTGGGCTAGGAAAGATTCACCAAATTTTTAAAAAGGAATCAAACACTTTAAAAACATTTGAAGAATTGAAAAATGAATTTAACTTATCACATAAGGAGTTTTTTGCATATCTCTAGCTCAGACATTACTGCTCTGAACTAGTTAAGGCCACCGACTGGTCCTGGAATCTAGGCAAACTGGACAACTGGCTGACAATAATCAAGGTTGGACGTATGTCAATCACTCCTTGTTACTCACTTCTTAATATTAATAAGGGAACACCTTTACTAGAACAAATGGCGGTAGATTGGACCAGGTTAATCTCTTCTGATCTGATAGACTCAAAAACCATACAAAAGTCAATCACAAGGGTAAACTCGGCCACTCTCTCGGCTACCTGGAGAGAAGCACATGTTAAAATACTACATAGAACATACTTTACTCCAGCCTTAGGATACAAAATACATAATCTAGACTTCAACAAGTGCCCAAAATGTTCTCTTGAGGCAGCAGACCTGGTGCATATGATTTGGGAGTGTCCTAAAATTCGTCAATTTTGGTATAAAATAGAATTCTGGCTCAATAAAAATGTGGTGGCTGCTCCCCTGGCTCTCACATTGACACAGATTATATTCTATACACAACAAGTAGGAGGGCAACAGCACCAGGGAAAACTAATTATTCTCACAATTTTAGCAGCCAGATATTTAATTTTCAAGTACTGGAAAAATCATAAGACCCCCTCAATTGTGGAAGTTAGAAATTGTCTGAAGAAACAATGCATGATTGAACAGAGAGACACAAACATTGATAATGAAGAAGATATTAAAAGATTCTTTTCAAAATGGTCAGATTTTATTAAGGGATACTCGATCAATGAAATAGAAACGATGATATTCCCATTTAGAAATTCAGAGTTGGTGCTGCTTAACCTTTGGTAGATGGTTGGAGGGGGTGAGGGGTAGGGGGTGAGGGGAAGGAATCCTTTTTTTTTTTTTTCTCTTCTTTCTTTCTTTCCCTTTCTATCTTTCTCTGATATACTGTTGATTACCAAGTGACTTTTCGGAAGATTGAACATAAGTATATCAACACTACAATAATTCGGAGATAATCCACGATTATCATTGGTGTTCAACAGAACATAAATAATTCATTGGAATTTTTTGTATCGATTGTATATATATGTTGAAGGGGAGGAGGGAAGGGGAAATAGAAGAGGATAATTGGTTGTTTTATTTTTTGCTGTGGTTTTTTTTTTTTTTTTTTTCTTCTTTTGGATAGGGAACACAAAAAAAAGGAAAATATATATTTCAACAGGAAAAATATAAGATTAAGGAATGATAGACTGAAATCTAATAATAAGGTTATTATGGGATGGAAAGTTTACAAAGTATCAAAGGGTTTCCTCTTTTCTTTTGTTTATAGGCATACTATTTTGTGGATTGTCTATTGGTGTTTGATTTTCAACTGTCTGTCTATTCTTTTTCTCCTTGAAATTATATGAAAATGTATAAACCTGTTGAAATACAATAAAAATGATTATAAAAAAAAATGCATGCTTTATCCATGGCAGCGAGTTTTTACAAAGTTTTTTCACAAACGCTAAGATTGACTATTGAAACAAATAAAGGGGACTTTCATTCATGAATTATAAGATATATCATGTAGAAAGCTCCTTTATTTGTTTCAACCAATCGGCGATTTGAGCTGCTAACAAATGCCACGGCAAAAAAAAAATTCCTAAGAGGTGACGTTTTTACCTCTTAGCCAATAGCAGTGCAGTAAATCCGGCTCCCATGGGCGCCAAGCCGGATTTACCACACTGCTATTGGCTAAGAGGTGAAAACGTCACCTCTTAGAAAAAAAATATTTTAGTCGTGGGCTTTGTTAGTAGCTCAAATTGTCGATCGGTTGAGACAAATAAAGGAGCTTTCTACATGATATATCTTATACTTCATGAATGAAAGTCCCCTTTATTTGTTTCAATAGTAAATCCTAGTGTTTGTGAAATGCTAGGATTAACTTTCACTTTAATCCTCATCTAATGTTGCTCAGTGAAGGGCTCTAAATAAATGAACACTTTTAAAATATTAAAGAACAAATGACATGATATGTAATGTAAATTGATAAACAAAAATATCTAAGAATATATGAGACATTAAACTAAAGCATGATTCCTCCTAAAAAATTGTAATTGTGTGTAGTGAAGAAAAAAACGTATCAATGCACATTCATTATTTATGTGTTTTTATACTGTCCCATAAGGACCGGAGTGCATCAAGCAGAACACTGACCCTCCAACATTATAAATTGTAATTTCTTTATAATGGAAGGGCTAATCTATACATTTCTGTAATTGGCCACAGCAAATTATTTAATCTAAGTAATACTGAATACGCTTTTCAAAGGGTATGCTTTTGGACTGCAAAACTTATTTCCTAACAAAATGACTATTTTAAATGTTTTTTAAATATTTATTTTGAACTTGAATTAATTTTATTTTACCATGCAGTCTTTAATTGTTGTTATTTAAAGAGACAGTCAAGTCTAAAATAAACTTTCATGATTCAAATAGGGCATGCAATTTTAAAAAGCTTTCCAATTTACTTTCATCACCAATTTTGCTTTGTTCTCTTGGTATTCTTAGTTGAAAGCTAAACCTAGGAGGTTCATATGCTAATTTTTTACACCTTGAAGGCCACCTCTAATCTGAATGCATTTTGACAGTTTTTCACCACTAGAGGGCGTTAGTTAATGTGTTTCATATAGATAACATTGAGCTCATGCACGTGAAGTTACCTAGGAGTGAGAACTGATTGGCTAACATGCAAGTCTGTCAAAAGAACTGAAATAAGGGTGCAGTTTGCAAATGCTTTGATGCAAGGTAATTACAGAGGTAACACGTGTATTATAACCGTGTTGGTTGTGCAAAACTGGGGAATGGGTAATAAAGAGATTATCGTTTTAAACAATAACAATTCTGGTGTTGACTGTCCCTTTAATATGGAGTATATTTATTAAGAGGTCATTGGTAGGCAGGGATAGACTGAATGGTCTTAATTGGCCCTTAACTGGGGGCCTGGCACTTATGGAAGCGCACATTTGTTTTTCATGTAAGCATAGGAGTGCAACTATATACTCATCTTCATTTTCACTGCCAGGCTGCAGCTTCTCTGCAATACCAAGGTATGCGCTACATAGTCCTTATGGTTAAAGGGACAGTCAACACCAGAATTTTAGTTGTTTTAAAATATAGATAATCCCTTATTTACCAATTCCCCAGTTTTGCATAACCAACACAGTTACAATTATACATGTTTTACCTCTGTAATTACCTTGTATCTAAGCCTCAGCAGACTGCCCCCTTATTTCAGTTCTTTTGACAGACTTGCAGTTTAGCCAATCAGAGATGTCTCCATGGTAAATTCACGTGCATGAGCTCAATGTTAACTATATGAAACACGTGAACTAATGCCCTCTAGTGGTGAAAAACTATCAAAATGCATTAAGATTAGAGGCGGCCTTCAAGTTCTAAGAAATTAGCATATGAACCTCCTAAGTTTAGCTTTCAACTAAGAATACCAAGAGGACAAAGCAAAATTGGTGATAAAAGTAAATTGGAATTGAATTTTAAACATGAAAGGTTTTTTTTTACTTGACTGTCCCTTTAACTGTTGAAGTTGGGGTAATATATCGACCCATGCTATCAAGAGTACACTACATTTTTTCATGTTATTATATGTGTGTATTTCCCAACACAGGCAATAAATGGAAAAGTTATGCTTTTCTATCTTACAGTAATTTAAAGCCGCAACATTTTGCTGCTATTTGCATTTGTCCATATAAAAGCACGCATATATTTACAATATATATAGGCAAATACAAATAGCAGCAAATGTTGCTGCTTTAAATAATTAGAGCAAGATTTATCAAGTGCATGGGGAATTATCCAGATAATTCTTGTATAGGTTCTCCTCAGCTCGCCTTTAGAGAAGCGTATATGTGCGCTGAAATTTATCAAAAACAATTGGGTGTTTTTATTTTTTTTGTCTATAGACGAGCTGAGGTGATGTAAAGATAAATTTCTCCAGACGGATTAGTATCTGCGCCTTATTTATCAATAAAAATAAGCAACTATTCTAGTCGTACATGAACCAATAGCAATATTTATACAGCCCCCTAGTAGCTTTGTTAACGCCCTCTTCAACAAACTATAATGGCAGAAAATAGATCTCTTTTCATTATTTCATGCTTCTATGTTTGCACTTCTTTATATATATATATATTACTTTTGCTCCCCAATATTTATTATTTTTGCACCCTTTTATATATTTTTGTACTCCAATATATATTTATTTTGTACTCCAATATATATTTATTTTGTACTCCAATATATATTTATTTTGTACTCCTATATATATATTTATTTTGTACTCCTATATATATATACACATTATTATTGTTCTTCGTTACATACTGTACTATTTTTGTGCTTTGTTGAACCCTTTTTTTTTTCTTCTACAACTGGTAGAGAATAGATTTCTAAAGCTAAAATTTCAAAGCAGTAGTTATGGAAAACTTATTTGCACGCATCGTGGGCTTCAGTTCAGACTAGTCAGACTTCAGATAGTGACGTGAGGAGGTGCAGAGGAGAGCAGAGAAGCTGCTGGAACAGTTAGCTCCTGTTAGGGCTTTTCTTCAGGCAGAAATTCAGAATACAAACTTTTCAAATCCATTCAGCAGCCACGGCACAATCTGCAATCCCCTCCCCCCACATTCTCTGTACCTGAGACTGAGCCATGCACACAGATTGAAGGGAGTGAAAGCCAAAGAACAAACACTACCCTGAGCTTGAGGGAGGAGAGTTTGATCGATATCGCCCACAGAGGGAGTGAAAACAAACCAAGCAGTGTGATCGGGAAACAGGGAGAATAACTGAGAGGGGGTGTGTCCGTTCACCCATCCGTCTGTACATTCAGCCACGGCAGTACCTAACAGTGTCTCATTACCTCATATTATTGAGGGTACAGCTTGTAAGTAATCTCACAGAAGGGGTCGCCTGGTAGATTAGCTGTGAGTCTCAGCTTTATATTCAGATGTCAGTGTTTATGGACATACACTCCAACAAACTAGGAGCTTAATGAACTGACGTTAATGTGGGAACTACTGTTGTATTATACAAAACATTGTTAATCAGTTACCCATTTGCTCCGTTTGTTTTATTAGGAGCTCAATGAACTTACGTTGTTGTTAGGACCTCTGTTATATTACCCATTTTTCATATAATACTGTCATTTAGTGACCCATTTGCTTAGTTTGTTATATGTTTTTCCAATCACATATCCTGTCTCACTGACTAGATTATCTCTTGTTTGACTGTTTTATATATACCATCGATTATATTATTACTGCCTTGAGACGCTCCTCACTTCCGCTTCTGGACTCTTTGTGGAGTAGCGGTCGTGATGTCACAGTTGGCTCAGGAGTAGCAGTCATGATGTCACAGTCAGCTCAGCTGTTCTGGATGCGTGTCAGTTACTCTTGTGCTTGAGACAGCCGGGAGTATTTTAAATCTCAAATCTCTGCTGGGCCCCACAACAGGGTAGTAAGAGTCAGTGCCAGATAAGTTAGGCTGGTTAATAAAGCCAGTGACTATGGTGACGTTAGGACACCAAAAGTTGATAACATATGAGTCTCTGTATCAGCGTGTCCACTAAGGAGCGCCACACATTTACTCTGTGATAGTAGCAGTATTCCTCAGACCCACATTATAAGTGTGAAGATAGAAGACCCAAAATATAAGGGTTATGATAGATGGTATATTTGTGAGTAATGTCACAAGTCACCTAGTAAAACACAATCAACGCATTTCACCCCTCTCTTGGGGCTTTTTCAAGATGTGTTTTCTTTTTTTAAAATATGCTTCGTATGTATCCCTCCCTCAATCCTTATTGGTTAGACAGAGGTGGGTGTGTTTTCTCAAAGTCTTAGACACAAATTTAAGGTGGTATATATTATATATATATATATATATATATATATATATATATATATATATAAAGATCTCATGTTTGCAAAGTTATACATGATATATGTTAGATTAATTTTAAATAAACAATATGATATTCACACTCACATCATATCCGCACATTCTAGACATAATGCATCATTATTGTTGTATACAAATACACAATTACAGAACAATGATAAAGCTAAGTAGATCATATCTAGGTATTTTCACTAAAATACATAATGTTTTTATTCATACATGAATGGCGTAACATCTAGTTCAGAGTTTAAACCTAGAGGGTGTAAGGTTTTCATTCTATATATCATTTTAGTTTCCCTTTTAAGCAGCTTAGTTTTAAAATGTCCTCCCCTCCATTGAGGTCTTACACTCAAAAAGTGAAGTCTTTCAATTTATTATTGTGAAAATCTCTAAAATGTTTATAAAGAAGTGTATCCTTATTGCTTTTTTCAATGATACATAAGTGTTCCGTGATTCTTTCTCTTAATGATTGTGACAATTCACCTATTGTATTGTATTGTTTGTTACAACTACACTGAATAAGGTAAATTACACCATTATCAGTACATCTAATGGTGTCTTTGATCTGAAATGTTTCACCTGTCTGAGTGGAGGAAAACTGTTTTTTCTTGTTACTGTAATTACAAGACCTACAGGAGTGGCAGGGAAAAAAATCCCTTAATTTCATTCCCTAATAGGTCACATTGCTTGAATACAGGTTTGGAAACTTTCAACTCGTTAGGTGCTAGTATACTTTTCAATTTTTTTTTGGTCTGATTGATATCTTGTCACCTATGATTGGGTCTTCTCTTATTGTGTGCCAATATTTGTGGAATATTTTTTACATTTTCTTAAATTTTCCATCATAATTGGTAATGAAAGGAACTACTAAAGCCTGATCTTTGTTTTCTATTTTATCTTTGTTTCTATTCTGATACTGTAACAGACTTTCCCTCTCTATTTCTTTCACTTCCTCATAATTGTTAGTTATTATCTTTTCATTATAACCTCTGTCTGCAAATTTCTTGCTCAGGATCTTGGCTTGTTCTTTGTAATCTATAATATTGGAACAGTTTTTTCTAACCCTCAAGAATTGTGCCTTTGGGATGTTATCCTTCCATCTGGTTAGGTGACAGCTATTTGCATGTACGAAGTTATTTGCATCAACTTTCTTAAAGAAAGCCTTTGTTTCAAATTTATTTGATGTTACTTCTATGTCAAGATCAAGGAACAAAATGTTTTCTTTACTTATTTCAAAAGTGAAGCTGAGGCCCTTATCATTTGAATTCATAGCCATAAAGAATTTGTTTAGGGATTTTTCACATCCCTTCCAAATAATCAGTATATCATCAATATACCTTTTTATAGGTCACCAGGTTTTTCACGAAGCCACTAGAACTTAGGAAGTCTGTTTCCCAGTCACCCATAAACAAGTTGGCATAGCTTGGTGCAAACCTGGTGCCTATAGCTGCACCTTATATCTGTACATACAGTTTGTTATTGAATGAAAAAATGTTGTTATCCAAAATAAACCTAATACTTTCAAGTATGAACTCTTTTTGTTTCTTATATATCTCACCATCTTGTGTTAAAATTTTTGATAGCGCTTTAAGGCCTAATTCATGTTCAATATTCGTTTATAACGAGGTGACATCATATGTAGCTAGGATAAGCTCACCTTTTATTCTAATGTCATCTAAGGTTTGTAGAACTTGTGTGGAATCCCACAGATCGGATGGTAGTTGCTTAACATATTTTTGCAAGTACCTATCTATGTACTGTGATAGGTTAGCGGTCACTGATTAAATACCTGATATGATGGGACGACCAGGAGGGTTTTCTAGACTTGTACGTATATTTGGTAGGAAGTAGAATATTGGGATTCTCGGGAAATTCTCTGTTGGTATAGTTAAACTCCTTTGTGTTTAGGATACCTTTAGTTTTAGCATTCTCCAGATTTTGGCATAATAATATCAGTTCTGCTCTAGTGGGAGTTTCGTTTGAATTTCTTGTATTTGGTAGTATTGCTTAGGAGTCTCTCAGCCTCTTTAAGATAATTGTCCCTATCCATGATAACTACCCCTCCCCCTTTATCAGCCAGTTTAATTATTATGTTTTCATTCTCTTTTAATCTTTTGAGGGCCTCATTTTCTGATTGTTTCAGATTCATCAGAAGTCTTTTCTTAGTATTACATTTTTCTATATCCCTTAGCACCAGTTTTTCAAACAGTTCTACATTCTTCCCTTTATTGTGTGTAGGGTGGATTTTGGCTTTAGTTCTGTATGTACATATCTTGCTCTTTTTCTTAAATTCATTAATGGAGCTAAATGTACTGTTTCCATAATATTTCCCCTTGAGGTCTCTGCCCTTGGGGTAACCCCTAAAAAATGTGTTGAACTGGCTCCTTGGTTTTGATCTCTAGTATCCCTTATCGGTTTGTTATCTGTTCTCTGTGATAATTAATGGTATCTGTTCCTAAGGGGGATCCTCCAATTACGTTCTTCTTTTTAATGTAATTTTGTGTAATGTCTATCTGCAGGTCTGTCATCTCTACATCTGGAGGAGGTCTGGAGGAGGGATATCTATTATAGTGGCTATAGTCTTCCCTTTCATAATTTGGGTTTATCCTATTTTGATTTTGTGGAACATATTGTCTATTAGGTAGTTATTCTTGCCATAAATACTCCCTATCATAATACTCATAGTTCCAGGTGTATTACATTGATTATTTATTCCCCTATTTGTATTGAACTTATTGTATTGAACCTGTTGTGGAACCAGTTCTGAATGGTGATTGTAGATCATATGGTTCTTCAGTTTCTCATTATTGCCCTTTTTTGGATTTGGTGTTTTATTTAAACCAAATGAGGGGATGTCTGATTGATTACTGTGAGTGGTATAGTCACTATTACCTGAATAGTCATCTTTATTCCTTTTGAATTTTCTCTTTCTATTTTTTTTAATTCAGAGTTAGTATTGTTTAAAGTATTTATTATTTCTGTTTGTCTTTCTTTAAAGATTTCAGAGTTTTTTCTATTCTCAAGGATTGTCTTAATCTCATTGATTCTAGTGTCTAAATCAGATAGGTTTATTGTCATCGCCTTTTTTATGATTTCTATTAGAACAAATGAAGTATTTTTCAAAGCTGTGAACCATTCTTCCTATATTCTTCCCCTTGGCACCATATTCTTAGCAATATATTTCTCCAAATATTTAATTTCAGTTTTTTGTTTAAAGGGACAGTCTAGTCCAAAATAAACTTTAATGATTCAGATAGAGAATGTAATTTTAAACAATTTTCTAATTTTACTTTGTTCTCTTGGTATTCTTAGTTGAAAGCTAAACCTAGGAGGTTCATATGCTAATTTCTAAGCCCTTGAAGGCCGCTTCTTCTCTCAGGCATTTTGACAGTTTTTCACCACTAGAGGGTTTTATTTCATGTGTGTCATATAGATAACACTGTGCTCATGCACGTGGAGTTCTAGTGAGCCAGCTCTGATTGGCTAAAATGGATGTCTTTCAAAAGAGCTGAAATAAGGGGCAGTTTGCACAGGCTTAGATACAAGATAATCAAAGAGGTAAAAAGTGTATTTATATAACTGTGTTGGTTATGCAAAACTAGGGAATGCGTAATAAAGGGATTATCTATCTTTTTAAACAATAAAAATTCTGATGTAGACTGTCCCTTTAAGTTTTTTATCAGTATTTTTTTCCAATTCATTCATAAGTTCTTTTGTACTCTTATTACCACCTTTTATACTCTCTGGTTCTCTATTATTGGTTTCATTATCTATTTCGGTGAGTATATTATTTCTAGTGGTGAACAGATCCATCTTTATGGTATCTGTTTAAATGATATTTAGTAATAGTAACTGATTTATTCAGGAGTAGGGAAATGCCCAACTCTGAGTGTTAAAAGATGCTCAGTTCAAAAAGAGGTAGTGTATGTTGAAGGTATTTGTGGATAACTGTTGCAAGAAACCGTCCCACTGCTAAGTACAATAAGGGCCCCCTCTTTAAAAAAGCCCCACCAGGAAAGTACAAACAGAAAAAAGAGAAAGTACTGTCGCTAAAGCTGAGGGCAATGATTATAAGGATATATAATAGTCAACAAGTAGATAGTGTACAATATACAGAGAATCTGATGGCTAATAAAAAATGATTAAATGAATGGCAAGAAGAAAAACCTAGGAGACAATATGCTCCACACAAAATAGGATAAACCCAATAGGACAATATGTTCCACATAATCAAAATAGGATAACCCAAATTATGAAAGGGAAGACTATAGCCACTATAATAGATATCCCTCCTCCAGATGGAGAGATGACAGACCTGCAGATAAACACTACACAAAATCACATAAGAAAGAAGAACATAATTTGAGGATACCCCATAGGAACAGATAACAACAGTTTTTGCAGAGAACAGATAATGAACCGATAAGGGATACTAGAGAACAAAACCAAGGAGCCAATTCAACACATTTTTTAGAGGACACCCCAAGGGCAGAGACCTCTAGAGGAAATATTATGGAAAAAAGTACATCTATCTCCATTAATGAATTTAAGAAAAAGAGCTCTAGAGGAAAGAGAGGAGGAAGGGGCAGAAACAACAAAGAAACCAAGAGAGAGGAGGGAGATGTGGTAAAGCCCATGAATCAGCAAACAGAATCTTAATGAGGAAGAGATGAAAGTTGTAGGACTAGGCCTCTCCTTTGCCCCCACTTCACAACTGAATAAATTTGACACATATTAATATACATCAATTTGTGAGAAAAATAGCACTCAAGAGGTACTTTCTAAAACACCCAGCTGAACACAACATATATCCCCAAAATACGTATGACACCCCTGTATCAAAATATGTACATACAGAACTAAAGCTGAAATCCAAAGTCTACCCCACACACAAAAAAGGGAAGAATGTAGAACTGTTTGAATAACTGGTACTAAAGGATATAGAAAAATGTGATACTAAGAAAAGACTTCTGATGAATCTGAAAAAATAAAAAAATGAGGCCCTCAAAAGATTAAAAGAGAATAAGAACATGATAATTAATCTGGCTGATAAAGGGGGAGGGGTAGTTATCATGGATAGAGACTATAATCTTAAAGAGGCTGAGAGACTCCTAAGCAATACTACCACATACAAAAAACTCAAAAGAGACCCCACTAGAGCAGATCTGATATTATTACGCCGAAATCTGGAGAATGCTAAAACTAAAGGTATCAACCCAGAATTTCTGAGAATCCCAATATTCTACTTCCTACCAAAGATACATAAGAATCTAGAAAACCCTCTTGGTTGTCCCATCATATCAGGTATTAAATCAGTGACCTATCAAAGTACATAGATAGGTACTTGCAAAAATATGTTAAGCAACTACCATCCTATCTGTGGGATTCCACACAAGTTCTACAAATCTTAGACAACATTAGAATAGAAGGTGAGCTTATCCTAGCTGCATGTGATGTCACCTCATTATAAACGAATATTGAACACGAATTAGGCATTAAAGCGGTATCAAAATTTGTACATACATTTTGTTATTGAATGAAAACATGTTGTTATCCAAAATGAACCTAATACTTTCAAGTATGAACTCTTTTCGTTCCTTATCTCACCATCTTGTGTTAAAAATTGTGAAAAAGTTAACGATTTTTTTATTTGATCGCATTTGGCGGTGAAATGGTGAAACGGTGAAATGGTGGCATGAAATATACTAACATGGGCCTAGATTAATACTTTGGGTTGTCTACTAAAAGAAAATAAATAGTTTTGATAGGTATATAAAAAAGGCTCTATTTCTGTTTAAATGTAGTGATGGCAAAAATGCTCTGGTCTTTTGGTGAAGTTTTTGTCTGAAATGCCCGGCCCTTAAGGGGTTAAAGAAAGCAAGAGAATGAAGAAAAATTTATAATGAGTAAATTTTATAGTTGCTTAAAATTACATGCTCTATCTGAATCATGAAAGAAAAATTTGCGGTTTCGTATCCCTTTAAATATTGAATATCAGTGCAAGGCCTGACTATATTATATCTACAATCTTTGAATAAAATGCATGGTCATGTATAATTCATATTAGTTTAAGTATTAGATATATAAATTAAAATGTAGATATTATTGCTTGATGCTATTATTATTTTAAATAAAAATATATATTTTTTTAAATAAAAATATATATTTTTTTAAATAGACATTTATGTTATAAAAGACAGTTGCATTATAATGATAGTATTACATAAATACATGCCAATAATTTATACAGGGAGTGCAGAATTATTAGGCAAGTTGTATTTTTGAGGATTAATTTTATTATTGAACAACAACCATGTTCTCAATGAACCCAAAAAACTCATTAATATCAAAGCTGAATAGTTTTGGAAGTAGTTTTTAGTTTGTTTTTAGTTATAGCTATTTTAGGGGGATATCTGTGTGTGCAGGTGACTATTACTGTGCATAATTATTAGGCAACTTAACAAAAAACAAATATATACCCATTTCAATTATTTATTTTTACCAGTGAAACCAATATAACATCTCAACATTCACAAATATACATTTCTGACATTCAAAAACAAAACAAAAACAAATCAGTGACAATATAGCCACCTTTCTTTGCAAGGACACTCAAAAGCCTGCCATCCATGGATTCTGTCAGTGTTTTGATCTGTTCACCATCAACATTGCGTGCAGCAGCAACCACAGCCTCCCAGACACTGTTCAGAGAGGTGTATTGTTTTCCCTCCTTGTAAATCTCACATTTGATGATGGACCACAGGTTCTCAATGGGGTTCAGATCAGGTGAACAAGGAGGCCATGTCATTAGATTTTCTTCTTTTATACCCTTTCTTGCCAGCCACGCTGTGGAGTACTTGGACGCGTGTGATGGAGCATTGTCCTGCATGAAAATCAAGTTTTTCTTGAAGGATGCAGACTTCTTCCTGTACCACTGCTTGAAGAAGGTGTCTTCCAGAAACTGGCAGTAGGACTGGGAGTTGAGCTTGACTCCATCCTCAACCCGAAAAGGCCCCACAAGCTCATCTTTGATGATACCAGCCCAAACCAGTACTCCACCTCCACCTTGCTGGCGTCTGAGTCGGACTGGAGCTCTCTGCCCTTTACCAATCCAGCCATGGGCCCATCCATCTGGCCCATCAAGACTCACTCTCATTTCATCAGTCCATAAAACCTTAGAAAAATCAGTCTTGAGATATTTCTTGGCCCAGTCTTGACGTTTCAGCTTGTGTGTCTTGTTCAGTGGTGGTCGTCTTTCAGCCTTTCTTACCTTTGCCATGTCTCTGAGTATTGCATACCTTGTGCTTTTGGGCACTCCAGTGATGTTGCAGCTCTGAAATATGGCCAAACTGGTGGCAAGTGGCATCGTGGCAGCTGCACGCTTGACTTTTCTCAGTTCATGGGCAGTTATTTTGCGCCTTGGTTTTTCCACACGCTTCTTGCGACCCTGTTGACTATTTTGAATGAAACGCTTGATTGTTCGATGATCACGCTTCAGAAGCTTTGCAATTTTAAGAGTGCTGCATCCCTCTGCAAGATATCTCACTATTTTTGACTTTTCTGAGCCTGTCAAGTCCTTCTTTTGACCCATTTTTCCAAAGGAAAGCAAGTTGCCTAATAATTATGCACACCTGATATAGGGTGTTGATGTCATTAGACCCCTTCTCATTACAGAGATGCACATCACCTAATATGCTTAATTGGTAGCAGGCTTTCGAGCCTATACAGCTTGGAGTAAGACAACATGCATAAAGAGGATGATGTGGTCAAAATACTAATTTGCCTAATAATTCTGCACACAGTGTAGGGTTTAATAGTTAGATACTTGCGGTTGGTAAGTGGCTGCATAGGGTTTAATAGTTAGATACTTGTGGTGGGTTTCGGTTGGTATAGGGGTTAATAAACACTTGTGGTGAGTATGTGGCGGCATAGGGGTTAATAGTTAAATACTTGTGGTGGGTATGTAGTGGCATAGGGGTTAATAGATACTTGTGGTGGGTTTCAGGTTGGATCGGGGTTAATAGTTAGATACTTGAGGTGGGTATGTGGCGGCAAAGGAGTTAATAGATAGATACTTGTGGTGGGTATGTAACATAGTAGATAAGATTGAAAAAAGACCGAAGTCCATCAAGTTCAACCTATAACCTATGCGACGGATTAGATCTTTCTTAGTGTAGTGTTAGTTTGCTATTGTGGGGTACATCGGGTTAAGAGGTATTAGAATTGGTCATTAGGTGCACAGCAGTAATATTCCTGGGATCCTTTACAATACATCACCAATATTATCTGCAGTGCTGGGTGTTGTCTATAGCTAGCATGGCTGGCTAATAACATGTATAGTAAAAGCCTCTCGGTGATGCCTTGGAATATTTCCAGCCTTGTAGCACTTTCGATCATCGGTGCCCCTGTCTGATCTCTCCCATCACTTTCTTTTATCTGCCATCACTTTCTTCCATCTCTCTCCCGTTCTCTCTTTCCATTCCTCTTATACTCTCTTCTTCTTTCTCTCCCATTCTCCCTCATTGATAATGATGTACTTTTCTGTTAGTTATGTTATTCTATAGCAAGACAAGTCTATTTTTTTTTTTTAAAACAAATTAAAATCTTGTTTGATGCAAATTGGTTTTCAATAGCCAAACTCCATCCTCCACTTGTGTTATTGTGAGCAATCAATTTGGGATTTAAGTTGCAGACAACAAAGCTAGCCACCGTCATAGGCCTCTATTTATCAAGGTCTGTCGGACCTGATCCGACAGACCTCGCTGAATACGGCGAGCAATACGCTCGCAGTATTCAGCATTGCACCAGCAGCTCACAAGAGCTAGCATGTAGCATGGTTAGTCTTGAAAAGTTAGCAAGGTGCATTTCCAGTTATGAATTAGAAAATCAACAGTATTCAGGGCTAAATTACATAAAAAGAGTGCAAAGCAAATTATGAATATGTATTGCAAAGTTGTTTTAATACACAAACTTAGACTTTTTTTTAAAAAAAAAATGACTTTCCATTTACAGACCTTCATGCTCATGCTTCCGTATTGCACAATCACATACAGACTCACACACAGTCCTTCATGTTACCATACTCCCCTATCACACACAGACCCTCATCTTCCCATGTGCCCCTATCACACAATGACATACAGACTCACACACAGATCCTCATGTTCCCATGCACCCCTATCACACAGTGACACACAGATCCTCATGTTCCCATGCACCTCTATCACACAGTGACACACAGACTCACACACAGATCATCATGTTCCCTTACACCCCTATCACACAATGACACACAGACCCTCATGTTCCCATGAACCCCTACCACACAGTGACACACAAACTCACACACAGACCCTCATGTTCCCTTGCACCCCTATCATACAGTGACACACAGACCCTCACACACAGACCCTCATGTTCCCTTGCACCCCTATCACACAGTGACACACAGATCCTCATGTTCCCATGCACCTCTATCACACAGTGACACACAGACCCTCACACACAGACCCTCATGTTCCCTTGCACCCCTATCACACAGTGACACACAGACCCTCATGTTCCCATGCACCCCTATCACACAGTGACACACAGACTCACACACAGACCATCATGTTCCCTTGCACCCCTATCACACAGTGACACACAGATACTCATGTTCCCATGCACCTCTATCACACTATGACACACAGACCCTCATGTTCCCATGCACCCCTATCACACAGTGACACACAGACTCACACACAGACCCTCATGTTCCCTTGCACCCCTATCACACAGTGACACACAGACCCTCATGTTCCCATTCACCTCTATCACACAGTGACACACAGACCCTCACACACAGACCCTCATGTTCCCTTGCACCTCTATCACACAGTGACACACAGACTCACACACAGACCCTCATGTTCCCTTGCACCCCTATCACACAGTGACACACAGACCCTCATGTTCCCATTCACTTCTATCACACAGTGACACACAGACCCTCACACACAGACCCTCATGTTCCCTTGCACCCCTATCACACAGTGACACACAGACCCTCATGTTCCCATTCACCTCTATCACACAGTGACACACAGACCCTCATGTTCCCTTGCACCCCTATCACGCAGTGACACACAGACCCTCATGTTCCCATGCACCCCTATCACACAGTGACACACAGACCCTCATGTTCCCATGCACCCCTATCACACAGTGACACAAAGACCCTCATGTTCCCATTCACCTCTATCACACAGTGACACACAGACTCACACACGCAGACCCTCATGTTCCCATGCACCTCTATCACACAGTGACACACAGACTTACACACAGACCCTCACACACAGACCCTCATGTTCCCTTGCACCCCTATCACACAGTGACACACAGACCCTCATGTTCCCATGCACGCCTATCACACAGTGACACATAGACCCTCATGTTCCCATTCACCTCTACCACACAGTGACACACAGACCCTCACACACAGACCCTCATGTTCCCTTGCACCCCTATCACACAGTGACACACAGATCCTCATGTTCCCATGCACCCCTATCACACAGTGACACACAGACTCACACACAGACCCTCATGTTCCCATGCACCCCTATCAGACAGTGAAACACAGACCCTCATGTTCCATTGCACCCCTATCACACAGTGACACACAGACCCTCACACACAGACCCTCATGTTCCCATGCACCCCTATCACACAGTGACACACAGACTCACACACAGACCCTCATGTTCCCATGCACCCCTATCACACAGTGACACACAGACCCTCATGTTCCCATTCACCCCTATCACACAGTGACACACAGACTCATACACAGACCCTCATGTTCCCATGCACCCCTATCACACAGTGACACACAGACCCTCATGTTCCCATGCACCTCTATCACACAGTGACACACAGACTCACACACAGACCCTCATGTTCCCTTCAGGGCCGGTGCTAGAATTTTTGGCTACATAGGCAAAGACACATTTTGCCTCCCCTCCCCCCCCCCAAAAAAAAAATAAAAAAAATTGATATACCCTGTGTAATAGATATTTCTGCATGACATAAATGTGCAGGTAACAACATTTACCTACACACGCACATACTCATACAATTTTACACATGCATACATATTTTCACACACACACTTACACATATTTACAGATACATACATACACAGACACACATACATATTTACAAATACATACACACACACATATTTACAAATACATACGTACACATTTTTACACATACACATATTTACATATACACACATATTTACATATACACACACATATTTACATATACATACACATATTTACATATACATACACATACATCTACACATACTTACACACACATATTTACACATACATACACATACATCTACACATACTTACACACACATATTTACACATACACACATTTACACATACACACACAAATATTTACATATACATACACACACACATATTTATACATACACACATTTACACATACACACACACACACATTTACACATACACACACACATTTACACATACACACACACATTTACACATACACACACACACATTTATACATACACACACATTTACACATACACACACATTTACACATACACACACATTTATACATACACACACATTTACACATACATACACACACATATTTATACACACACACACACACACACATATTTACACATATATTTACACATACATACACACAAATAAATACACACATTTACACATACATACACACACATATATTTACACATACATACACATTCATACACACACATTTAAACATACATAAACACACATATTTACAGCAGAATAAGTGTCATGTCACTCTGAATTCACGTCTTATATCCCCAAGTTGAGCTGAGACACAGCCAAGCAAAACTCTCTCCCTACCCATCCCCCTCTCCTGTTTGCCTCCCCTCTGCTTACTGTGAGGGGCTTGTGTCCGATTTCCCAGTTACATTGTGACCTCCCTCTGCAGGAACAGCTCCCTGGCTTATAAATCTTGTTTAACGAGCAGAGCACAGTATCTCTCTGCACGGAGCTAGGACTGCATTAAGCAGATACTCCCACAAATGGCACTAAGGGTTAAACACAGTGCTTTTAGGACATTAACATATATATACACACAACAGCCCTGCATAAATCAGAAAAAATATATATATTTAAAAAAACAAAGCAAGCCTGTCCTTTAAAAGCAAGGGGTCGATCCGATAAAAATCGTCGCCCGCAAAAGCCGGCGACGCCAAGAATTGCGCGGATTTGGTATCCTATATACGGCGTAAGCTAGAAGTTACGCGCGTATATTTCTGCCGTCGCCCGCAGTTTTTTGGGCCATAGGCAGGTATACCAAACCCGCGCAGTTTGGTATCCAATATGCAGCGTAAGGACTTACGTGGCGAAAATGGAGAAAACTTACTCCATTTTCACCTCGCCACAAAAAGCAGCCGTAAGAAGCCTTACGCTGACTATTGGAGCCCCGTAACTCCCTAAACTAGCTGCTAAAATAAACCTAACACCTAACGCATGCGCAATGTCTATCTCCCTGTCAACCGCGATCTTCTAAAATAAACCTAACACCTAACGCATGCGCAATGTCTATCTCCCTGTCAACCGCGATCCCCCCCCCCCCAAATCCCTAATAAAGTTATTACCCCCTAAAACGCCGCTCCCGGACCCCGCCGCCATCTACATAAACTAACCCCCTACTGTGAGCCCCTAAAACCGCCGCCATCTACCTTATCTATCCCGTAATCTGACCCCTTACACCGCCGCCACCTATATAAAAATTATTAACCCCTAATTTAATCTACCTACCCCGCCGCCAGCTATGTTATCTATATTAACCCTAAGTATATTATAGTTAATATAGTTATTACATTATATATATTAACTATATTAACCCTAATTATATTAGGGTTAATATAGTTAATATAGTTACTATAGTATTTATATTAACTATATTAACTCTATCTAACCCTAACACCCCTAACTAAATTTATATTAAATTAATCTAATTAATTTATAAACTAAAATATTCCTATTTAAATCTAAATACTTACCTATAAAATAAACCCTAAGATAGCTACAATATAATTAATAATTACATTATAGCTATGTTAGGGTTAATATTTATTTTACAGGTAAATAGTTAATTATTTTAACTAGGTATAATAGATATTAAATAGTTATTAACTATTTAATATCTACCTAGTTAAAATAATTACCCAATTACCTGTAAAATAAATCCTAACCTAAGTTACAAATACACCTACACTATCAATAAATTTAATAAACTACTAACATCTATCTAAAAATACAATTAAATTAACTAAACTAAATTACAAAAAAAAAAAACACTAAATTACAAAAAATAAAAAAAAGATTACAAGATTTTTAAGCTAATTACACCTATTCTAAGCCCCCTAATAAAATAATAAACCCCCAAAATAACAAAATTCCCTGCCCTATTCTAAATTAAACAAATTTCAAAGCTCTTTACCTTACCAGCCCTTAAAAGGGCCTTTTGTGGGGCATGCCCCAAAGAATTCAGCTCTTTTGCATTCAACAAATACAATCCCCCCCCCCCATTACAACCCACCACCCACATACCCCTATTCTAAACCCACCCAAACCCCCCTTAAAAAAGCCTAACACTACCCCCCTGAAGATCTCCCTACCTTGTCTTCACCACACCGGGCCGAACTCCTGATCCGATCCGGGCGATGTCGTCCTCCAAGCGGCAAAGAAGAAATCTTCCTCCGGCGATGTCATCCTCCAAGCGGCAAAGAAGAATTCTTCCTCCGGCGACGTCTTCCTCCAAGCGGCAGCAAAGTCTTCATTCTTCCGGCGGCATCTTCAATCTTCTTTCTTCGCTCCGCCGCCGCGGAGCATCCATCCCGGCCGACTGCTAAACTTGGAATGAGGTACCTTTAAATGACGTCATCCAAGATGGCGTCCGCCGAATTCCGATTGGCTGATAGGATTCTATCAGCCAATCGGAATTAAGTTAAAAAAATCTGATTGGCTGATTGAATCAGCCAATCAGATTCAAGTTCAATCCGATTGGCTGATCCAATCAGCCAATCAGATTGAGCTCGCATTCTATTGGCTGTTCCGATCAGCCAATAGAATGCGAGCTCAATCTGATTGGCTGATTGGATCAGCCAATCGGATTGAACTTGAATCTGATTGGCTGATTCAATCAGCCAATCAGATTTTTTTAACTTAATTCCGATTGGCTGATAGAATCCTATCAGCCAATCGGAATTCGGGGGACGCCATCTTGGATGACGTCATTTAAAGGTACCTCATTCCAAGTTTAGCAGTCGGCCGGGATGGATGCTCCGCGGCGGCGGAGCGAAGAAAGAAGATTGAAGATGCCGCCGGAAGAATGAAGACTTTGCTGCCGCTTGGAGGAAGACGTCGCCGGAGGAAGAATTCTTCTTTGCCGCTTGGAGGATGACATCGCCGGAGGAAGATTTCTTCTTTGCCGCTTGGAGGACGACATCGCCCGGATCGGATCAGGAGTTCGGCCCGGTGTGGTGAAGACAAGGTAGGGAGATCTTCAGGGGGGTAGTGTTAGGCTTTTTTAAGGGGGGTTTGGGTGGGTTTAGAATAGGGGTATGTGGGTGGTGGGTTGTAATGGGGGGGGGGGGGATTGTATTTGTTGAATGCAAAAGAGCTGAATTCTTTGGGGCATGCCCCACAAAAGGCCCTTTTAAGGGCTGGTAAGGTAAAGAGCTTTGCAATTTGTTTAATTTAGAATAGGGCAGGGAATTTTTGTTATTTTGGGGGTTTATTATTTTATTAGGGGGCTTAGAATAGGTGTAATTAGCTTAAAAATCTTGTAATCTTTTTTTTATTTTTTGTAATTTAGTGTTTGTTTTTTTTTGTAATTTAGTTTAGTTAATTTAATTGTATTTTTAGATAGATGTTAGTAGTTTATTAAATTTATTGATAGTGTAGGTGTATTTGTAACTTAGGTTAGGATTTATTTTACAGGTAATTGGGTAATTATTTTAACTAGGTAGATATTAAATAGTTAATAACTATTTAATATCTATTATACCTAGTTAAAATAATTAACTATTTACCTGTAAAATAAATATTAACCCTAACATAGCTATAATGTAATTATTAATTATATTGTAGCTATCTTAGGGTTTATTTTATAGGTAAGTATTTAGATTTAAATAGGAATATTTTAGTTTATAAATTAATTAGATTAATTTAATATAAATTTAGTTAGGGGTGTTAGGGTTAGATAGAGTTAATATAGTTAATATAAATACTATAGTAACTATATTAACTATATTAACCCTAATATAATTAGGGTTAATATAGTTAATATATATATAATGTAATACCTATATTAACTATAATATACTTAGGGTTAATATAGATAATATAGCTGGCGGCAGGGTAGGTAGATTAAATTAGGGGTTAATCATTTTAATAGAGATGGCGGCGGTGTAAGGGGCTTACATTGGGGGTTAATAATTTTAATATAGATGGCGGCGGTGTTAGGGGCTCACTTTAGAGGGTTATAGATATAATATAGCTGGCGGCGGGGTACGGGAGCGGCGGTTTAGGGGTTAATAATTTTATTAGGTTGCGGCGGGGTAAAGGAGCGGCGGTTTAAGGGTTAATAGCATTTTTATTGTTAGGCTAGTGAGGGGGGATAGCGGATAGAGGGTTAGACAGTGCGGGCTATGTTAGGGAGGCGTGTTAGACAGTGCGGGCTATGTTAGGGAGGCGTGTTAGACAGTGCGGGTGTTTTAGACTTTAGTCAGGTTTTATAGGCGCCGGCAGATTCTAACGTGGCGCAAGTCACTGGCGACGCCAGAAATTTGTACTTACGCAGATTTCTGGACATCGCTGGTTTGTGAGACTTACGGCACGTTAGCATCTGACGGCGACCTATATGGGATAGCTCGAGTTGCGAGCTGAAACTGCGGGCGACGCCGGTTCCCTCGCTTGCGCCGCAAACTGCGATCGATATCGGATCGCGCCCCAAGTGTTTATTTAAGCAAATGGTTCAGAACATGCAACATGGAAAATAGCTCAGACAGTGGAGTAAAAGTAAAAAAACTGTCTGAGCTATTTTCCGTGGTGCAGTTTCTGAGCTGTTTGCTTAAATAAACACTTGCTTTTGCAGGAAAGGCTTTGTTTTTTCTATACGCTTTACTTTAATACAGGTTTTGCTTTACCTGTGACTGTCTGCTGCCATGCCAAATCAGAACTGCTGAGTGCTGAGCTACTTGAAGTTCCAGCCAGGACAGCGCAACTCCTGCTCCAGCAGCTCCACCCCCTCATCCTTTCCCTACAGAAGCCCGCGCGCACTGAACAGATGCAGCCTGTGCGCGCGGGAAACATTTGAATTCAGCAAATATTTTTAAAAATGTAACTTAGCTACACATATGTATTAGCACGGCACCCCAATTTCTCAATTCGCCCTAAGAAAATTTAAGGTTATCTATCTAGACTGGGGGCGGACCGCAACGCAATCTGCAAATGTAAAAAAAAAAATTTTTTTTTTGCTGCTGCAAGTTGTCAGTTGTCACCGGCATTTTGCGCCCACATACTGTGGCGCCCTAAGGCCATTGCCTAACTTGCCTTTATGCAAGCGCCGGCCCTGGTTCCCTTGCACCCCTATCACACAGTGACACACAGACCCTCATTTTCCCATTCACCTCTATCACACAGTGACACACAGACCCTCACACACAGACCCTCATGTTCCCTTGCACCCCTATCACACAGTGACACACAGACTCACACACAGACCCTCATGTTCCCATGCACCCCTATCACACAGTGACACACAGACCCTCATGTTCCCATGCACCCCTATCACACAATGACACACAGACCCTCATGTTCCCATGCACCTCTATCACACAATGACACACAGACCCTCATGTTCCCATGCACCTCTATCACACAGTGACACACAGACTCACACACAGAAAATCATGTTCCCATGCACCCCTATCACACAGTGACACTAAGACCCTCATGTTCCCATGCACCTCTATCACACAATGACACACAGACCCTCATGTTCCCATGTGCCCCTATCACACAGTGACACACAGACCCTCATGTTCCCATGCACCTCTATCACACAATGACACACAGACCCTCATGTTCCCATGCACCCCTATCACACAGTGACACACAGACTCACACACAGACCCTCATGTTCCCTTGCACCCCTATCACACAGTGACACACAGACCCTCATGTTCCCATTCACCTCTATCACACAGTGACACACAGACCCTCACACACAGACCCTCATGTTCCCTTGCACCTCTATCACACAGTGACACACAGACTCACACACAGACCCTCATGTTCCTTTGCACCCCTATCACACAGTGACACACAGACCCTCATGTTCCCATTCACTTCTATCACACAGTGACACACAGACCCTCACACACAGACCCTCATGTTCCCTTGCACCCCTATCACACAGTGACACACAGACCCTCATGTTCCCATTCACCTCTATCACACAGTGACACACAGACCCTCACACACAGACCCTCATGTTCCCTTGCACCCCTATCACGCAGTGACACACAGACCCTCATGTTCCCATGCACCCCTATCACACAGTGACACACAGACCCTCATGTTCCCATGCACCCCTATCACACAGTGACACAAAGACCCTCATGTTCCCATTCACCTCTATCACACAGTGACACACAGACTCACACACGCAGACCCTCATGTTCCCATGCACCTCTATCACACAGTGACACACAGACTTACACACAGACCCTCACACACAGACCCTCATGTTCCCTTGCACCCCTATCACACAGTGACACACAGACCCTCATGTTCCCATGCACGCCAATCACACAGTGACACATAGACCCTCATGTTCCCATTCACCTCTACCACACAGTGACACACAGACCCTCACACACAGACCCTCATGTTCCCTTGCACCCCTATCACACAGTGACACACAGATCCTCATGTTCCCATGCACCCCTATCACACAGTGACACACAGACTCACACACAGACCCTCATGTTCCCATGCACCCCTATCAGACAGTGAAACACAGACCCTCATGTTCCATTGCACCCCTATCACACAGTGACACACAGACCCTCACACACAGACCCTCATGTTCCCATGCACCCCTATCACACAGTGACACACAGACTCACACACAGACCCTCATGTTCCCATGCACCCCTATCACACAGTGACACACAGACCCTCATGTTCCCATTCACCCCTATCACACAGTGACACACAGACTCACACACAGACCCTCATGTTCCCATGCACCCCTATCACACAGTGACACACAGACCCTCATGTTCCCATGCACCTCTATCACACAGTGACACACAGACTCACACACAGACCCTCATGTTCCCTTGCACCCCTATCACACAGTGACACACAGACCCTCATTTTCCCATTCACCTCTATCACACAGTGACACACAGACCCTCACACACAGACCCTCATGTTCCCTTGCACCCCTATCACACAGTGACACACAGACTCACACACAGACCCTCATGTTCCCATGCACCCCTATCACACAGTGACACACAGACTCACACACAGACCCTCATGTTCCCATGCACCCCTATAACACAATGACACACAGACCCTCATGTTCCCATGCACCTCTATCACACAATGACACACAGACCCTCATGTTCCCATGCACCTCTATCACACAGTGACACACAGACTCACACACAGACCCTCATGTTCCCATGCACCCCTATCACACAGTGACACACAGACCCTCATGTTCCCATGCACCTCTATCACACAATGACACACAGACCCTCATGTTCCCATGTGCCCCTATCACACAGTGACACACAGACCCTCATGTTCCCTTGTACCCCATCACACAATGACACACAGACCCTCGTTCCCATGTGCCCCTATCACAGAGTGACACACAGACCCTCATGTTCCCATGCACCCCTATCACACAGTGACACACAGACCCTCATGTTCCCATGCACCCCTATCACACAGTGACACACAGACTCACACACAGACCCTCATGTTCCCATGCACCCCTATCACACAGTGACACACAGACCCTCATGTTCCCATGCACCCCTATCACACAGTGACACACAGACTCACACACAGACCCTCATGTTCCCATGCACCCCTATCACACAGTGACACACAGACCCTCATGTTCCCATGCACCTCTATCACACAGTGACACACAGACCCTCATGTTCCCATGCACCTCTATCACACAATGACACACAGACCCTCATGTTCCCATGCACCCCTATCACACAATGACACACAGACCCTCATGTTCCCATTCACCCCTATCACACAGTGACAAACAGACTCACACACAGACCCTCATGTTCCCTTGCACCCCTATCACACAGTGACACACAGATCCTCATGTTCCCATGCACCTCTATGACACAGTGACACACAGACTGACACACAGATCCTCATGTTCCCTTGCACCCCTATCACACGGTGACACACAGACCCTCATTTTCCCATGCACCCCTATCACACAGTGACACACAGACCCTCATGTTCCCTTGCACCTCTATCACACAGTGACACACAGACTCACACACGCAGACCCTCATGTTCCCATGCACCTCTATCACACAGTGACACACAGACTTACACACAGACCCTCACACACAGACCCTCATGTTCCCTTGCACCCCTATCACACAGTGACACACAGACCCTCATGTTCCCATTCACCTCTATCACACAGTGACACACAGACCCTCACACACAGACCCTCATGTTCCCGTGCACCTCTATCACACAGTGACACACAGACTCACACACGCAGACCCTCATGTTCCCTTGCACCTCTATCACACTGTGACACACAGACTCACACACAGACCCTCATGTTCCCTTGCACCCCTATCACACAGTGACACACAGACCCTCATGTTCCCATGCACCTCTATCACACAGTGACACACAGATCCTCATGTTCCCATTCACCTCTATCACACAGTGACACACAGACCCTCACACACAGACCCTCATGTTCCCATGCACCTCTATCACACAGTGACACACAGACTCACACACAGACCCTCATGTTCCCATTCACCTCTATCACACAGTGACACACAGACTTACACACAGACCCTAACACACAGACCCTCATGTTCCCTTGCACCCCTATCACACAGTGACACACAGACCCTCATGTTCCCATTCACCTCTATCACACAGTGACACACAGACCCTCACACACAGACCCTCATGTTCCCTTGCACCCCTATCACACAGTGACACACAGACTCACACACAGACCCTCATGTTCCCATGCACCCCTATCACACAGTGACACACAGACTCACACACAGACCCTCATGTTCCCATGCACCCCTATCACACAGTGACACACAGACCCTCATGTTCCCTTGCACCCCTATCACACAGTGACACACAGACCCTCATGTTCCCATGCACCCCTATCACACAGTGACACACAGACTCACACACATACCCTCATGTTCCCATGCACCCTTATCACACAGTGACACACAGACTCACACACAGACCCTCATGTTCCCTTGCACCCCTATCACACAGTGACACACAGACCCTCATGTTCCCATGCACCCTTATCACACAGTGACACACAGACTCACACACAGACCCTCATGTTCCCTTGCACCCCTATCACACAGTGACACACAGACCCTCATGTTCCCATGCACCCCTATCACACAGTGACACACAGATCCTCATGTTCCCTTGCACCCCTATCACACAGTGACACACAGACCCTCATGTTCCCATGCACCCCTATCACACAGTGACACACAGACCCTCATGTTCCCATGTGCCCCTATCACACAGTGACACACAGATCCTCATGTTCCCATGCACCTCTATCACACAATGACACACAGACTCACACACAGACCCTCATGTTCCCATGCACCCCTATCACACAGTGACACACAGACCCTCATGTTCCCATTCACCCCTATCACACAGTGACACACAGACTCATACACAGACCCTCATGTTCCCATGCACCCCTATCACACAGTGACACACAGACCCTCATGTTCCCATGCACCTCTATCACACAGTGACACACAGACTCACACACAGACCCTCATGTTCCCTTGCACCCCTATCACACAGTGACACACAGACCCTCATGTTCCCATTCACCTCTATCACACAGTGACACACAGACCCTCACACACAGACCCTCATGTTCCCTTGCACCCCTATCACACAGTGACACACAGACTCACACACAGACCCTCATGTTCCCATGCACCCCTATCACACAGTGACACACAGACTCACACACAGACCCTCATGTTCCCATGCACCCCTATAACACAATGACACACAGACCCTCATGTTCCCATGCACCTCTATCACACAATGACACACAGACCCTCATGTTCCCATGCACCTCTATCACACAGTGACACACAGACTCACACACAGAACATCATGTTCCCATGCACCCCTATCACACAGTGACACACAGACCCTCATGTTCCCATGCACCTCTATCACACAATGACACACAGACCCTCATGTTCCCATGCACCTCTATCACACAGTGACACACAGACTCACACACAGAACATCATGTTCCCATGCACCCCTATCACACAGTGACACACAGACCCTCATGTTCCCATGCACCTCTATCACACAATGACACACAGACCCTCATGTTCCCATGTGCCCCTATCACACAGTGACACACAGACCCTCATGTTCCCTTGTACCCCATCACACAATGACACACAGACCCTCGTTCCCATGTGCCCCTATCACAGAGTGACACACAGACCCTCATATTCCCATGCACCCCTATCACACAGTGACACACAGACCCTCATGTTCCCATGCACCCCTATCACACAGTGACACACAGACTCACACACAGACCCTCATGTTCCCATGCACCCCTATCACACAGTGACACACAGACCCTCATGTTCCCATGCACCCCTATCACACAGTGACACACAGACTCACACACAGACCCTCATGTTCCCATGCACCCCTATCACACAGTGACACACAGACCCTCATGTTCCCATGCACCTCTATCACACAGTGACACACAGACCCTCATGTTCCCATGCACCTCTATCACACAATGACACACAGACCCTCATGTTCCCATGCACCCCTATCACACAATGACACACAGACCCTCATGTTCCCATTCACCCCTATCACACAGTGACAAACAGACTCACACACAGACCCTCATGTTCCCTTGCACCCCTATCACACAGTGACACACAGACCCTCATGTTCCCATGCACCTCTATGACACAGTGACACACAGACTCACACACAGATCCTCATGTTCCCTTGCACCCCTATCACACCGTGACACACAGACCCTCATTTTCCCATGCACCCCTATCACACAGTGACACACAGACCCTCATGTTCCCTTGCACCTCTATCACACAGTGACACACAGACTCACACACGCAGACCCTCATGTTCCCATGCACCTCTATCACACAGTGACACACAGACTTACACACAGACCCTAACACACAGACCCTCATGTTCCCTTGCACCCCTATCACACAGTGACACACAGACCCTCATGTTCCCATTCACCCCTATCACACAGTGACACACAGACCCTCACACACAGACCCTCATGTTCCCTTGCACCTCTATCACACAGTGACACACAGACTCACACACGCAGACCCTCATGTTCCCTTGCACCTCTATCACACTGTGACACACAGACTCACACACAGACCCTCATGTTCCCTTGCACCCCTATCACACAGTGACACACAGACCCTCATGTTCCCATGCACCTCTATCACACAGTGACACACAGAACCTCAGGGTCCCATTCACCTCTATCACACAGTGACACACAGACCCTCACACACAGACCCTCATGTTCCCATGCACCTCTATCACACAGTGACACACAGACTCACACACAGACCCTCATGTTCCCATTCACCTCTATCACACAGTGACACACAGACTTACACACAGACCCTAACACACAGACCCTCATGTTCCCTTGCACCCCTATCACACAGTGACACACAGACCCTCATGTTCCCATTCACCTCTATCACACAGTGACACACAGACCCTCACACACAGACCCTCATGTTCCCTTGCACCCCTATCACACAGTGACACACAGACTCACACACAGACCCTCATGTTCCCATGCACCCCTATCACACAGTGACACACAGACTCACACACAGATCCTCATGTTCCCATGCACCCCTATCACACAGTGACACACAGACCCTCATGTTCCCTTGCACCCCTATCACACAGTGACACACAGACCCTCATGTTCCCATGCACCCCTATCACACAGTGACACACAGACTCACACACAGACCCTCATGTTCCCATGCACCCTTATCACACAGTGACACACAGACTCACACACAGACCCTCATGTTCCCATGCACCCCTATCACACAGTGACACACAGACCCTCATGTTCCCATGCACCAATATCACACAGTGACACACAGACTCACACACAGACCCTCATGTTCCCTTGCACCCCTATCACACAGTGACACACAGACCCTCATGTTCCCATGCACCTCTATCACACAGTGACACACAGATCCTCATGTTCCCATGCACCCCTATCACACAGTGACACACAGACCCTCATGTTCCCATGCACCCCTATCACACAGTGACACACAGACCCTCATGTTCCCATGCACCCCTATCACACAGTGACACACAGATCCTCATGTTCCCATGCACCTCTATCACACAATGACACACAGACTCACACACAGACCCTCATGTTCCCATGCACCCCTATCACACAGTGACACACAGACCCTCATGTTCCCATTCACCCCTATCACACAGTGACACACAGACTCACACACAGACCCTCATGTTCCCATGCACCCCTATCACACAGTGACACACAGACCCTCATGTTCCCATGCACCTCTATCACACAGTGACACACAGACTCACACACAGACCCTCATGTTCCCTTGCACCCCTATCACACAGTGACACACAGACCCTCATTTTCCCATTCACCTCTATCACACAGTGACACACAGACCCTCACACACAGACCCTCATGTTCCCTTGCACCCCTATCACACAGTGACACACAGACTCACACACAGACCCTCATGTTCCCATGCACCCCTATCACACAGTGACACACAGACTCACACACAGACCCTCATGTTCCCATGCACCCCTATAACACAATGACACACAGACCCTCATGTTCCCATGCACCTCTATCACACAATGACACACAGACCCTCATGTTCCCATGCACCTCTATCACACAGTGACACACAGACTCACACACAGAACATCATGTTCCCATGCACCCCTATCACACAGTGACACACAGACCCTCATGTTCCCATGCACCTCTATCACACAATGACACACAGACCCTCATGTTCCCATGTGCCCCTATCACACAGTGACACACAGACCCTCATGTTCCCTTGTACCCCTATCACACAATGACACACAGACCCTCGTTCCCATGTGCCCCTATCACAGAGTGACACACAGACCCTCATATTCCCATGCACCCCTATCACACAGTGACACACAGACTCTCATGTTCCCATGCACCCCTATCACACAGTGACACACAGACTCACACACAGACCCTCATGTTCCCATGCACCCCTATCACACAGTGACACACAGACCCTCATGTTCCCATGCACCCCTATCACACAGTGACACAAAGACTCACACACAGACCCTCATGTTCCCATGCACCCCTATCACACAGTGACACACAGACCCTCATGTTCCCATGCACCTCTATCACACAGTGACACACAGACCCTCATGTTCCCATGCACCTCTATCACACAATGACACACAGACCCTCATGTTCCCATGCACCCCTATCACACAATGACACACAGACCCTCATGTTCCCATTCACCCCTATCACACAGTGACAAACAGACTCACACACAGACCCTCATGTTCCCTTGCACCCCTATCACACAGTGACACACAGATCCTCATGTTCCCATGCACCTCTATGACACAGTGACACACAGACTCACACACAGATCCTCATGTTCCCTTGCACCCCTATCACACGGTGACACACAGACCCTCATTTTCCCATGCACCCCTATCACACAGTGACACACAGACCCTCATGTTCCCTTGCACCTCTATCACACAGTGACACACAGACTCACACACGCAGACCCTCATGTTCCCATGCACCTCTATCACACAGTGACACACAGACTTACACACAGACCCTAACACACAGACCCTCATGTTCCCTTGCACCCCTATCACACAGTGACACACAGACCCTCATGTTCCCATTCACCTCTATCACACAGTGACACACAGACCCTCACACACAGACCCTCATGTTCTCTTGCACCTCTATCACACAGTGACACACAGACTCACACACGCAGACCCTCATGTTCCCTTGCACCTCTATCACACTGTGACACACAGACTCACACACAGACCCTCATGTTCCCTTGCACCCCTATCACACAGTGACACACAGACCCTCATGTTCCCATGCACCTCTATCACACAGTGACACACAGATCCTCATGTTCCCATTCACCTCTATCACACAGTGACACACAGACCCTCACACACAGACCCTCCATAGTTGCCAACATTTCGAAAAAAATTCCAGGGACACTTTGCAGCAGAGCAAGCAAGCAGGTTACTGGAGTATTGACGACCTACTGTTCAACTGCTCCGCCCCCTCAGTTCTGCAATCAAAACACACCCATTTGAAAGTAATAGTATAATTTAATACTTATCCATAGTTTATTATACAGATTACAGCACCAAGCTCTTACACCTACCCAGTCTCTGGAACACATTCTGGGCATACGGTTATTTTTACAACACAGCATCACAATTAGAAAGACAATATGTGAACCCATTCAATAATAATAACAATATTCCATTAGGAATTAATTATATTTAAATAATACACTATATCTATTTATTATCTATCTATATTTATCTGTGTATGTGTGTGTGTGTGTGTGTGTATATATATATACAAACAACAAATGTTGTGCAAAGGAGATTTTCAGGGACATTTCCAGGGACAAAAAAAATCCAGGGACATACAACAAAATCCAGGGACTGTCCCTGGAAATCAGGGACTGTTGGCAACTATGGACCCTCATGTTCCCATTCACCTCTATCACACAGTGACACACAGACTCACACACAGACCCTCATGTTCCCATTCACCTCTATCACACAGTGACACACAGACTTACACACAGACCCTAACACACAGACCCTCATGTTCCCTTGCACCCCTATCACACAGTGACACACAGACCCTCATGTTCCCATTCACCTCTATCACACAGTGACACACAGACCCTCACACACAGACCCTCATTTTCCCTTGCACCCCTATCACACAGTGACACACAGACTCACACACAGACCCTCATGTTCCCATGCACCCCTATCACACAGTGACACACAGACTCACACACAGATCCTCATGTTCCCATGCACCCCTATCACACAGTGACACACAGACCCTCATGTTCCCTTGCACCCCTATCACACAGTGACACACAGACCCTCATGTTCCCATGCACCCCTATCACACAGTGACACACAGACTCACACACATACCCTCATGTTCCCATGCACCCTTATCACACAGTGACACACAGACTCACACACAGACCCTCATGTTCCCTTGCACCCCTATCACACAGTGACACACAGACCCTCATGTTCCCATGCACCCTTATCACACAGTGACACACAGACTCACACACAGACCCTCATGTTCCCTTGCACCCCTATCACACAGTGACACACAGACCCTCATGTTCCCATGCACCTCTATCACACAGTGACACACAGATCCTCATGTTCCCTTGCACCCCTATCACACAGTGACACACAGACCCTCATGTTCCCATGCACCCCTATCACACAGTGACACACAGACCCTCATGTTCCCATGTGCCCCTATCACACAGTGACACACAGATCCTCATGTTCCCATGCACCTCTATCACACAATGACACACAGACTCACACACAGACCCTCATGTTCCCATGCACCTCTATCACACAGTGACACACAGACTCACACACAGAACATCATGTTCCCATGCACCCCTATCACACAGTGACACACAGACCCTCATGTTCCCATGCACCTCTATCACACAATGACACACAGACCCTCATGTTCCCATGTGCCCCTATCACACAGTGACACACAGACCCTCATGTTCCCTTGTACCCCTATCACACAATGACACACAGACCCTCGTTCCCATGTCCCCCTATCACAGAGTGACACACAGACCCTCATATTCCCATGCACCCCTATCACACAGTGACACACAGACCCTCATGTTCCCATGCACCCCTATCACACAGTGACACACAGACTCACACACAGACCCTCATGTTCCCATGCACCCCTATCACACAGTGACACACAGACCCTCATGTTCCCATGCACCCCTATCACACAGTGACACAAAGACTCACACACAGACCCTCATGTTCCCATGCACCCCTATCACACAGTGACACACAGACCCTCATGTTCCCATGCACCTCTATCACACAGTGACACACAGACCCTCATGTTCCCATGCACCTCTATCACACAATGACACACAGACCCTCATGTTCCCATGCACCCCTATCACACAATGACACACAGACCCTCATGTTCCCATTCACCCCTATCACACAGTGACAAACAGACTCACACACAGACCCTCATGTTCCCTTGCACCCCTATCACACAGTGACACACAGATCCTCATGTTCCCATGCACCTCTATGACACAGTGACACACAGACTCACACACAGATCCTCATGTTCCCTTGCACCCCTATCACACGGTGACACACAGACCCTCATTTTCCCATGCACCCCTATCACACAGTGACACACAGACCCTCATGTTCCCTTGCACCTCTATCACACAGTGACACACAGACTCACACACGCAGACCCTCATGTTCCCATGCACCTCTATCACACAGTGACACACAGACTTACACACAGACCCTAACACACAGACCCTCATGTTCCCTTGCACCCCTATCACACAGTGACACACAGACCCTCATGTTCCCATTCACCTCTATCACACAGTGACACACAGACCCTCACACACAGACCCTCATGTTCCCTTGCACCTCTATCACACAGTGACACACAGACTCACACACGCAGACCCTCATGTTCCCTTGCACCCCTATCACACAGTGACACACAGACTCACACACAGACCCTCATGTTCCCTTGCACCCCTATCACACAGTGACACACAGACCCTCATGTTCCCATGCACCTCTATCACACAGTGACACACAGATCCTCATGTTCCCATTCACCTCTATCACACAGTGACACACAGACCCTCACACACAGACCCTCATGTTCCCATTCACCTCTATCACACAGTGACACACAGACTCACACACAGACCCTCATGTTCCCATTCACCTCTATCACACAGTGACACACAGACTTACACACAGACCCTAACACACAGACCCTCATGTTCCCTTGCACCCCTATCACACAGTGACACACAGACCCTCATGTTCCCATTCACCTCTATCACACAGTGACACACAGACCCTCACACACAGACCCTCATGTTCCATTGCACCCCTATCACACAGTGACACACAGACTCACACACAGACCCTCATGTTCCCATGCACCCCTATCACACAGTGACACACAGACTCACACACAGATCCTCATGTTCCCATGCACCCCTATCACACAGTGACACACAGACCCTCATGTTCCCTTGCACCCCTATCACACAGTGACACACAGACCCTCATGTTCCCATGCACCCCTATCACACAGTGACACACAGACTCACACACATACCCTCATGTTCCCATGCACCCTTATCACACAGTGACACACAGACTCACACACAGACCCTCATGTTCCCTTGCACCCCTATCACACAGTGACACACAGACCCTCATGTTCCCATGCACCCTTATCACACAGTGACACACAGACTCACACACAGACCCTCATGTTCCCTTGCACCCCTATCACACAGTGACACACAGACCCTCATGTTCCCATGCACCTCTATCACACAGTGACACACAGATCCTCATGTTCCCTTGCACCCCTATCACACAGTGACACACAGACCCTCATGTTCCCATGCACCCCTATCACACAGTGACACACAGACCCTCATGTTCCCATGTGCCCCTATCACACAGTGACACACAGATCCTCATGTTCCCATGCACCTCTATCACACAATGACACACAGACTCACACACAGACCCTCATGTTCCCATGCACCCCTATCACACAGTGACACACAGACCCTCATGTTCCCATTCACCCCTATCACACAGTGACACACAGACTCATACACAGACCCTCATGTTCCCATGCACCCCTATCACACAGTGACACACAGACCCTCATGTTCCCATGCACCTCTATCACACAGTGACACACAGACTCACACACAGACCCTCATGTTCCCTTGCACCCCTATCACACAGTGACACACAGACCCTCATTTTCCCATTCACCTCTATCACACAGTGACACACAGACCCTCACACACAGACCCTCATGTTCCCTTGCACCCCTATCACACAGTGACACACAGACTCACACACAGACCCTCATGTTCCCATGCACCCCTATCACACAGTGACACACAGACTCACACACAGACCCTCATGTTCCCATGCACCCCTATAACACAATGACACACAGACCCTCATGTTCCCATGCACCTCTATCACACAATGACACACAGACCCTCATGTTCCCATGCACCTCTATCACACAGTGACACACAGACTCACACACAGACCCTCATGTTCCCATGCACCCCTATCACACAGTGACACACAGACCCTCATGTTCCCATGCACCTCTATCACACAATGACACACAGACCCTCATGTTCCCATGTGCCCCTATCACACAGTGACACACAGACCCTCATGTTCCCTTGTACCCCATCACACAATGACACACAGACCCTCGTTCCCATGTGCCCCTATCACAGAGTGACACACAGACCCTCATATTCCCATGCACCCCTATCACACAGTGACACACAGACCCTCATGTTCCCATGCACCCCTATCACACAGTGACACACAGACTCACACACAGACCCTCATGTTCCCATGCACCCCTATCACACAGTGACACACAGACCCTCATGTTCCCATGCACCCCTATCACACAGTGACACACAGACTCACACACAGACCCTCATGTTCCCATGCACCCCTATCACACAGTGACACACAGACCCTCATGTTCCCATGCACCTCTATCACACAGTGACACACAGACCCTCATGTTCCCATGCACCTCTATCACACAATGACACACAGACCCTCATGTTCCCATGCACCCCTATCACACAATGACACACAGACCCTCATGTTCCCATTCACCCCTATCACACAGTGACAAACAGACTCACACACAGACCCTCATGTTCCCTTGCACCCCTATCACACAGTGACACACAGATCCTCATGTTCCCATGCACCTCTATGACACAGTGACACACAGACTCACACACAGATCCTCATGTTCCCTTGCACCCCTATCACACGGTGACACACAGACCCTCATTTTCCCATGCACCCCTATCACACACTGACACACAGACCCTCATGTTCCCTTGCACCTCTATCACACAGTGACACACAGACTCACACACGCAGACCCTCATGTTCCCATGCACCTCTATCACACAGTGACACACAGACTTACACACAGACCCTAACACACAGACCCTCATGTTCCCTTGCACCCCTATCACACAGTGACACACAGACCCTCATGTTCCCATGCACCTCTATCACACAGTGACACACAGACCCTCACACACAGACCCTCATGTTCCCTTGCACCTCTATCACACAGTGACACACAGACTCACACACGCAGACCCTCATGTTCCCTTGCACCTCTATCACACTGTGACACACAGACTCACACACAGACCCTCATGTTCCCTTGCACCCCTATCACACAGTGACACACAGACCCTCATGTTCCCATGCACCTCTATCACACAGTGACACACAGATCCTCATGTTCCCATGCACCTCTATCACACAGTGACACACAGACCCTCACACACAGACCCTCATGTTCCCATGCACCTCTATCACACAGTGACACACAGACTCACACACAGACCCTCATGTTCCCATGCACCTCTATCACACAGTGACACACAGACTGACACACAGACCCTAACACACAGACCCTCATGTTCCCAAGCACCCCTATCACACAGTGACACACAGACCCTCATGTTCCCATTCACCTCTATCACACAGTGACACACAGACCCTCACACACAGACCCTCATGTTCCCTTGCACCCCTATCACACAGTGACACACAGACTCACACACAGACCCTCATGTTCCCATGCACCCCTATCACACAGTGACACACAGACTCACACACAGACCCTCATGTTCCCATGCACCCCTATCACACAGTGACACACAGACCCTCATGTTCCCTTGCACCCCTATCACACAGTGACACACAGACCCTCATGTTCCCATGCACCCCTATCACACAGTGACACACAGACTCACACACAGACCCTCATGTTCCCATGCACCCTTATCACACAGTGACACACAGACTCACACACAGACCCTCATGTTCCCTTGCACCCCTATCACACAGTGACACACAGACCCTCATGTTCCCATGCACCCTTATCACACAGTGACACACAGACTCACACACAGACCCTCATGTTCCCATGCACCCCTATCACACAGTGACACACAGACCCTCATGTTCCCATGCACCTCTATCACACAGTGACACACAGATCCTCATGTTCCCTTGCACCCCTATCACACAGTGACACACAGACCCTCATGTTCCCATGCACCCCTATCACACAGTGACACACAGACCCTCATGTTCCCATGTGCCCCTATCACACAGTGACACACAGATCCTCATGTTCCCATGCACCTCTATCACACAATGACACACAGACTCACACACAGACCCTCATGTTCCCATGCACCTCTATCACACAGTGACACACAGACTCACACACAGAACATCATGTTCCCATGCACCCCTATCACACAGTGACACACAGACCCTCATGTTCCCATGCACCTCTATCACACAATGACACACAGACCCTCATGTTCCCATGTGCCCCTATCACACAGTGACACACAGACCCTCATGTTCCCTTGTACCCCTATCACACAATGACACACAGACCCTCGTTCCCATGTGCCCCTATCACAGAGTGACACACAGACCCTCATATTCCCATGCACCCCTATCACACAGTGACACACAGACCCTCATGTTCCCATGCACCCCTATCACACAGTGACACACAGACTCACACACAGACCCTCATGTTCCCATGCACCCCTATCACACAGTGACACACAGACCCTCATGTTCCCATGCACCCCTATCACACAGTGACACAAAGACTCACACACAGACCCTCATGTTCCCATGCACCCCTATCACACAGTGACACACAGACCCTCATGTTCCCATGCACCTCTATCACACAGTGACACACAGACCCTCATGTTCCCATGCACCTCTATCACACAATGACACACAGACCCTCATGTTCCCATGCACCCCTATCACACAATGACACACAGACCCTCATGTTCCCATTCACCCCTATCACACAGTGACACACAGACTCACACACAGACCCTCATGTTCCCTTGCACCCCTATCACACAGTGACACACAGATCCTCATGTTCCCATGCACCTCTATGACACAGTGACACACAGACTCACACACAGATCCTCATGTTCCCTTGCACCCCTATCACACGGTGACACACAGACCCTCATTTTCCCATGCACCCCTATCACACAGTGACACACAGACCCTCATGTTCCCTTGCACCTCTATCACACAGTGACACACAGACTCACACACGCAGACCCTCATGTTCCCATGCACCTCTATCACACAGTGACACACAGACTTACACACAGACCCTAACACACAGACCCTCATGTTCCCTTGCACCCCTATCACACAGTGACACACAGACCCTCATGTTCCCATTCACCTCTATCACACAGTGACACACAGACCCTCACACACAGACCCTCATGTTCCCTTGCACCTCTATCACACAGTGACACACAGACTCACACACGCAGACCCTCATGTTCCCTTGCACCTCTATCACACTGTGACACACAGACTCACACACAGACCCTCATGTTCCCTTGCACCCCTATCACACAGTGACACACAGACCCTCATGTTCCCATGCACCTCTATCACACAGTGACACACAGATCCTCATGTTCCCATTCACCTCTATCACACAGTGACACACAGACCCTCACACACAGACCCTCATGTTCCCATTCACCTCTATCACACAGTGACACACAGACTCACACACAGACCCTCATGTTCCCATTCACCTCTATCACACAGTGACACACAGACTTACACACAGACCCTAACACACAGACCCTCATGTTCCCTTGCACCCCTATCACACAGTGACACACAGACCCTCATGTTCCCATTCACCTCTATCACACAGTGACACACAGACCCTCACACACAGACCCTCATGTTCCCTTGCACCCCTATCACACAGTGACACACAGACTCACACACAGACCCTCATGTTCCCATGCACCCCTATCACACAGTGAAACACAGACTCACACACAGATCCTCATGTTCCCATGCACCCCTATCACACAGTGACACACAGACCCTCATGTTCCCTTGCACCCCTATCACACAGTGACACACAGACCCTCATGTTCCCATGCACCCCTATCACACAGTGACACACAGACTCACACACATACCCTCATGTTCCCATGCACCCTTATCACACAGTGACACACAGACTCACACACAGACCCTCATGTTCCCTTGCACCCCTATCACACAGTGACACACAGACCCTCATGTTCCCATGCACCCTTATCACACAGTGACACACAGACTCACACACAGACCCTCATGTTCCCTTGCACCCCTATCACACAGTGACACACAGACCCTCATGTTCCCATGCACCTCTATCACACAGTGACACACAGATCCTCATGTTCCCTTGCACCCCTATCACACAGTGACACACAGACCCTCATGTTCCCATGCACCCCTATCACACAGTGACACACAGACCCTCATGTTCCCATGTGCCCCTATCACACAGTGACACACAGATCCTCATGTTCCCATGCACCTCTATCACACAATGACACACAGACTCACACACAGACCCTCATGTTCCCATGCACCCCTATCACACAGTGACACACAGACCCTCATGTTCCCATGTACCTCTATCACACAATGACACACAGACTCTCATTTTCCCATGTGCCCCTATCACACAGTGACACACAGATCCTCATGTTCCCTTGCACCCCTATCACACAATGACACACAGACTCTCATGTTCCCATGCACCCCTATCACACAATGACACACAGACCCTCATGTTCCCATGCACCTCTATCACACAATGACACACAGACCCTCATGTTCCCATGCACCACTATCACACAGTGACACACAGACCCTCATGTTCCCATGCACCCCTATCACACAGTGACACACAGATCCTCATGTTCTCATGCACTCCTATCACACAGTGACACACAGACCCTCATGTTCCCATGCACCCCTATCACACAGTGACACACAGACCCTCATGTTCCCATGCACCCCTATCACACAGTGACACACAGACTCGCACACAGACCCTCATGTTCCCTTGCACCCCTATCACACAGTGACACACAGATCCTCATGTTCCCATGCACCTCTATCACACAGTGACATACAGACTCACACACGCAGACCCTCATGTTCCCATGCACCTCTATCACACAGTGACACACAGATCCTCATGTTCTCATGCACCTCTATCACACAGTGACACACAAACCCTCATGTTCCCTTGCACCCCTATCACACAGTGACACACAGACCCTCATGTTCCCTTGCACCCCTATCACACAGTGACACACAGATCCTCATGTTCCCATGCACCTCTATCACACAGTGACACACAGACTCACACACAGACCCTCATGTTCCCATGCACCCCTATCACACAGTGACACACAGACTCTCATGTTCCCATGCACCTCTATATGTAGTGTGATAGGAGTGCCTAAAGGTGGATTCCTGCTGCTAAAAAAGTTCTTCCCTCAAAGAGAACTAAATGGTGGATAAGAAGAAAAAATGGGGTTTATTTAGCAGCGCTAAAAAAGCTAGGAAATGATGATACCAATCTAATTTATGTTTTATACAATCTAGTTTATTTAAAAATTCTTAGAACACATAAAAACAACAGCAAATGCTTTTCCTAATTAATAAAGGGACGTCTCCCTTATACAACACTTATAAAAACAGACTAGAACCATATAATCCTAGAATTCCAGGTATAAAGGAATTAATTCTATAGATAACATATGGCAAGCAACAAATTTCTAAGATAAATGGTGAATTGAATATTTAAAAGGCACAAATGTATCAGTCCTAACAGCTTTACAGTTTTTCAGTAACAAATACAGTTATAAAGTTACACAGTTACTTTCCTTGGACATATAATTTACTTGGAATCTTGATAAAGCCCAGAAGGGTGAAACGCGTTGAATGGGACCTGCTACACTCTACTAAACTTCATTTACTACTGTCACAAAGCTGTGTGACCCTGCAACTTTAAACTTTTCTCCTGACCCTGCAAGTTAAAATCCACCTTTGGTAACTTCAGGGAATACGGTGTTACTGCTAAACACTGACCAAAGATTTCTTCAAACCTTAAGAAGTCTGAGGGAACCCAGATGAAAACAATATTTGGGCTATAATTAGAAAGGAAAACAAAAAAAAAGGATAACTACATCACCAGAAAGGATCATCACCCCTGACCTCTGAATCAAAGAGAAGGTCAGGTGACTTATCAGAAGCACCAGGAACAAACAGTCTGTGAATCCCTCACAGTGAAGAATATCAGCGGTTGCAACCAGGACGGATTAAGGTACCTCTAAACTAATTTGCACTACGTTTTTTAAAACACGCAAACTGAACTTTAAAGACATCAAGGTATTCATCTGTTAAATTAACCATTTCCATTAACCATGATTGCTTTGGCACCTAAATCAGAATATTGGCTGTTTTTTGCCTTTTTAACTATCCAGCACACCTGAGCCAATTATATGTCCAAGGAAAGTAACTGTGTAACTTTATAACTGTATTTGTTACTGAAGAACTGTAAAGCTGTTAGGACTGATACATTTGTGCCTTTTAAATATTCAATTCACCATTTATCTTAGAAATTTGTTGCTTGCCATATGTTATCTATAGAATTAATTCCTTTATACCTGGAATTCTAGGATTATATGGTTCTAGTCTGTTTTTATAAGTGTTGTATAAGGGAGACATCCCTTTATTAATTAGGAAAAGCATTTGCTGTTGTTTTTATGTGTTCTAAGAATTTTTAAATAAACTAGATTGTATAAAACATAAATTAGATTGGTATAATCATTTCCTAGCTTTTTTAGCGCTGCTAAATAAACCCCATTTTAGCTTCTTACCCATGCACCTCTATTACACAGTGACACACAGACCCTCATGTTCCCATGCACCCCTATCACACAGTGACACACAGATCCTCATGTTCCCATGCACCCCTATCACACAGTGACACACAGACTCACACACAGACCCTCATGTTCCCTTGCACCCCTATAACACAGTGACACACAGATCCTCATGTTCCCATGCACCTCTATCACACAGTGACACACAGACTCACACACGCAGACCCTCATGTTCCCATGCACCTCTATCACACAGTGACACACAGACCCTCATGTTCCCATGCACCTCCATCACACAATGACACACAGACCCTCATGTTCCCATGTGCCCCTATCACACAGTGACACACAGACCCTCATGTTCCCTTGCACCCCTATCACACAGTGACACACAGACTCACACACAGACCCTCATGTTCCCATGCACCCCTATCACACAGTGACACACAGACTCACACACAGACCCTCATGTTCCCATGCACCCCTATCACACAGTGACACACAGACTCACACACAGACCCTCATGTTCCCTTGCACCCCTATCACACAGTGACACACAGACCCTCATGTTCCCATGCACCTCTATCACACAGTGACACACAGACCCTCATGTTCCCATGTGCCCCTATCACACAGTGACACACAGACCCTCATGTTCCCATGCACCCCTATCACACAGTGACACACAGATTCACACACAGACCCTCATGTTCCCATGCACCCCTATCACACAGTGACACACAGACTCACACACAGACCCTCATGTTCCCTTGCACCCCTATCACACAGTGACACACAGACCCTCATGTTCCCATGCACCTCTATCACACAGTGACACACAGACCCTCATGTTCCCATGCACCCATATCACACAGTGACACACAGACTCACAAACAGACCCTCATGTTCCCTTGCACCCCTATCACACAGTGACAAACAGACTCACACACAGACCCTCATGTTCCCATGCACCTCTATCACACAGTGACACACAGATCCTCATGTTCCCATGCACCTCTATCACACAGTGACACACAGATCCTCATGTTCCCATGCACCTCTATCACACAGTGACACACAGATCCTCATGTTCCCATGCACCTCTATCACACAGTGACACACAGACCCTCATGTTCCCATGCACCCCTAGCACACAGTGACACACAGACCCTCATGTTCCCATGCACCTCTATCACACAATGACACACAGACCCTCATGTTCCCATGTGCCCCTATCACACAGTGACACACAGATCCTCATGTTCCCATGCACCTCTATCACACAATGACACACAGACCCTCATGTTCCCATGCACCCCTATCATACAGTGACACACAGATCCTCATGTTCCCATGCACCCCTATCACACAATGACACACAGACCCTCATGTTCCCATGCACCCCTATCACACAGTGACACGCAGATCCTCATGTTCCCATGCACCCCTATCACACAGTGACACACAGATCCTCATGTTCCCATGCACCTCTATCACACAATGACACACAGACCCTCATGTTCCCATGTGCCCCTATCACACAGTGACACACAGACCCTCATGTTCCCTTGCACCTCTATCACACAGTGACACACAGACCCTCATGTTCCCATGCACCTATATCACACAGTGACACACAGACTTACACACAGACCCTCACACACAGACCCTCATGTTCCCTTGCACCCCTATCACACAGTGACACACAGACCCTCACACACAGACCCTCATGTTCCCTTGCACCCCTATAACACAGTGACACACAGACTCACACACAGAACCTCATGTTCCCATTCACCTCTATCACACAGTGACACACAGACCCTCACACACAGACCCTCATGTTACCTTGCAGCCCTATCACGCAGTGACACACAGACCCTCATGTTCCCATGCACCTCTATAACACAGTGACACACAGACTTACACACAGACCCTCACACACAGACACTCATGTTCCCTTGCACCCCTATCACACAGTGACACACAGATCCTCATGTTCCCATGCACCCCTATCACACAGTGACACACAGATCCTCATGTTCCCATGCACCCCTATCACACAGTGACACACAGACCCTCATGTTCCCTTGCACCCCTATCACACAGTGACACACAGACCCTCACACACAGACCCTCATGTTCCCTTGCACCCCTATCACACAGTGACACACAGACTCACACACAGACCCTCATGTTCCCATGCACCCCTATCACACAGTGACACACAGACTCACACACAGACCCTCATGTTCCCATGCACCCCTATCACACAGTGACACACAGACCCTCATGTTCCCTTGCACCCCTATCACACAGTGACACTCAGACCCTCATGTTCCCATTCACCCCAATCACACAGTGACACATAGACTCACACACAGACCCTCATGTTCCCATGCACCCCTATCACACAGTGACACACAGACTCACACACAGACCCTCATGTTCCCATGCACCCCTATCACACAGTGACACACAGACCCTCATGTTCCCATGCACCTCTATCACACAATGACACACAGACCCTCATGTTCCCATGCACCTCTATGACACAGTGACACACAGATCCTCATGTTCCTATGCACCTCTATCACACAATGACACACAGACCCTCATGTTCCCATGTGCCCCTATCACACACTGACACAAAGACCCTCATGTTCCCTTGCACCCCTATCACACAATGACACACAGACCCTCATGTTCCCATGTACCTCTATCACACAATGACACACAGACCCTCATGTTCCCATGCACCCCTATCACACAATGACACACAGACCCTCATGTTCCCATGCACCTCTATCACACAATGACACACAGACCCACATGTTCTCATGCACCCCTATCACACAGTGACACACAGATCCTCACACAGACCCTCATGTTCCCATGCACCCCTATCACACAGTGACACACAGACTCACACACAAACCCTCATGTTCCCATGCACCTCTATTACACAATGACACACAGACCCTCATGTTCCCATGTGCCCCTATCACACAGTGACAAACAGATCCTCATGTTCCCATGTGCCCCTATCACACAGTGACACACAGACCCTCATGTTCCCTTGCACCCCTATCACACAATGACACACAGACCCTCATGTTCCCATGCACCTCTAGCACACAGTGACACACAGACCCTCATGTTCCCATGCACCCCTATCACGCAGTGACACACAGATCCTCATGTTCCCATGCACCTCTATCACACAATGACACACAGACCCTCATGTTCCCATGCACCCCTATCACACAATGACACACAGACCCTCATGTTCTCATGCACCCCTATCACACAGTGACACACAGACCCTCATGTTCCCATGCACCTCTATCACACAGTGACACACAGACCCTCATGTTCTCATGCACCCCTATCACAAAGTGACACACAGACCCTCATGTTCCCATGCACCCCTATCACACAATGACACACAGACCCTCATGTTTCCATGCACCCCTATCACACAGTGACACACAGACCCTCATGTTCCCATGCACCTCTATCACACAGTGACACACAGACTCACACACAGAAACTCATGTTCCCATGCACCCCTATCACACAGTGACACACAGACCCTCATGTTCCCATGCACCTCTATCACACAATGACACACAGACCCTCATGTTCCCATGCACCCCTATCACACAGTGACACACAGACCCTCATGTTCCCATTCACCCCTATCACACAGTGACACGCAGACTCACACACAGACCCTCATGTTCCCATGCACCCCTATCACACAGTGACACACAGACCCTCATGTTCCTTTGCACCCCTATCACACAGTGACACACAGACCCTCATGTTCCCATTCACCCCTATCACACAGTGACACACAGACTCACACACAGACCCTCATGTTCCCATGCACCCCTATCACACAGTGACACACAGACCCTCATGTTCCCTTGCACTCCTATCACACAGTGACACACAGACCCTCATGTTCCCATGCACCCCTATCACACAGTGACACACAGACCCTCATGTTCCCTTGCACCCCATCACACAGTGACACACAGACCCTCATGTTCCCATTCACCTCTATCACACAGTGACACACAGACCCTCATGTTCCCATGCACCCCTATTACACAGTGACACACAGACTCACACACAGACCCTCATGTTCCCTTGCACCCCTATCACACAGTGACACACAGATCCTCATGTTCCCATGCACCTCAATCACACAGTGACACACAGACCCTTATGTTCCAATGCACCTCTATCACACAATGACACACAGACTCACACACGCAGACCCTCATGTTCCCATGCACCTCTATCACACAATGACACACAGGCCCTCATGTTCCCATGCACCTCTATCACACAATGACACACAGACCCTCATGTTCCCATGCACCTCTATCACACAATGACACACAGATCCTCATGTTCCCATGCACCTCTATCACACAGTGACACACAGACCCTCATGTTCCCATACACCTCTATCACACAATGACACACAGACCCTCATGTTCCCATGTGCCCCTATCACACAGTGACACACAGACTCACACACAGACCCTCATGTTCCCTTGCACCCCTATCACACAGTGACACACAGATCATCATGTTCCCATGCACCTCTATCACACAGCGACACACAGACCCTCATGTTCCAATGCACCTCTATCACACAGTGACACACAGATCCTCATGTTCCCATGCACCTCTATCACACAATGACACACAGATCCTCATGTTCCCATGCACCTCTATCACACAGTGACACACAGACCCTCATGTTCCCTTGCACCCCTATCACACAGTGACACACAGATCCTCATGTTCCCATGCACCTATATCACACAATGACACACAGATCCTCATGTTCCCATGCACTTCTATCACACAGTGACACACAGACCCTCATGTTCCCATGCACCTCTATCACACAATGACACACAGACCCTCATGTTCCCATGCACCCCTATTACACAGTGACACACAGACTCACACACAGACCCTCATGTTCCCTTGCACCCCTATCACACAGTGACACACAGATCCTCATGTTCCCATGCACCTCTATCACACAGTGACACACAGACCCTCATGTTCCAATGCACCTCTATCACACAATGACACACAGACTCACACACGCAGACCCTCATGTTCCCATGCACCTCTATCACACAGTGACACACAGACCCTCATGTTCCCATGCACCTCTATCACACAATGACACACAGACCCTCATGTTCCCATGCACCTCTATCACACAATGACACACAGACCCTCATGTTCCCATGCACCCCTATCACACAGTGACACACAGACTCACACACAGACCCTCATGTTCCCTTGCACCCCTATCACACAGTGACACACAGACTCACACACAGACCCTCATGTTCCCATGTACCTCTATCACACAGTGACACACAGATCCTCATGTTCCCATGCACCTCTATCACACAGTGACACACAGACCCTCATGTTCCCATGCACCCCTATCACAAAGTGACACACAGACCCTCATGTTCCCATGCACCTCTATCACACAGTGACACACAGACCCTCACACACAGACCCTCATGTTCCCTTGCACCCCTATCACACAGTTATCTCACAGACTCACACACAGACCCTCATGTTCCCAAGCACCTCTATCACACAGTGACACACAGACCCTCATGTTCCCATGCACCTCTATCACACAGTGACACACAGATCCTCATGTTCCCATGCACCTCTATCACACAATGACACACAGAACCTCATGTTCACATGCACCCCTATCACACAGTTACACACAGACCCTCATGTTCCCATGCACCCCTATCACACAGTGATACACAGATCCTCATGTTCCCATGCACCCCTATCACACAGTGACACACAGATCCTCATGTTCCCATGCACCCCTATCACACAGTGACACACAGATCCTCATGTTCCCATGCACCCCTACCACACAGTGACACACAAACTCACACACAGACCCTCATGTTCCCTTGCACCTCTATCACACAGTGACACACAGACCCTCATGTTCCCATGCACCTCTATCACACAGTGACACACAGACTCACACACAGACCCTCATGTTCCCATGCACCCCTATCACACAGTGACCCACAGACCCTCATGTTCCCATGCACCCCTATCACACAATGACACACAGACCCTCATGTTCCCATGCACCCCTATCACCCAATAACACACAAATCCTCATGTTCCTATGCACCCTTATCACACAATCACATTGATTTAAAAGATAGACCTCAGCGCCTGATGAGAACCTATGAGCCTGGGAGCGGGTGACTCCTAGCTATTACCCAGTGTAAGATACTGAAAATGTGAGAGAATCCCAGGCGCCTACCCTGAGGAGGCTAGGTTTGAGTGAACGGATATACCAGTATGGCTAAACAGTATATATAATTTAATATAATACAGAGAAAAAACAAAGTAAAATTACAGTACAGACTTCATGGATCCATGATAAAAAATAGTATGTAACAATTGGTAAAAAATAAAACAATATAGCAATACGCAATTGATTGCAGCAAGATGTAGAACAAACCAATAATGATGATACGAATCTATTAGCTTTAAATGGTAATCTTAGTTAATTAAACAGCGAAGTAATTCCTAAAAATCTGAATTCCAAACAGAAATAAAGTGTGTAAAATCCTGTTGTAAATAGTCAATGTGTTATTCAAAAGGAAATTCTATGTGATCCGGTGGTAGTTGAAAGTCTACATTAGTGACGAAAGTCTCAAAAAATGAAAGTCTCAAAAAATATATGTCTCAAAAAATAATAACAAAGGTTCCGTGTATCAAACAAATAGCAAATTGGTGCAGTTGTGGCAAATTCTTTAGTGTAGAAACTTAACAGCATAAAGAGTGATGTGTAAAAATCCAAAAATGAGAAAAATATTAGAAAAACTATTCTAGGATAAATCAGTTATTCGCTGGCCGAAAACAAGGGGGAGTTATATCCTGTTTTTTTTGCTTAGCCTGGCTTTTTCTATCTGTAAAAAGCCTATTATTTATAAAGGATTTTTCGGTGTGTGAATCTTCACTCTGTGTATGGTAGTGTGAGGATGGAAATTAACCTTATATTGTTTTTTTTTTTTGACACTTATATGTTCTAATGGGTACCTGTTGATGGTTACTGCGTGGTAGGGGATGTGGTATCTTGATTCCTACTTTTTATTATTTTAATATTTTAATCAAAATGATTGTATCCAAAGGTACAGGTAGGTGCTTTCACGCCAAGCTTTCATGTTGTGTTTGCCACATCCAAACTATCGCTAGTTTGGCCTCTACAGTTGTTATATATAGGTAATGTCTAAACTATCGCTAGTTTGGCCTATATATTTGTAGAATGTAGGTAATGGCTAAAATATCTTTTTAAGAATTAGCATAGATGTTGAAACATCTGGTAATGTAATAGAGGAACTTAGAAGGGAACTAAGGTCTGATATAGAAATAGTGTATAACTATATCATTAAGTATGATTCTTGTCCGGCTTCTAGCTCTGTGTTTCAAGCTTTGGGAACTTAAGGATCTAGTAAGTAATTGGGAGACTTAGATGGGGGCTAAGGTCTAATGTGTATGACCCTAGTAATAGAAAGAATCTGACTGTATCATTAAGTCAAATATTGCTCTTAATTGGTGTTACAGAAGCATTAGTTATTTTGTGGTGAAGAAACTTATTTCCCAGCAGCAATGCCTGAACCAGCCAAGCCAGCGCCTAAGAAGGGCTCCAAGAAAACTGTAACAAGTATCATTTCATAAAGGGTTAACTCTGTTCAGTTTTGAGAAAACTATTTTCTGAGGCAGGTTTCCTAGCATATTGTGTACTGTAATTAAGTTTGTGATAAGCATTCACTGCTAGGTGATAAGAAGGACTCAATTGTTTTCTTGTGTGTACTTGTTATCTGCGGTGGCCTGTCCAAGGGCTTTGTCTAAATGTGTGATGGGGGATTTTATGCTTCCCCCCCTGGGAGTGCCCTGTGTGCATGTAACCTAAATAAAAAGCAGGCTGGGCATCCCAGTCCTCAGTTCTTGGTTGTCCCTCAATCGCAGCGTTGACTCGTTTTTGTGGGCAGAAGGGTATCCTAGCTGTACTACAGCTAAGGGGGATTATTCTATATTTGCGAGACTCATATAGAATACTATGGAAAGCAGTTTCTCCCCTCTTCAGCAATAGGAATCCAGGCTACTAAGCGGTCCATCTCTCAGCGAGACTAAGGGTAACCGTAACATTTGGCGGCAGCGGTGGGATTTTTCCTGGATTTCCTAGGAGAGGTACAGAACGGATGGAGAGCGCTTACGAAAAATTGAAGGGTACAACCCTAAAGGATTTACTTGAAAGCAGAGGGGGGTACGCCAGCAACCGGCCGAGGAGAGAGCTGATTGCAGAATTGACCGAACTGGATCAGAGCTTCACAATGGCGGAAACACCGACCACGATTAGTGACGAAAAAACCAGGATTGTTCGGGAGAGGCTCTCACTGTACGGGCCGAACCCCTCCATGGAATTGGTACAGCAGTTGATGGCGGAAGCGGACAAGGATATACGAGAGACTCGAGCCCACGAACTCAACCTAGCGAACGCACACCGCAATGCTGAAGCCCCGCAGGTAATCATCCCTGTCGAAAATGCTGGGAGGCCCAAGATACCCTATGCGGCATTTCGACCCTTCCTAGAGAGCGAGACAGGGATTGATGAATATTTGGCGGACTTCGAAAGGCAATGTGCCCTGCACCAGATTCCCAACAGGGAGTGGCCCACGATATTGTCTGGGAAACTATCCGGGCGAGCCCTGGAAGCCTTTCGTACTCTGGGTGCTGAGGAAGTGACACAGTATGAGCTAGTTAAGGAGACACTGTTGCGACGGTACGCAGTAACTCCGGACGCGTATCGCCGACAGTTTCGGGGCACGAAAAAGAAGCCTAACGATACCCATATGGAATGGGCGCACCGAATGCGGAGAGCGGCAAATCACTGGATGAGCGGAAGTAAAGCGGTGACTGGTGAGGAAATTTTACAATTGTTTCTCTTAGAACATTTTTATAATGGCATGGAACAGCAAGGGAAGGAATGGCTGCGAGACAGGCGATCTTCTACCTTAGAAGAAGCAGCCAAATTGGCCGATGAACATTATGACTCCCGTCTTCACAAACCCAGAGAGGTTTACCGTGCACCCCCTCGTGCTGAATTCCGAGCCCCGGTGCCCGCAGGGCCCGCCCGACACTCAGGACCACCCAATAACAGCTCTGAGCGTCCCAGACCGACTTGCCACCGATGCAAGCAACCAGGGCATTTCATGGCTAGCTGCCCCCTTAATACGCACCAGACACCCAGGAATTACAATTACCCCTCTGGGGCATATCGTCCGGCCCGGACCCTCTGTGTTAACCAAGAGGCCCCTATGGAGGAATATTTGGGGCCGCTTCACGAGGCGGACCCTGTATATGCTGCCTCAGATAACCGACAGCACCATCGGCAGAAGGTATGGCTCGAGGGGCGATCTACCGAGGGATTGAGAGACACAGGGGCTACTATCACGCTGGTACAGAGTCATTTGGTGCCGGAGCACAAGCGATCTGGACAGACTGTGGCCGTTAGAGTGGCGGGGGGGGATGTGTACAAAATTCCAACAGCTAAAGTGCATCTTGATTGGGGAGCGGGAAAGGGGGCTGTGAACGTGGGCATAATGGATAATTTACCTGCCGAAGTACTACTGGGCAATGATTTGGGCCCCATGACTTCTGCCTATGCTCCAGTATGCAACAACGAGGCGGACCCAGTGACTACACGGGCCCAAGCCCGGACGGAGCGAGAACTCTCACCAGTGCGGGAGACACAGGTAAGACCTACCCCGACCTTGCCTGACATGTTAGGCCCCATACCCTGGGACACCCCAGATGCTTTCGAGACAGAGTCTAAGACTGACCCGACCTTACAAAAGTACCGGGAACGAGCAGAGACCGGAGGGGGCGGGGCAGATAATGAAACATTCTTATGGGAAAAAGGGAAACTATACCGCTGGACAGAGAAAAGGGGACAGCGTAGGCGACAGCTGGTAGTGCCCCACAAATACCGTCAAGAAATCCTCAAGATAGGCCACGACATCCCCTTAGCAGGCCACCTAGCTGTAACCCGTACCCTACACCGCATTACTCACACGTTCTTTTGGCCAGGGGTACACGCTGACGTTAGAACTTACTGTAACACCTGCGATGTGTGTCAACGAGTAGGAAGGCGAGGCGATCACCCTAAAGCCCATCTAGTAAATATGCCCATTGTAGAGGAACCCTTCAGCCGGGTTGCTATTGACCTAGTGGGACCACTGGCTACCCCTAGTCCCTCCGGTAAGCGCTACATTCTTACCGTAGTGGACTACGCTACCAGGTACCCAGAGGCTGTCGCCCTATCTAACATACAAGCGGATACGGTAGCGAATGCACTAGTACAGGTGTTCTCCCGGGTAGGATTTCCAAAAGAAATCCTATCCGACCGAGGCACCCAATTTACGGCTGAATTGACCCAACAACTCTGGCAGGTTTGCAAAATTAAGTCCCTCCTGAGCTCCCCATACCACCCCCAGACGAACGGGCTGTGTGAGAGGTTCAATGGGACCCTCAAGCAAATGCTCAAGACGTTCACTCAGGAATACCGAGACTGGGAACGCTTCCTGCCGCACCTCCTTTTTGCTTATCGGGAGGTGCCCCAGGAAACGACAGGGTTCTCTCCCTTCGAGTTGCTCTACGGAAGAAAGGTACGGGGACCCCTAAACCTGATCCGGGAGCACTGGGAGGGAGAGATGGAGACTGACGGTGTCCCCATTGTGCCATACGTGCTGGAACTCAGGGACCGAATGGAGCAATTAGCCAAATCCGTGCGGGCTAATCTCCAGTCGGCCCAGAGAAGACAGAAAGTATGGTACGATCGGGGGGCCCGAAAGAGAATCTTTACCATAGGACAAAAGGTGTTAGTACTTAAGCCGGTGAAGACAGACAAATTGCAGGCGTCCTGGCAGGGCCCCTACCAGATCGTAGAGAAAAGGGGAGACACCACTTATGTGATAGCTAGCTGCCACGACAACAATCTTAGAAAGACATTCCATGTAAACATGCTCAAGGAATATTTTGAGCGACCAGAGAACGTGACGGCCGTATGTTGTTCCCCTCAGGAAGGCCCCGACAGTCTACCCATTCCAGACCTATTAGAAAAGAGTCTCCCCACAGGTATAGTGGCTCAGGTTCAGATAGGAGACCGACTTAGCCCCACTGAAAGGGAGCAGCTCAACCAACTCCTACAGTCCAAACACCTCACCTTCTCCCCGAAGCCAGGGTACACTACTTTAACCACCCACCAGGTAGATACTCCGGGACAAGCTCCCTTGCGCCAGGCTCCGTACCGAATCCCCGAAGCAGTTAGGATAGGAATGAAGAAGGAGATCGATGAGATGCTCCAACTCAGGGTAATTGAGCCCTCCGATAGTCCCTGGGCCTCCCCAGTTGTCTTGGTGCCCAAGAAAGATGGGACCACCCGGTTCTGCGTAGACTATCGGAGGCTCAATGAAAAGACCGTGACGGACGCTTACCCTATGCCCAGGGTAGACGAGCTACTCGATCGTATAGCCAGGGGAAATTACCTGACCACTATTGACCTCTGCAAAGGTTACTGGCAGATTCCCCTGGCCCCGGAGGCTATCCCCAAGTCGGCATTCGTCACCCCATTCGGCTTATATCAGTTTAGGGTAATGCCGTTTGGGATGAAGAATGCCCCAGCTACATTCCAGCGCTTGGTGGATAGGCTCCTGGATGGCTTCCAGAGTTTTGCTTGCGCCTACCTGGACGACATAGCGATCCACAGTGAGTCATGGGAGGACCACTTAGCTCACATAGGAATGGTTCTGGATCAGATCCGGGCTGCTGGCCTGACTCTGAAGCCAGAAAAATGCCACTTTGGGATGGCCGAGGTACAGTACCTGGGTCACCGGGTGGGGTGTGGAAAGCAGCGACCAGAGCCGGCCAAGATAGAAGCTGTCGCCAATTGGCCCACCCCCATCACTAAGACTCAGGTCCTAGCCTTCCTGGGCACGGCAGGGTACTATAGACGGTTCGTACCAGACTACAGCACACTTGCCAAACCCCTGACTGACTTGACCAAGAAGAACTTACCTCGACAGGTCCTGTGGTCTCCCCACTGTGAAACGGCTTTCCAGGCTCTCAAAAATGCTCTAATTAACGCTCCTGTCTTGGCGGCTCCAGCCCTTAACAAACGTTTTATCGTCCATACAGATGCTTCCATGTTCGGGCTGGGAGCCGTCCTCAGCCAAGTAGGCGAAGATGGAGGGGAGCATCCAGTTGCCTACATCAGCCGGAAGCTCCTGCCCCGCGAAGTCAGCTATGCAGCGGTCGAAAAGGAGTGTTTGGCTTTGGTGTGGGCATTAAAGAAATTGACTCCCTATTTATATGGGCAGGAGTTCACTCTGGTCACCGACCATAACCCGTTGGTGTGGCTGAACCGGGTCTCTGGAGATAATGGCAGGCTATTACGTTGGAGTTTATCGTTGCAACCCTTCAATTTCACCATTACTTACAGACCTGGGAAACAGAATGGCAACGCCGACGGGTTGTCCAGACAAACCGACCTCAGCCCCGCATAACCAGCGGTCTGGACAGCCTTAGTCTGCCCCGAAAAGGGGTCAGACCGTGTCTGCCAGAGTGTTCCACAGAAAGGGAGCACTGTTACAGAAGCATTAGTTATTTTGTGGTGAAGAAACTTATTTCCCAGCAGCAATGCCTGAACCAGCCAAGCCAGCGCCTAAGAAGGGCTCCAAGAAAACTGTAACAAGTATCATTTCATAAAGGGTTAACTCTGTTCAGTTTTGAGAAAACTATTTTCTGAGGCAGGTTTCCTAGCATATTGTGTACTGTAATTAAGTTTGTGATAAGCATTCACTGCTAGGTGATAAGAAGGACTCAATTGTTTTCTTGTGTGTACTTGTTATCTGCGGTGGCCTGTCCAAGGGCTTTGTCTAAATGTGTGATGGGGGATTTTATGCTTCCCCCCCTGGGAGTGCCCTGTGTGCATGTAACCTAAATAAAAAGCAGGCTGGGCATCCCAGTCCTCAGTTCTTGGTTGTCCCTCAATCGCAGCGTTGACTCGTTTTTGTGGGCAGAAGGGTATCCTAGCTGTACTACAGCTAAGGGGGATTATTCTATATTTGCGAGACTCATATAGAATACTATGGAAAGCAGTTTCTCCCCTCTTCAGCAATAGGAATCCAGGCTACTAAGCGGTCCATCTCTCAGCGAGACTAAGGGTAACCGTAACAATTGGCTTCAAGCTTTATATTTCGAGTGTATGTAAAGACTTGAATGGTGAGGCGTAATTTAAGAGAGAGAATACTTGGTCAAAGGCAATTGATTCCTTTCATGTTAGAGGAATCCATGTTCATAAACAGGAAATGTATGAATGATCAGGACATATTGAAGAGATGCGATAAATCTTCTTTATTATTGAGACCTCTTGGGTACAGACAATCTAGGTTAAAGATCCACCTGGATTCTGCTATGAGGAGTCTTTTTCATAATGGCCTCCTCTCCAATCCTTTTTGATCTTTTGTATCCCTAGAAAAGAAAGTTCTTTAATATTCCCTTTATGTTTGTCGGCAAAGTGTTTATATAGGGCTGTGTCCGTGTTCAATTTTTCAATCAGTAGCAAGTGTTCTCGCATCCTGTCCTTCAAGGTTCTGGATGTTTGGGCTACATATTGTAGGCCACATGAGAATTGGAGCATATAAATAATGCCTTTGTCTTGGCATCTGATTAGGTCGTTGATTTTGTGTGTTTCCTTGGTATTGTGGCAGATGAAGGATGCTGCCTTTATGCCTTGCTTACAGGACTTACATGATATGCATCGGAAAAACCCTTTTACTTCTTTTCCGAACATGTTTGTAACTCCAGAGGTCTTTTTCTTAGGTATACTTGGGGCTAGTTTGTTTTTTAAATTGCTGGTTTTCCTATAGATAAACCTTGGTTGTATAGGTAGTTTTTCGCCTATTAGATCGTCATCTTTCAATATACCCCAGTGTTTTCTGAATATGTTTTCAATGATATTTTTATTATCGCTGTACTCTGTGATCATAGGGATGTTGAGAAACTCTTCATTTGTCGTTGTTTTAGGTTCTTTATAATTTGTGAGTTTAGTTCTATCGATCATCCTGACTTCTTGGATTTTCTGATCTAGTTTTGTCTCATTGTACCCTCTCTCTAAAAATTTGGATCTAATTGTTGTTGCCTGTTCTTCCATTTGTCTGTAGTGGAACAATTTTTTCTCATCCTCAATAGTTGTCCTTTTGGAATGTTGTTTTTCCAATTGGAATGGTGGCAACTTGTCATGTGTATATAGTTGTTGCTATCTACCTCCTTAAAGTGTGTCGAGGTTTCCAACTTTCCATTTATAACTTCAATTTTCAAGTCGAGGAAGATTATTTCAGTCGTACTACTGACATATGTGAAACGTAGATTGTTTGTGTTTCTGTTCATAATTTCAAAAGTAAAATCTAGATCTGATTGTGTCCCCTTCCAAATAATTAATATATCGTCAATGTAACGACGATAGAGGACCAGGTCCGCGCTAGCTGGGCAGGATTCCCAAAATATATGCTCCCATTTGCCCATATACAGGTTGGCATAGCTAGGCGCGAACCTGGTCCCCATTGCAGTTCCACAAATTTGTTGGTAATAATGACCATTATTACAGAAATAATTATGATTCAGTATGTATTGAATACTGTCCAGGATGAAGTTCCTTTGTTCTTCTGGGACTTCGTTGTCTTTCTTGAGGAAGTATTCGACCCCTTCTAATCCTTCTTGGTGTGGGATACACGTATATAATGAAGTCACGTCACAGGTGGCTAGAATGTAGCCTTCTTCCCACATATCTTCCAGTAGATTTAAAACCTGGGTGGAATCTTTGAGGTAAGAAGGTAGTTGTCGAACATATCTCTGTAGATTCAGGTCAACATATTCGGATAAGTTGCTACTCAATGATCCAATACCTGAAATTATTGGTCTTCCGGGGGGTTTTGTAGCGACTTGTGGATTTTCGGTAGATGATATATCACAGGAGTAATGGGATGATTTATATTGATGTAGTTGTATTCTTTGTCATTGAGAATCCCCTTCTCTTTTGCTTTATCCAGTATCGTCAATAGTTCTTTCTTGTATAGTGCCAACGGATTTGAGCGCAATTTACGATATGTGTTTTGGTCGCTCAATATTCTTTCATTCTCCAATTCATAATCAATCCTATTCATGACTACAATTCCTCCTCCCTTGTCAGCTGGTTTAATGCTCAGATCGTGGTTGTTTTCAAGTTCTTTGATTGTTTTCAACTGTTGAGTAGTTAAATTATGCTTCCTTATTTTAAGTTTCCTCTGTTGAATGTCCCTAATTTCTCGACATACTATATTCTCAAAGGTTTCTATGGCTACTCCTTTGCTCGCAGTTGGATAAAAGGTTGATTTCGGTTTAAGTTCCGTATGTCTGTAGGGGTCTGTATATTCTCTTGGTGTATAAGCTAATCTCTCAGCTGGGGACCTCGAGAAAAACCTTTTCAGTGTGAGTTTCCTCACAAATTCCTTGGTGTTAACAAATGTCTGGAATTTGTCCAAACTTTTAGTGGGAGCAAAGTATAGTCCAAACTTCAGGACTGAGTTTTCGTCTTTAGTTAGAGTATGTGAGCTTAGATTAAAGATGCCGGAGTTACTCTTTGCATTTTTATCATCTAAGTCTGATCCATTTTCCTGGTTTGGTTTCTTGTTCAATTTCATTCCTCCTCTTCTTCCTCGATGTGTCTTCTTTTTATTGCTTTGGGCTTCTCTGGCCCTCCGCTTTTCTGTGTTTTTAGCAACCTGTCTTTCTCTTTGCTGGGTGGGTATTCCAACCCTAAAAAAGAGGAAGGTGAGTCTTCGATATTTGGAGTAGTGGATGTTTGTGGATCAACCCTTGGTTCTGTTCTTTTAATACAGTGTTGGATCCTCCACTCGTCCTTTGTGTTCCCATCATTTAATATCTTCCCTGGGTGTTCTTCTCGAACTTTCTTGTGACCCCATTTTATTTTAGGTGTTTTATATGTATCCCTATGTCCATAGTTGGAGTTGTCTCTTCTTTTATACTCTTCAAAGTCAACATTTTGTCTCTGTTGATGATAGGCAGGTCTCCACTCGCTATATCTGTTCTCTTGTGGCCCCCTATAGTGATGTTGTCTTCTTTGTGGATAATATTCCTCTCTCCAATTTGTTCGGTTATGGAAGTTTTGATAATTTGGTGTCCTATTTTGAGAATAGTTCCACCCATTGTTCCATTGATTTCTCCTTCCATCTGGGGAGTAGTAGGCTCTGGGCCTTGTGTCTCTCCTTCTATCGGGAGAGTAATTGTCTCTAGGTCTTCTGTCTCTGTTGTCATCTGGTTCCCTGTAGTTGTTGTTGTTGTATCGCCTGAAGTACTGTCTGTATCCGGGCTTGTACCCCCGGTTTGGGTATGGTGATCGTCTACGGTTTTTGGTTCGTCTGTACCCAAGAGGTCTCAATAATAAAGAAGATTTATCGCATCTCTTCAATATGTCCTGATCATTCATACATTTCCTGTTTATGAACATGGATTCCTCTAACATGAAAGGAATCAATTGCCTTTGACCAAGTATTCTCTCTCTTAAATTACGCCTCACCATTCAAGTCTTTACATGCACTCGAAATATAAAGCTTGAAGCCAATTAAGAGCAATATTTGACTTAATGATACAGTCAGATTCTTTCTATTACTAGGGTCATACACATTAGACCTTAGCCCCCATCTAAGTCTCCCAATTACTTACTAGATCCTTAAGTTCCCAAAGCTTGAAACACAGAGCTAGAAGCCGGACAAGAATCATACTTAATGATATAGTTATACACTATTTCTATATCAGACCTTAGTTCCCTTCTAAGTTCCTCTATTACATTACCAGATGTTTCAACATCTATGCTAATTCTTAAAAAGATATTTTAGCCATTACCTACATTCTACAAATATATAGGCCAAACTAGCGATAGTTTAGACATTACCTATATATAACAACTGTAGAGGCCAAACTAGCGATAGTTTGGATGTGGCAAACACAACATGAAAGCTTGGTGTGAAAGCACCTACCTGTACCTTTCGATACAATCATTTTGATTAAAATATTAAAATAATAAAAAGTAGGAATCAAGATACCACATCCCCTACCACGCAGTAACCATCAACAGGTACCCATTAGAACATATAAGTGTCAAAAAAAAAAATCAATATAAGGTTAATTTCCATCCTCACACTACCATACACAGAGTGAAGATTCACACACCGAAAAATCCTTTATAAATAATAGGCTTTTTACAGATAGAAAAAGCCAGGCTAAGCAAAAAAAACAGGATATAACTCCCCCTTGTTTTCGGCCAGCGAATAACTGATTTATCCTAGAATAGTCAACTATATTTGCAAAATTGTTTCCTTGTTTGCCTGGATCACCATTCTTTTGGGAAAATCAAGTCCCCAGAGAAGGGCTATAGCCTCCCTTGTTCTTTCACTTCTTTTATTTCTAAGCATTTCACTAAAGTGGTCCCTCATATTATAAATACCACTTATCATAAGAAGACTCATTTCTCCCTACTTTAAAACTACATTTAGTTATGTATACCACTAATCGATATCCTCACAATTTTGTAAGAACCAATCTAATTGTTCGTAACCGGTCACGAAAGTTGCATATGTAATCAAGATCCTAACATATCCTAACACACAGACATAAGACTAATCGAGAGATTTCCATTTGATGATCGCCAAAATCTGAAACATATCCTTTAAGCTATAACATTTTTACACTAGAAATTTCTTTAATTTGAAAACGTATTACAGAGCACTATTCTTACTATTTCTACATTCAGGAACCTTGCAAATCTAATACGGAATGATCTCCGCTGTCAAAACAAGTTGCAATCTCTATATCCAATCAGAATCAGAGAGTACTTACACACCTCTAAATAGGGCCAATAGTATAGCCCGAACATACACCAATAAGACAGCTGGGATAATAAACACACCTCTCTCAGATCCAATCTAAGGCGCATACCCTAGGTCGTGACGTCACAACCAATCAGGTCGGTCCGATCACGGACCTAGTTCTAGTACACCACTCAGAATTGGAATGAAAATTGACATCATTACCATCATGTATTTAGCAAATACAATCCCCCCTAATCGTAAGTTTACTCGCATTTGAACCTACGATCTATATAATCTGATCATATAAATTACCTGTACCGGAAGTGACGTCACGATGTCCACGGAGTGAACAGGACAGTAAAATAAAACCACCTAACTATGAGGATTAAAGTGGGGAAACATCCCCCCATATTCTATTAAACATACTAAATCATACTTAACTTTATAGAGTTAAATACAGTTTGCCAAAAAATATCCAATTTCGGAAAACCGGAAGTAAACATTGTACAATATCCGGTAAAGCACCCTATATAAGGCCACCTTTAGCATTCACAAACCAGTCTTGAGAAAGGCCTAGGACGGGCCGAAACGCGTTGACCAGCACCGGTAAGCCTTATTCTATTGTTTGCTATTCATTTAGGACAATCTACACTATATTCTATTTTTGCTTTTTCCACAGGTGGATCGTTCTTTCCTCTTTTGTCATTGTTGTATTGCTTTTACATCAACTACCAAGTACCACTAATATTAGTTTTGAAGACTGTTGGAGCATTCACAATTTTGAGTTGTATTTTTTATTTATTTATTTTTTATTTTTCTCATTTTTGGATTTTTACACATCACTCTTTATGCTGTGAAGTTTCTACACTAAAGAATTTGCCACAACTGCACCAATTTGCTATTTGTTTGATACACGGAACCTTTGTTATTATTTTTTGAGACTTATATATTTTTTGAGACTTTCATTTTTTGAGACTTTCGTCACTAATGTAGACTTTCAACTACCACCGGATCACATAGAATTTCCTTTTGAATAACACATTGACTATTTACAACAGGATTTTACACACTTTATTCTGTTTGGAATTCAGATTTTTAGGAATTACTTCGCTGTTTAATTAACTAAGATTACCATTTAAAGCTAATAGATTTGTATCATCATTATTGGTTTGTTCTACATCTTGCTGCAATCAATTGCGTATTGCTATATTGTTTTATTTTTTACCAATTGTTACATACTATTTTTTATCATGGATCCATGAAGTCTTTACTGTAATTTGTTTTTACTTTGTTTTTACTCTGTATTATATTAAATTATATATACTTTTTAGCCATACTGGTATATCCGTTCACTCAAACCTAGCCTCCTCAGGGTAGGCGCCTGGGATTCTCTCACATTTTCAGTATCACACAATGACACACAGATCCTCATGTTCCCATGCACCTCTATCACACAGTGACACACAGACCCTCATGTTCCCATGCACCTCTATCACACAGTGACACACAGACTCACACACAGACCCTCATGTTCCCATGCACCCATATCAGACAGTGACACACAGATCCTCATGTTCCCATGCACCTCTATCACACAGTGACACACAGATCCTCATGTTCCCATGCACCTCTATCACACAGTGACACACAGACCCTCATGTTCCCATGCACCCATATCACACAGTGACACACAGATCCTCATGTTCCCATGCACCTCTATCACACAATGACACGCAGACCCTCATGTTCCCATGCACCCCTATCACACAATGACACACAGACCCTCATGTTCCCATGTACCCCTATCACACAGTGACACACAGATCCTCATGTTCCCATGCACCTCTATCACACAGTGACACACAGACCCTCATGTTCCCATGCACCCATATCACACAGTGACACACAGATCCTCATGTTCCCATGCACCTCTATCACACAATGACACACAGACCCTCATGTTCCCATGCACCCATATCAGACAGTGACACACAGATCCTCATGTTCCCATGCACCTCTATCACACAGTGACACACAGATCCTCATGTTCCCATGCACCTCTATCACACAGTGACACACAGACCCTCATGTTCCCATGCACCCATATCACACAGTGACACACAGATCCTCATGTTCCCATGCACCTCTATCACACAATGACACACAGACCCTCATGTTCCCATGCACCCCTATCACACAATGACACACAGACCCTCATGTTCCCATGTGCCCCTATCACACAGTGACACACAGATCCTCATGTTCCCATGCACCTCTATCACACAGTGACACACAGACCCTCATGTTCCCATGCACCCATATCACACAGTGACACACAGATCCTCATGTTCCCATGCACCTCTATCACACAATGACACACAGACCCTCATGTTCCCATGCACCCCTATCACACAATGACACACAGACCCTCATGTTCCCATGCACCCCTATCACACAATGACACACAGATCCTCATGTTCCCATGCACCCCTATCACACAGTGACACACAGACCCTCATGTTCCCTTGCACCCCTATCACACAGTGACACACAGACCCTCATGTTCCCTTGCACCCCTATCACACAGTGACACACAGATCCTCATGTTCCCATGCACCCCTATCACACAGTGACACACAGACTCACACACAGACCCTCATGTTCCCTTGCACCCCTATCACACAGTGACACAGACCCTCATGTTCCCATGCACCCCTATCACACAGTGACACACAGACTCACACACAGATCCTCATGTTCCCTTGCACCCCTATCACACAGTGACACACAGACCCTCATGTTCCCATGCACCCCTATCACACAGTGACACACAGACACTCACACACAGACCCTCATGTTCCCATGCACATCTATCACACAGTGACACACAGACCCTCACACACAGACCCTCATGTTCCCATGCACCTCTATCACACAGTGACACACAGACTCACACACAGACCCCCATGTTCCCTTGCACCCCTATCACACAGTGACACACAGACCCTCATGTTCCCTTGCACCCCTATCACACAGTGACACACAGATCCTCATGTTCCCTTGCACCCCTATCACACAGTGACACACAGACCCTCATGTTTCCATGCACCCCTATCACACAGTGACACACAGACCCTCATGTTCCCATTCACCCCTATCACACAGTGACACACAGACTCACACACAGACCCTCATGTTCCCTTGCACCCCTATCACACAGTGACACACAGACCCTCATGTTCCCATGCACCTCTATCACACAGTGACACACAGACCCTCATGTTCCCTTGCACCCCTATCACACAGTGACACACAGACTCACACACAGACCCTCATGTTCCCTTGCACCCCTATCACACAGTGACACACAGACTCACACACAGACCCTCATGTTCCCTTGCACCACTATCACACAGTGACACACAGACCCTCATGTTCCCATGCACCTCTATCACACAGTGACACACAGACCCTCATGTTCCCTTGCACCCCTATCACACAGTGACACACAGACTCATACACAGACCCTCATGTTCCCTTGCACCACTATCACACAGTGACACACAGACCCTCATGTTCCCATGCACCTCTATCACACAGTGACACACAGACCCTCATGTTCCCTTGCACCCCTATCACACAGTGACACACAGACTCACACACAGACCCTCATGTTCCCTTGCACCACTATCACACAGTGACACACAGACTCACACACGCAGACCCTCATGTTCCCATGCACAACTATAACATAGTGATAAACAGACTCACCCACACACAGACCCTCATTTTCCCATGTACTGCTATAACACAGTGACACACAGACCCTCATGTTTCCATTCACCTCTACTTTAGGGTTCTCTTTCAAAGCATTATATATGTATTGCAATATTTACTGAGTTGATTCATTTAATTTCTATACTATTTACTGCCAGAGTTAAGGATTTAGTTTATATTGTGCAAATTTGGGAAAACTGAAACACCCAGGGAAATGGGATACCTTTCAGATTTACACTGTTTCCAATATGGGTCTCAAACGCTAGTTTGCTGTTCTACATGATTTAATCATTTCTGCTGCAGAAACAAAAGAAATGATAAATTTGTTACTGAGAAAAGTTTTGCTTAAATTTATGTTTACAGGTTTTTTTCCCCCTGTACTTTATAGACAATGCACAAAGATTGTTTTCTGTGTTTATTTAATGTTCTTTGGTTGAACTGAAAGTTGGCTTCTTTTCTTCCAGCTCATCAAGTACAATGACTAATTGAAACCACCTGCATATTAATGTATTTAATTTGAGTTCCTAATTACAAAGATAATTTGATGCTTTTTTTTATAAAGTGTGTTCAATACAATTACAAATCACGGGGGGGGGGGGGGATATATATTTTGCTCCTTGTAAACAAAGCATTTAAGCTATATTGAGTATTACATTAGTTGTTGATTTTATTATATATATTTAAGATTTAATGTGATTCCTATTTTAGACAACATACAGTATTACAGTTAGGTCTGTTGGTCCCTAGTAAAAGAATAATGTCCTAAGCTGATACCTTTTAGTGGATTTGCATACTCAAACAACAATTGAATCTTGAGCTTTCAAGATATTAGAGGTGATTTCTTCAGCAAAGACCATGCACCTGTTATATTGACAGGAAATAGTGCTGCCATCTAGTACTCTTGCCAATTTATAAAAAAAAATCAAAACTGCTGCCTTATGTTGAAGACACTTGTACACTCCTGAACCTTCCTGCTTTTCAACAAAGGATAACAAAAAAACAAAGAAAATTTGATTATAGACATAAATTGGAAAGTTGTTTAAAATAATATGCTCTATCTGAATCATGAAAGACAACATTTGGATTTTATGTCCCTCTAATCATGAAAGAAACAAATAGGATTTTAATGTCCCTTTAATTCTGAAGGCTAATGGAAGCCAGAGTAGAGCTTGACATAGTGGATCAGCAGATGTTAAATGGCAAATGAGTAGGAGAAGTCTGGCAGAGGCTTCGATTGAAAATAAATTACATGCATCAAGTAGAGATATGTAGACTGGATTTTTTTGTTGAGAAAATATAGAGATATATAATGAAATTTTATTGCAACATCTTTTGTTTTACTACACAAATGTATAAATGTTATAATACAATCCCCTTTAAAGGACCAGTCAACACATTAGATTTGCATAATCAACAAATGCAAGATAACAAGACAATGCAATAGCACTTAGTCTGAACTTCAAATGAGTAGTTGATTTTTTATAACAAATTTCAAAGTTATGTATATTTCCACTCCCCTTGTACCATGTGATAGCAATCAGCCAATCACAAATGCATATACGTATAGTCTGTGAATTCTTGCATATGCTCAGTAGGAGCTGGTGACTCAAAAATTGTAAATATAAAAGACTGTGCACATTTTTTTTAATGGAAGTAAATTGGAAAGTTGTTTAAAATTACATGCTGTATCTGAATCATGAACATTTTATTTAACCTGAGTGTCCCTTTAAGGGACAGTCGATATCAAATGCAGAACAATGGTTTATTGCAGGACTCTACCTCTTCCTGATGCTTAAAACAATTGTAAATCTGTCTGTGAAATACCACAGATCTCAGAAAGGTAAAACATTTGCATTTTGACATTAAAGCTCCGTACTTAACTTGGTTGAGTTTATTAGAGTTGCATATCAACTTAAAACAACCTCACTCTTGTCTGAAAACTCCACTATGAGTTAACACATTTAGGCCACTAGTGGGCACACTAATGCAATACCTTTTCTCTCTCAAAAGATAGATAATCTCTTTATTACCCATTACCCAGTTGTGCATAACCAATATGGTTAAAATAATACACTTTTTACCTCTGTGAATACCTTGTATCTAAGCCTCTGCAAACTGCCCCCTTATTTCAGTTATTTTGACAGACTTTCATTTTAGACAATCAGTGCTTACTCCTTCACATGTGTAAGCTCAATGTTATCTATATGACACACATGAACTAACAAAAAATAGAAAAAGAAATGGAACAGCGCTAATCCAGCAAGAAGAATCAATCAGTGAGAAGAAAGAGTTTAAATACAGTAGATCCTATCGTTATAATATTTTATTAAAAACAATTTCAATATATCCGCATATATTTGCATAAATAAATAAGTGACCGGTCACTAAAATATGTCTTATACATTAAAAATACAAGTAATACTTCATCTATATACACTGCAAAAGTAATATCAAGCTAAAAGCCTCCTAGCTTGCTGAGGCAGTTAAACACTATAAAACAAGATTGTTCTATTATAGTTCATAAAAAGTCATTAGTATAACACCGTGTTTTAGGACAATAGAAAAATCCCAAGCATAATCTATAAAGTCACTGAGATGTAGTAACAGATCCTGTTCTCACAGTTCCAACTTGTATAACATATTGTAGAAAATCAACAAAACCTTTCCTCTTCACAGACTTAGCAACTTTATTAAATAACCTGCTTGCCAGGCCTCCCACTTTTAGCGGGTGAGGGAAAGTCTCTGTTTGTTGTAAGAAATGCTATATGCCGTTCTTTTATAAATTTAATCCTCACCTCAATATCTTATGAGTAGTAGTCCTTTTCAGACGCTGCCACGTCTTGTGTTACTCCACGGTCATTGGTTCAGCAGTGATTGCTGGTATTTGCTTCTTCCGCTTCACGTGTGACGATCGGGCCAGTGGCTGCCTTTCAAAGTTGGCTTGTATAAGTGCGCCCTTGTAGGGTACTCTGGTTCTTTTTTACTCTGCGCAGAGTTGAGGCTCACAATGATCCTGAGCCCCTGAGACAGACACAGTCATCCAATCAATCAGTGATGTGGATATATTGAAATTGTGTTTAATAAAATATTATAACGATAGGATCTACTGTATTTAAACTCTTTCTTCTCACTGATTGATTCTTCTTGCTGGATTAGCGCTGTCCCATTTCTTTTTCTCTTTTTTGTATATAACGTGTTACAACTGTAAGGGAGAGTTGTATTTTGGAATAGCCTGAATTATCTATAGGGTTGCGCTGTGGGATACCCCCTTTTTTTACACAAGAACTAACACCTTCAAGGTCTAAGAAATTAGCATATGAGCCTATCTAGGTTTACCATTCAACTAAGAATACCAAAAGAACAAAGCAAAATTGGTGATAAAAGTAAATTGGAAAGTTGTTTAAAATGACATGCCCTATTTAAATCCTGAAAGTTTATTTTGGACTTGACTGTCCCTTTAACATGAGACTTTCACTAGAAGCCCAAACCAATATTTTATATAACAATCTCTTTGTATATTGCCAGTATTTATAGTTTATGTGATTAAGTAGATAAAAACAACAATCACCTGCTAAGTTACTAATTTGAACTGGAACAATATGTCCTCTTTCTCCCTTAAATGAGTATCATACTTCATGAAATAATTATCAAAAAAGTAATGATTAGAAAGTAATGGGCTATGATGTTTCAATGTTTCTTAATTTTTCTGCATTTTTAGTCCTTACTAATTTCATTAAAAAGTTACCATAGAAGAAAAAAAATAAGTAAGTTAATTTGTTATTATTTCACGGAACCTGTTAGATATTTTCCAAATCAAAGATGTACCACATGTAGTTTCGATTTTCTCAGACAGCATAAAGAAACTTAATAGGATTTGAAAGGAACACTGAGAGATAATTAAATATATCACTCTATTTGTTTTTGCAAATATAATAAAACCATAAAGGGTAAAGGAATGTTTGCTCGGTAGATCAGCCCTTATTAATATTTATTTTAAAAAAAATTGTGTGCTTGGGTTGGAAAAAAGACAGATTCCTGCTGTAATTTTTTAACACTTCTTTTGTTTTGTTTTATTTTAGTTTATTTTTTTTTATAAAAAAAAAGAATTATTGGACTCCCATGATTTAACAAGGCAGTCCAGGACCCAATATATTTTTCATTACTATTTAGTATAACTGTTTTCTTTGTCCTTTTCTATTGGAATGTTATCAATAATTAAATACTTTTGTTAGTGAGATGTGTTTCCGGGCTGAATATCTATTATAAATGACAGAAGTAGATAAGCTGAGATCATTGTATTTATGAAAAAACTGGTATAACTTTATTCATTTACACATGGTTCCAAATTATGGAATGAAATCTAATTGTTCTGTCGTTTATAGCCAAAAAAGGAAAATTGCTACTACTATTGGTCTTTCTGTGCATAAAAAGTGGCATAGATCTATGTTGCTTTAATAAAAACTAAACAGTATATACCTACTGAGGACATGAAAACTAGTGTGCTTAAAACATATACAGTATAATGTATACTATGCTACCACTCATACTTCAAATACTAGAAAACAGAATGCAGCACTAACAACTTTCAATAGGAAAAAAAAAGTGGAGGATATTAAACCTAATGTACTGTGCTTCATAATTTACTGTCGCCTAGATTTAGAGTTCTGCGTTAGCCGTCAAAAGCAGCGTTAAGGGATCCTAACGCTGCTTTTGGCCGCCCGCTGGTATTTAGAGTCGGCCAAGTACAGGTGTACCGCTCACTTTCAAGCCGCAACTTTTCCATACCGCAGATCCCCTTACGCCAATTGCGTATCCTATCTTTTCAATGGGATCTTCCTAACACCGGTATTTAGAGTCTTTGCTGAAGTGAGCGTTACACCTCTACCAACAAGACTCCTACCACCCATGGAAAGGCTGTAGTTAAGAGCTTTATGGGCTAACGCCGATATGTAAAGCTCTTAACTACAGTGCTCTAACACCCATAAACCAAGGTCCCCCCACATCGCCGCCACTATAATAAATATTTTTAACCCCTAATCTGCTGCCCCTAACATCGCCGACACCTACATAATATTTATTAACCCCTAATCTGCCCCCTTCAACGTCGCCGCCACCTTACCTACACTTATTAACCCCTAATCTGCCGACCGGACCTCGCCGCCACTATAATAAATGTATTAACCCCTAAACCACCCCACTCCTGCCTCGCAAACACTATAATAAATAGTATTAACCCCTAATCTGCCCTCCCTAACATCGCCGCCACCTAACTTCAAGTGTCAACCCCTAATCCCTAAATACTTACTTGTAAAATAAACCCTAATATAGCTACAATATAATGAATAATTATATTGTATCTATTTTAGGATTTATATTTATTGCATAGTCAGCTTTGTATTTATTTTAACTAGGTACAATAGCTATTAAATAGTTATTTACTATTTAATAGCTACCTAGTTAAAATAATTACAAAATTACCTGTAAAATAAATCCTAACCTAAGATACAATTAAACCTAACACTACACTATCAATAAATTAATTAAATCAATTACCTACAATTACATACAATTAAATAAACTAAACTAAATTACAAAAAAAAACCCCACTAAATTACAAAAAATAAAAAAAAGATTACAAGAATATTAGGCTAATTACACCTACTCTAAGCCCCCTAATAAAATAAAAAAGCCCCCCAAAATAATAAAGGTCCCTACCCTATTCTAAATTAAAAAGTAATCAGCTCTTTTACCAGCCCTTAAAAGGGCTTTTTGCGGGGCATGCCCCAAAGTAATCAGCTCTTTTGCATGAAAAAAAAATGCATCCTCCCCCCACATACCCCTACTCTAACCCACCCAAACCCCCTTAAATAAACCTAAAACTACCCCCCTGAAGATCTCCCTACATTGAGTCGTCTTCACCCAGCCGGGCCGAAGTCTTTATCCGATGGGGCAGAAGAGGACATCCAGACTGGCAGAAGTCTTCATCCTATCTGGGCAGAAGAGGACATCCGGACCGGCAGACATCTTCATCCAAGCAGCATCTTCTATCTTCATCCATCCGGAGCGGAGCAGAGCCATCTTCTTCCCAGCCGAGGCGGATCCATCCTCTTCAACTGACGCCTACTCGCCGAATGAAGTTTCCTTTAAATGACATCATCCAAGATGGCGTCCCTCGAATTCTGATTGGCTGATAGGATTCTATCAGCAATCGGAATTAAGGTAGGAAAAATCTTGGATGACTTTATTTAAAGGAACCTTCATTCAGCGAGTAGGCGTCTGTTGAAGAGGATGGATCCGCGTCGGCTGGGAAGAAGATGGCTCCGCTCCGCTCCAGATGGATGAAGATAGAAGATGTCGCTTGGATGAAGATGTCTGCTGGTCTGGATGTCCTCTTCTGCCCGGATAGGATGAAGACTTCTACCGGTCTGGATATCCTCTTCTGCCCCATCGGATGAAGACTTCGGCCCAGCTGGGTGAAGACGACTCAAGGTAGGGAGATTTTCAGGGGGGTAGTGTTAGGTTTATTTAAGGGGGCTTTGGGTGGGTTAGAGTAGGGTTATGTGGGTGGTGGGTTTTAATGTTGGGGGAGTTGTATTTTTTTTTACAGGCAAAAGAGCTGATTACTTTGGGGCATGCCCCGCAAAAAGCCCTTTTAAGGGCTGGTAAAAGAGCTGATTACTTGGTAATGTAGAATAAGGTAGGGACTTTTATTATTTATTTTTTTATTTTTATTTTATTAGGGGGCTTAGATTAGGTGTAATTAGTTTAAAATTCTTGTAATCTTTTTTTATTTTCTGTAATTTAGTGTTTGTTTTTTTTGTAATTTAGTTTAGTTTATTTAATTGTATTTAATTGTAGGTATTGGTTAATTTATCTAATTAATTTAATGATAGTGTAGTGTTAGGTTTAATTGTAACCTAGGTTAGGATTTATTTTAAAGGTAATTTTGTAATTATTTTAACTAGGTAGCTATTAAATTGTTAATAACTATTTAATAGCTATTGTACCTAGTTAAAATAAATACAAAGTTGCCTGTAAAATAAATATAAATCCTAAAATAGCTACACTATAATTATTTGTTATATTGTAGCTATATTAGGGTTTATTTTACAGGTAATATTTAGTTTTAAATAGGAAGACTTTAGTTAATAAGAGTTAATTTATTTCGTTAGATTAAAATTATATTTAATTTAGGGGGGTGTTAGGGTTAGGGTTAGACTTAGCTTTAGTGGTTAATACATTTATTATAGTAGCGGCGAGGTCCGGTCGGCAGATTAGGGGTTAATACTTGAAGATAAGTGGCAGCAACGTGGGGGGGGGGGCAGATTAGGGGTTAATAGTATTTATTATAGTGTTTGCGAGGCGGGAGTGCAGCAGTTTAGGGGTTAATACATTTATTATAGTAGCGGCAAGGTCCGGTCGGCAGATTAGGGGTTAATACTTGAAGTTAGGTGGCGGCGACGTTGGGGGGGGGCAGATTAGGGGTTAATACTATTTATTATAGTGTTTGCGAGGCGGGAGTGCAGCAGTTTAGGGGTTAATACATTTATTATAGTAGCGGCAAGGTCCGGTCGGCAGATTAGGGGTTAATACTTGAAGTTAGGTGGCGGCGACGTTGGGGGGGGGCAGATTAGGGGTTAATACTATTTATTATAGTGTTTGCGAGGCGGGAGTGCAGCAGTTTAGGGGTTAATACATTTATTATAATAGCGGCAAGGTCCGGTCGGCAGATTAGGGGTTAATACTTGAAGTTAGGTGGCGGCGACGTTGGGGGGGGGGCAGATTAGGGGTTAATAAATATTATGTAGGTGTCAGCGATGTTGGGGGCAGCAGATTAGGGGTTCATAAGGATAATGTAGGTTGCGGCAGTGTCCGGAGCGGAAGATTAGGGTTTAATAATAAAATGCAGGTGTCGGCGATAGCGGGGGCGGCAGATTAGGGCTTAATAAGTGTAAGATTAGGGGTGTTTAGACTCGGGTTCATGTTAGGGTGTTAGGTGCAGACTTAGAAATTGTTTCCCAATAGGAAACAATGGGGCTGCGTTGGGAGCTTAATGCTGCTTTTTTGCAGGTGTTTTTTTTCATCCCAAACTGCCCCATTGTTTCCTATGGGGGAATCGTGCACGAGCACATTTTGCCAGCTTACCACTACAGTAAACAACGCTGGTATTGAGGGTTGAAGTGGCGGTAAATTCAGCTCAACGCACCCTTTTTGGAGCCTAACGCAGCCCTTCAGACAACTCTAAATACCAGCATTGTCTGCGCTAGCTACGCGGGTCTTTACCGACAAAACTCTAAATCTAGCAGTGTGTTAATTAAATTCCTAATTGTAAGCATGTATCTATGCTCACAAACTATATTTATAAAATTACCTTGAAAGTCAATTTCATTTGTCACTAAAGCCTATGATATGAACTAGATAAGTTTATACTTTTAGGAAATATTGGGCAGTCTTGTTGGACCTATGGTTCTTATCTGCCATCAAAATCTATGTTTCTTTGTCCTTAACTAAAAAATACTAGAATGCTAGAAAATGCACAATGTTTTCTCAGTTTGAACAAAATATTTTGGGATTACCCCTACTGCCTAATATAGTGAGAATTTTTTATTAAAATAAGGAGATAGGGATGGGAAATATTCATATTTTTCATGTCAGGTTGAGAATATCTGATTGGGTTTGCTCCTTTTACTTCTATGGGGGAATACGTTAACGTGTTTCCGATATCCTAACTTCAGCTTTTTGCCTGCATCGGGTTAGGGCACAAGCAAAAACATTTTACTTTAACCTTTTAATATGCACGCAACCTGATGTGTGCAAAAAGCTTACTTCTAGCGGAGTTGGGGTGAGAGCAGGAGCGTTAAATATCGCTCCACCCGTAATCTGGCCCTAAATATTTCTTTCTTTTTTTTTTTTTTTTAAACAAGATCCACATGGGCTGTAAAGCAAGAGACAATTGAAAGCCTTTTCATACTATAATAAAGAGTCAATAAAAATACAAATCTTTATTCTTCTTCATTCTTTTGTATACATCTAAATTTTATAACTGTTGTATAAATGTCATATTATGATATACATTTAAAAGGATATATTCTGTCAGTTAATTGTCAAATCCATATGGTTTCAATAACATAGTATTCCTTGATAGACTATACAGTTTTACTGCTGTAATTCTCATACATAATAATAAGTATGTGTGTTGGAGTTTATTGTTTAGTATTGTATTTGTGGACACTCTCCTTGTGAATCCATCCTGTCATTCTAACAACAGGGTTTGTTTTAGATTTTCAGAATTTATGGTGTATATAATTTGCATTTGAGTGATAATTTTCCTGTGGCAATTATACCACCATTTGGTACTTTGTCCCTAGAGGGAAAATGAATGCACTAGGATATATCCCTGAGTTCAGCAGCTTGTTTTAAAGAACAAAGCAAGGTCAAAATGCTATAGAATATACTGAGGCTTAATTCTGTCTCTGTCTGTCTCATTAGCAACACATGCAGTTTGAAAATAGAATGCTAAGAGGTCAAGTATTTCTAGAGAAATCACTATAGGATAGAAGTATTTGTATTTTAAAAAAAAACTTTGGGAAAAAAAGAAGCAGACATTCTTTTAAACATTCAAGGGAATATATTAACCAAGCACATTGATTATATGTGCTCATACTAATGAAGAGCTTTGCCTGCACCATTCATACAAAATTTGTAGGTAACATCATCTTTCTTTAGAATATATACACTAGTAATTATTGTAAGAAAATGTGATTTATTTTTAGTTTAATATAAAAACTGACTTTCAAACCAGAAATTTACTAGGTCCCTTGTTTCATATTGTGTGTGTTGCCCTAGGTTTAGTCTCTATTATTTAATACTATAAATTTATACACTATAATGTCACAGCATTTACAACAGGTTTCACCACAGTTCATTTTAAATGTTCCTTCACAAATAAATACTAAAGTTTATTGACTTCCTAGTTTTATTGTAATGTTCCAACAACTTTATTTTGTAGTGATGTATTAACTATCTTTTCTAACAGCTGGGATTCTCAGTGGTCTATGAAAAGACATGGACAAACAACTTGTATGTTGAACTAACACAATTTGGGCTACCAGTATATTTAGACTTGTAGCTCAGCTTTTGCAGGTTAATCTAAAACAGTAATAACTAGCTATGTGTTTAAACCCGTAGCTTGGCTTTTGAAGCTTGAGCTAGTACAGTAATGGCTACCTATATATTTAAACTTGCAACTTGAATTTTGGAGGTTGAACAAGCACAATAACGGCTACCAATATATTTAGACTTGAAGCTCAGCTTTTGCAGGTTTGACAAGCACAGTAATGCTACCTATATATTTAGACTTGAAGCTCTGCTTTTGCAGGTTGCTCAAGCACAGTTATGCTACCTATATATTTAGACTTGAAGCTCAGCTTTTGTAGGTTGCTCAAGCATAGGTATGCTACCTATATATTTAGACTTAAAGCTCTGCTTTTGCAGATTGCTCAAGCACAGTAATTCTACCTATATATTTAGACTTGAAGTTTGGCTTTTGCAGGTTGCTCAAGCACAGTTATGCTACCTATATATTTAGACTTGAAGCTCAGCTTTTGTAGGTTTGACAAGCACAGTAATGCTACCTATATAATTAGACTTTAAGCTTGGCTTTTGCAGGTTGCTCAAGCACAGTTATGCTACCTATATATTTAGACTTGAAGCTCAGCTTTTGCAGGTTTGACAAGCACAGTAATGCTACCTATATAATTAGACTTGAAGCTTGGCTTTTGCAGGTTGCTCAAGCACAGTTATGCTACCTATATACTGTATTTAGACTTGAAGCTCAGCTTTTGCAGGTTTGTCAAGCACAGTAATGCTACCTATATATTTAGACTTGAAGCTTGAGTTTAGCAAGTTGTGCAAGCACAGTAATGATACCTATATATTGAAATGTGAAGTTTGGCTTTGTAGGTTGCTCAAGCATAGAAATGCTACCTATATTTTTAGACTTGAAGCTTGGCTTTGCAGGTTGAGTAAGCACACTAATGGCTACCTATATATTGAGGGTTAAAGCTATGCTTTTGCTGTTTAAGCAAGCACAATAATAGCTACCTAAATATTTAGACTTGAAGTTTGACTTTGTCGGTTGCTCAAGCACAGTAATGCTACCTATACTGTATATTTAGACTTAAAGTTTGGCTTTTGCAGGTTGCTCAAGCACAGTAATGCTACCTATATATTTAGATATGAAGATTGGCTTTTGCAGGTTGAGCAAGCACAATAATGGCTACCTATATATTTAGACTTGAGGGTTGGCTTTTGCAGGTCGAATTAGCACAATAATCGTGACTGATATATTTAGTCTTGTAGATTTGATCAAACATAATACTATTCTGTCTTCCTGTTGATATTATTATTATTATTTCTTTATATGTGTGTGATCCAATCTGGGAGATTAAACAATGGCCTAGATTTGACAAAACATTTTTGCAAAAATAATACCTCACTGATAAACAAAACGTGTCAATATTGTAACTTAAAAAATTGTGGAATTTTGCGCGCTCTCTCTCCCCCTCTCTTTTGCGCTCTCTCTCTCCCCCCTCTTTTGCACTCTCCCTCTCCCCCTCTATTTGGGGTATTTCTCCCCTCCCTCTTTTTCGCTCTCTCTCCCCATCTCTTTTGCGCTCTCTCTCCCCCTCTCTTTTGAGCTCTTTCCCCCATCTCTTTTGCGCTCTCTCTCCCCCTCTTTTTTGAGCTCTCTTTCTCCCCCATCTCTTTTGCGTTCTCTCTCCCCCTCTCTTTTGAGCTCTCTTTCTCCCCCTCTCCTCTCTCTCTCCCCTCCTCTCTCTCCCCTCCTCTCTCTCTCTCCCCCCCTTCTCTTTTGTGCTCTCTCTCTCCCCCTCTTTTGCTCTCTCTCTCTCTCCCCCCTCTTTTGCTCTATCTCTCTCTCTCCCCCCCTCTCTTTTGCACTCTCTCTCTCTACCCCTCTCTTTTGTGCTCTCTCCCCCCTCTCTTCGCACTCTTTCCCCCCTCTCTTTTGCTCTCTCTCTCCTCCATGTCTTTTGCGCTCTCTCTCCCCCTCTCTTTTGAGCTCTCTCTCTCCCCCATCTCTTTTGCGCTCTCTCTTCCCCTCTCTTTTGAGCTCTCTCTCTCCCCCTCTCTCCCCCCCCACTCTCTCCCTCCCCTCTCTCTCTCCCCCCCCCCCTCTCTCTCCACCCCCCTCCACTCTCTCTCCCTCACCTCTTCCCCTCCTCTCTCCCCCCTCCTCTCTCTCCCCCTCCTCCCTCTCTCCCCCCTCTCCTCTCTCTCCCCCTCTCCTCTCTCTCCCCTCCTCTCTTTCTCCCCTCCTCTCTTTCTCTCTCTCTCCCCTCCTCTCTACCCTCCTCTCTCTCTCTACCCTCCTCTCTCTCTCTCTCTCTCTCTCTCTCTCTCTCCCCCTCTCTCTTCCCTCTCTCTCTCTCTTTCTCCCCCTCTTTTGCTCTCTCTCTCCCCCTCTCTTTTGTGCTCTCTCCCTCTCTTTTGGGCTCTCTCCCCCCTCTCTTTTGCGCTCTCTCCCCCCTCTCTTTTGCGCTCTCTCTTCCCCTCTCTTTTGAGCTCTCTCTCTCCCCCTCTCTCCCACCCCCACTCTCTCCCTCCCCTCTCTCTCTCCCCCCCCCCTCTCTCTCCATCCCCCTCCACTCTCTCTCCCTCACCTCTTCCCCTCCTCTCTCCCACCTCCTCTCTCTCCCCCTCCTCCCTCTCTCCCCCCTCTCCTCTCTCTCCCCCTCTCCTCTCTCTCCCCTCCTCTCTTTCTCCCCTCCTCTCTTTCTCTCTCTCTCCCCTCCTCTCTACCCTCCTCTCTCTCTCTACCCTCCTCTCTCTCTCTCTCTCTCTCTCTCTCTCCCCCTCTCTCTTCCCTCTCTCTCTCTCTTTCTCCCCCTCTTTTGCTCTCTCTCTCCCGCTCTCTTTTGTGCTCTCTCCCTCTCTTTTGGGCTCTCTCCCCCCTCTCTTTTGCGCTCTCTCCCCCCTCTCTTTTGTGCTCTCTCCCCCCCTCTCTTTTGCTCTCCCTCCCCCCTCTTTTGCTCTCTTTCTCCCCCCTCTCTTTTGCGCTCTCTCTCTCCCCTCTCTTTTGCGCTCTCTCATTCTCTCTTCATGCTCTCTCCCCCCTCTCTTTTGCTCTCTCTCTCTCTCCTCCATCTCTTTTGCGCTCTCTCTCCCCCTCTCTTTTGAGCTCTCTCTCCCCCCCTCTCCTCTCTCTCTCCCCCCTCTCCTCTCTCCCCCCTCTCCTCTCTCTTTCCCCTCTTCTCTCTCTCTCCCCTCCTCTCTCTCTCCCCCTCTCTCTCCCCCTCTCCTCACTCTCCCCTCCTCTCTATCTGTCTCACCTCTCCTCTCTCTCCCCTCCTCTCTCTCCCCTCCTCTCTATCTCTCTCCACTCTCTATCTCGCGACCACGCCTGGCCACGCCCCTTCATGTCTGACCACCCCCCCTCACGGCCATTCACGCCTGACCACGCCCCCTTCATGTCGGCCATGTCCCCTGTTCACACCCGGCCACACCCACTTCTACCACAGATCAGCCAGGGAGTAAGACTCAAAGGCCAGGTAACATAGTAACATAGTAACATAGTAACATAGTAGATAAGGTTGAAAAAAGACTGAAGTCCATCGAGTTCAACCTATACAAATCTAAAATACTTACAAAAAGCTCCAGTTAAGCTTAAATAACCCCATTAAAATGTGACCCATTTAATACTAGCAATCATATCCATGAATTTTGTTTATATACAGAAATTTATCCAGACTATTTTTAAATGTATCTATGGTATTGGCATTCACTACCTCCTTTGGTAATGAGTTCCACAATTTTATTGCTCTTACAGTGAAAAAACGTTTCCGTTGCAGGAGATTAAATCTCCTTTCCTCCAACCTTAAATTATGACCTCTTGTCAGAACCAATTTTCTTGGAATAAAAAGAGCTTCTGCCATCTCTGTATATGAGCCTTGAATATATTTATATAAAGTAATCATGTCACCTCTCAAGCGCCTTTTTTCTAAAGAGAACAGACCCAGTTTGGCTAGCCTCTCCTCATAGGTTAATTTCTCCAATCCCCTTATTAGCTTTGTGGCCCTTCTCTGAACTTTTTCTAGTTCTGCAATATCTTTTTTAGCAATCGGTCCCCAGAACTGCACTCCAAACTCAAGGTGAGGTCTTACCAGGGCTTTATATAATGACAGAATTATGCTTTCCTCCCTTGAATCAATGCCTCTTTTAATACATGCTAGTATCTTATTAGCCTTTGAAGCCGCTGCCCTGCATTGTGCACTCATCTTTAGCTTGTTATCTATTACTACTCCCAAATCCCTTTCCTCCTGTGTTTGGCTAAGTCTTGTCCCATTTAAAAAATACATAGCCTGCTTATTTTTACTTCCAAAATGTAGAACCTTACATTTTTCCGTATTAAATCTCATTTTCCATTCACTTGCCCATAGTTCTAATTTTAGCAAATCCCTTTGCAAAGAGAGTTCATCCTGCTCTGACCTAATGACCTTACTTAACTTAGTATCATCTGCAAAAATAGAGATGTCGCTATTTAATCCTTGCTCCAAGTCATTTATAAAAATATTAAAAAGAACAGGGCCCAGTACTGATCCCTGGGGGACGCCACTGATTACCTTTGTCCAATCTGAGTATGATCCATTTACTGCTACTCGTTGCTCCCTATCTTTTATCCAGTTATTTATCCATGAGCTAACATTTTCAGCTATTCCCAGTCCCTTAATTTTGTGCATTAATCTCTCATGTGGCACTGTATCAAATGCCTTTGCAAAATCTAAGTATATCACATCAACTGATTCCCCTTTATCTATATTTTTACTTACTTCCTCGTAGAATCTAATTAGATTAGTTTGACATGATCTATTTCTCCTAAAGCCATGCTGATTAGAACTCATAATCTTGTTTACACGAATATGCTCATCAATATAATCCCTTATAATCCCTTCAAATATCTTCCCCACTATTGATGTCAGACTAACTGGTCTATAGCTTCCTGGATCATCCCTGCTTCCCTTTTTGAAGAGTGGCACCACATCAGCTTTACGCCAATCCTGGGGTACCATGCCTGAGGATAATGAGTCTTGAAAAATTAAGAGTAAAGGTTTGTCTATAACAGTGCTAAGTTCACTTAACACCCTTGGGTGTATTCCATCTGGGCCTGGAGTTTTATTTACCTTAATAATTTTTAGTTTTTTCCTGATATCCTCTAAACAAAACCCAGTTAGTGGTATGGACTGGCATGTTCTATTCTGTTCCAAAGTATCATTCAATGGTTCCTCTCTTGTGTATACTGAAGAAAAAAACTGGTTTAGTACCTCAGCCTTTTCCCTGTCATTATTTATCATGCTACCCTCCACACATTTTAATGTACCTATATTATCCTTCTTAGATTTTTTGCTATTTATGTACTTAAAGAACCTTTTGGGGTTAGACTTAGAATCCTTGGCAATTAATTTTTCATTTTCAATTTTGGCTAATTTGATTGCTTTTTTGCATGCTTTGTTACATTCCTTATAAATATTGTATGCTGAGTCTGTACTATTTTCTTTTAATAATTTAAATGCCCTACGTTTTTTCCTAATTTCTTTTAACACATTTATATTTAGCCATAACGGCTTATTTTTTTTATTTTTATTTTTATAACCATATGGTATGTATTGATATGTATATTTATTTAACAAATTTTTAAATATTATCCATTTATCCTCTGTATTTTTATTAGAAAATACATTGTCCCAATTTATATTATTTAATGATTTCCTTAAATCGTTGAATTTTGCTTTCTTGAAATTAAAAGTCTTAGTTAAGCCTTTAAAACACTGCATATGAAAAGAGATTTCAAATGTGACCATGTTATGATCACTGTTACCCAAATGTTCTTTAACTTCTATGTTTGATATTATATCTGTATTGTTTGATAGCACTAAATCCAATATAGCTTTACTCCTAGTTGGCTCCTCTATTAATTGTGACAAGAAGTTATCCCTGAGAACATTTAAAAATCTATCCCCCTTAGCTGAATTACTAGTTTCATTGGCCCAGTTTATATCAGGGTAGTTAAAATCTCCCATAATTACAGCACTGTTATTAGCAGCCTTACCTATTTGGATAAGTAGTTGAGTTTCCTCTGGGTCACTAATGTTGGGAGGCTTGTAGCATGTTCCTAGTAATATTTTTTTAGGATTTTTCCCCCCACTCTTTATTTCAACCCACAGGGTCTCTACATTGTCACTTGTATCATAAATGTTTGTCCTTGAGCTGTCTCTACTGCGCATGACAGCTTCAGACAAACACACTTGGCCTTTTATATAATAGGATAAATAATAAAAAAAAATGAATGAAAAATAAACCAAGACAATATCCTGAGGCATGGCCATGAGATAAGACCTCACAAGGGCAATAGAGTTTTTATGGACTATGTATGCTTGAACAATGTTTGGGTGAAAACCCCAAACCATTCCTCTAGAGTGCCCCAGAATGCCCATGCCCAATCTCTCATTTGCACTTGCAAAGAGTCAGAGGTGGTTGTTGTTGATAAAGCACCAGTTGGAGGTCTGAAATTCTTCAAATGGAATGTTCTTCTCATTGAAGGTGTTTCCACTACATTGTGTTTCTAGATGAGGAATAAAGGCTTTATTTTACTTTTGCAAATTCTGCCCATTTTTTGACAACAGATGAAGCACCACCAGAGATTTCTAATTGGGCTTTTCAGGGTAGTAACTATCCAACAAGACTTCTTTACCCTAATCAAACAGATCTGAGAATGTTTTATATGCGTGTGTTTATGTCAGTGACACCCACTTAAGAACTGCAATTAGGCCTCTTGGCATTCTAACTAGCATCAATGAATCTAGCGCAATGACTGCATAGTTAAGATTGTGTTTTTTATAGACTTAGAAATTACTTTGCATAGGTTTATAATGGGCAAATAAAACAAAATCTTACACTATTACAATACATGTAAATACTCATTAAAAAATACTTCAGAAATACTTTGCATTGAGGTATTCTAAGCCATGTTATTCTTTAACGTTTAGTCTCTATGTTTCAGATGAATTAATGCATATTTGTTAGTTTTGAAAAATAATCTTAAAAAAATACATCAAAATTAAAGGGACACTGAACCCAAATTTTTTCTTTTGCGATTCATATAGGGCATGCAATTTTAAGCAACTTTATAATTTACTCCTATTATCAATATTTCTTTGTTCTCTTGCTTTCTTTATTTTTAAAAGAAGTCATCTAAGTTATTTTTTTGGTTCAGGACCAATGGAAAGCACTTTTTTATTGGTGGGTGAATTTATCCACCAATCAGCAAAAACAACTAAGTGTGTTCACCAAAAATGGGCCGGTATCTACACCTACATTCTTGCATTTCAAATAAAGATAATAAGAGAATGAAGAACATTTGATAATAGGAGTAAATTAGAAAGTTGCTTACAATTACATGCTCTATCTGAATCACGAAAGAAAACATTTGGGTTCAGTGTCCCTTTAAAGGAAAAAAAAATATTTTAGTTGATGTATATGTCTCCTAAATGATAAAGCTATGTATCCCCTTATGTACAATGTAAGCAGATATGAGGCTGCTGTGACCTCTGCTGGAAACAATTGTATTTATAAGTATCTTATAATATTTGTATATAAGAGATACAAATTTTGTCCAAATAACACGTCTTGGGCTCTTGCAAACACATTTAGTCTGCTTTGCATGACATATTTTAGCTGATCACTTGCTTAATAAATAGCAGAGCTGCACATATTCACTATCTTTTTTATTTAATTCCACTGACACTTTTGCTCATTCAAAATGCTGTTTGAAAGAAGCACTGCTATTTTATTTGCATGGTTTGAACCTGCTCAGTAATCATTTATATAAACAGTTCATGGTTTATAAGTGAAGAAAACATATAAAACAGTTATTTACATTACAAAACACATTAAAGGGCCATAATACCCAAGTGTTTAAACACTTGAAAGTGATGCAGCATAGCTGTAAAAAGCTGATTAGAAAATATCACCTTAACATCTCTATGTAAAAAAGAAAGATATTTTACTTCAAAAGTTCCTCAGTAGCCACCTCCCATTGTAAAGGATTTCTAAGCAGAATTTTAGTGTGTTTGTCCTGGGACATCTGAAGGGACTAGCATCGTACACTCTCATATTATTTCACCAATCAGGTAAAGGAAGCTTACTATGAAATCTCATGAGAGTTAAGTCAAATCTCATGAGATCACAGTAAGAGTTCATGACCTCAGCACTGCTGATGCTGATTGGCTGCTGTTCATTTCTTCATTTTTTTAAATTTTTTTACCTGCAGCTGGGAGCAGCTGAGTATAACTTTTTACACAGAACTTACTCTGCTGAGCTGAGGAGATTGTGAGGTAAAATATCTTCCTTTTTTACATAGAGATGCTCAGGTGATATTTTCCTGTCAGCTTTTTACAGTTATACTGCATCAGTTTCAAGTGATTTAGCATATGAGTATTATGTCCCTTTAAGTAGACTCTGCAAATACATGTTTTAATGTATTTATGTAAGGTCAATATATTAAATGGGCTAATTGCATATCTGTCTACAATTCTCATATTCTGGCCCTTATAAACCATCTGTTATAGAGACAAAGCAGTCAGTTTAAAGACTGATCTTTTTATGATGGAGAATTGTAATTAGATGTGTTCATTCTGAGGTTTTGGCTACCTGCAAATATGGAAGAATCAGCCTTTTTTATAGTTTGACTATTTTCTTAGCCACATTTATACTTTTGAAACAGCAACACATTAAAATCTGGATCCGAAAATAGACAAACTGCAGGAGAACCTCCTTCTTCCACATTCAGAGGTATCCGAACCTCCAAATGCACACATCTAATTGTAATGTTGTGGAGAATGAGCAGAGCTGGGCTATGGCAACAGAGAAGAGTGAGAGGGTGCAACCTGTGTGAAGTACTGTTCCAGCAAGACGACAGAGAGAAGCACAGTTTATCAGCCACAGAGCTGTCTTAGAGGTTGAATATCATAAGAAGACTCTCTCTTTGAGAGGGATGAGGACAAAACTGTGTCAGTCTGTACCTGGATGAGAGAGGGTGTGAGGGGTGCAGTGGATAAGGCCTGGCCCTTCTGCTGCAGCATATAGGGAAATGGAGATCCATCATAAGGCAGAATTTAAGATATAGCGAGGCCCATAAAGCCTAGAGAAACTCAAAATACATTCATTAAAATGTTTTACTTCAGGGAATGAGGAATGTGGAAATTCTGAAAAGGTGTGAGTTGACCCATATATGTCTTCTTAATTTTTATGAGCAGTTCATGCTACAGGGGCTTTACCTGTGTTGCAAAGGATGCTGTAGTGCATACAATGTCTGACCACTGGCAGCTTACACAATCCAAAGTGTTTGCTAGTGCCCAGTTCACTCTTTAATGTTCTGGGCTGTTTTTTTTTTGTTTTTTTTAACTTTATGGAGTGTTACCAAAGTTTTCTTTTCCATCTTTATCACTAAGGGATAGGGTAGTATGAAGACAGACTGTTATTCACATAAAGGAATGCACATTGTTATAGCAGCTATAGACTGTAAATATATGGCACTCAAAGACCCCAAGATTAAGTGGTACTCATAAGTGGTGTCCACATATTCTAGTCAGTGTGCACATGAACTGTGATCAATAAATGTGTATTATGATTGTTTCTACAACATTTTCTATGTCAAAATATTTTTGACAAGATTGAAGCGAATGCATTGCCTCTAGGGTGGTAGATTCATTCATGTGCCTTTCATGTTTCTTTTTCTTTTTGTTTGTTTGTTCTTTTCCTACCTTACTTTTATGTTTAACCTAGGGTAGAAGTGTATGCTATGGTTAGGTAAGTAAGTATATACCACCAAAATGAAAACTAAAATGTACAGTATTGCATAAACATATGTGTTATGGCATTGCAGGTTTAAATCTGAGTACCAGACTTTATGGCATTACATGCATTATCACCACATTCTTTCTGTAAACTGTTGTAATATACTTGGCAAATATTGTTCCTTTCATAAAATGTATTTATGTTCAATATCTGTCAATGAAATATGTATGGATATTTTTTTTTATCAATGTAAATTGCCTAGTTCAATATCCATCTCATGTTGATAAGCTACTCATGCTAACATTAAAATCTTAAATAAAATCTAAGACTTAGCATATAAAACTCTACAGGCAGTTTACACCCTGGGAGGTAAAAGCTGATGGATGCCCCTTTTTTTCTCCATATCAATGCAGTAAGAAATATATATATATTTTTAAATATTCTGAACACATCCTAGATTTTTTTTTTCTTTTCTAATAAGCCTCCGTTGAAATTGTGCTTCCTTTAAAATGTGGATGCCATAAAAAAACAAACTATACCCTAGTGGAATCTGTTTCACCTTCTTTTTGTTCATTTTGATGTTATTCACATACAGCATCCAGTGTTACCCTTTATAAAAAAAAGGGACTTTAACATAGAGATACATAAAAGATACATAGAGATACATAAATATACATGTCTAAATGTTTATATGTGTGTACATGTGTATTTATATGTATATATGTATTTTTATATATATATATATATATATATATATATATATATATATACACATATAAACGCATAAATACATATGTATACACACATAAACACATATATAAGAGCATTGGAACCCTTTGCAGTCAAGTAGCTAAAAAAATGTAACATCATATTTATGCAATATTTAATAAAGTGTTAAACTGTGTATTTACTGCAAATATTTCACATTCCAATGTTCTTCATATAGGGGAATATGTTATTTGTATTTTTAAATAGATATTTCTAAATATATCTGCATCCAATGCCACAGCGTGCTTTTTACAAATATCCAAAAACAAGAGCACTCACCAGGACTTAACACATTAAAGCAATCACAGCTTTATTTTAACAAAGTGATGTTTCGAGGATTCTAACCTCGTCCATACCTCAATTCTTTTATGCCCTCCACCGACTTTCACCGCGATACCGGAAGTCACCCGGCATCCTGTGCGCAAGACTGCGCATGTCCAGAGCGTCGGCATGGCAACCGGCCGCGGTGTACACTAAAAACAAACGTGAATACAAATAGTTACAATATAGAGCTATTCAATTGTTATTATATGGTTAATGCACTTAACATGATAACTATGCGTGCTAATACCTATTTCAAGAAATTACATAACAATTTTTAACTGCAGAACTGTGAACTCGTATTAACTTAATTCCTAGTCTTATATCCAATCTACCACATTATATGACTATGTCAACAATCAATTGCAATTAATATACTATACACAGATTGTTACAAACTAGAACAAGATAATACTCCCTAGATTATTACTTATCAATTACAAATACTATTCTAAATGCCACTATAGTATTCTGGATAAGAATCTTTTTCACAAGTAACAGTGCCAGTCCAGGTTGGTATTCAAACCATCTGGTACCAAAGTGCCCAGGTTAAAGATCCACCTGGACTCGCACTGCAACAGGAGTCTATCTCTGTCTCCCCCCCTAGTCAGGGGTGGAATGTGATCTATGATCACATATCTCAAATCCGCAACCGTATGGCCAATCAACGCAAAATGTCATGCCACGGGTTGATCAGACCCCTTATTTTTTATGGCCAGTATGTGTGCAGGATGCACTACATGTAGTGGTTTGTCTAATGCAAAATTCTTTGTTCATCCTACCACCAATCGTAGATATACTATCCGACATAGAGTAACCTGCACGACAACACATATAGTGTATTTATTACACTGTCCGTGTGGGTTATTCTATGTCGGAAAGACTATTGATGACTTACGCACCCGTATGGCCAAACATTGGACAGCCATTCAACTGGCCATAAAAAATAAGGGGTCTGATCAACCCGTGGCACAATATTTTGACCTCCGGTATCGCGGTGATAGTCGGTGGAGGGCATAAAAGAATTGAGGTATGTACATAATTGTAAATTCTGAGGATGAGGTTAGAATCCTCGAAATGTCACTTAGTTAAAATAAAGCTGTGATTGCTTTAATGTGTTAAGTCCTGGTGAGTGCTCTCGTTTTTGGATATATATATATATATATATATATATATATATATATATGGCTATATATTTTACCCAAAAAATCATATATATATATATATATATATATATATATATATATATATATATATATATATATATATATATATATATATAAATAGAGAATAATAGAATATACCACCACTAGGTGGAGGTATAAGCTCTGGACCTAATGAAGCGCACAGATGAGAATGAGTAAGCTGAACTGATACAAATTTGTATGTGAAATAAATACTATATAAGCTAATAATAATAATAACACTTGTATATAAAAGTATTAAATATTAATAGACAGTACCAAATAATAAATAATAGAAAGTAGTAATAATAGTAAAAAGTGATCCTCTAAATAAAAGCTGCTAAACAACACTGTCCCCCAAAAAGGTGAAATATCTTTTCCAAATATTTCAATGACAAGAGATAAAGGAAGGAAATGGGAGAAGTATTTGAAGCGCTAATACACAGAGGGCCAATTAAAAGCACACAATAATATAAACATGTGATTTCATATCAAATGCAAAAGTTTCAATAATAATCGTTGTACTGTTGCTACATTGATAAAATTGCACACATGAAATTCAAAAAGATTTTTACAATAAAAATGCACGCTAAATAAAAGCAGAGGTTCAAATTCAATAAAGAGAGCAAAACAGTAGTCTTTTATAAGAGTCAAATCTCCACATAAAAGAATATCCCAATGCGTGTCAGAAAGTGGTGATAAAACGTTATCCTTTTCAGTGCCCCTCAACCGGTAAAAGTGACTTCAAATGACCCCCTTAGGGTGTATACTCACAGGACAAACCCTCAATCGATATGAGGTAAGATTCAGGTGTTTAACCACGAAATAGCCCTCAATCTGTGTCCTGTCAGCGTTACTTGTCTCACATCGATGTTCAGAATGGCTCATACAGGGCCGGTGATATTTAAAAACCTCAATGATATGAGGTAATTTGAAGCAGAAAAAATAAAACACTACACCAGTGTAAAACTATCTTTGCGGTGGTCTGCGCTGTGCCAGTCTCCAAATGATTCTCTCTGTAGCCTTACGCGTTTCGAAGGTATTTATAGAACATCCGTTCACCCTTCTTCATCAGAGGCTAGAGAATTCAAATGAGCAAGGCACCTTACCGCTAATATTTAAACTATGTCGGGACGGATCATCGTCCCGCCCCCTAACCAGCTGTTACTCTCATTGGTTGAGACAAGAGGTGTGTATACTATAGGTGTGTATACGGACCGGAAACTAAAAAAACATCCTCTAATAGGATTTTGTCTACAACCAATGTGTTGCTATTAGCCCTCCATGTTTACACGGACTATGACGGCTGAAAAAACTGCTTAACATAAGGAAATATATGTGCAGCATGTCTAGGCGAAAACAGTACTCGCCATAGACTAAACCAATTAATAGTTATAATTACTTGGCTAGCTTACCCTATGACTAAATCCCTTTTTCTATCATATTAACCCATTAAAACTATTTTGAATTAAAGCACCTTATATTATCTCCTAAAATATTAGGAGTATATAAAGGAGAAAACAAAAATATATACTTGAAATGACTACTACATTTAAAATAATTTATATATGCACATTCTGCGTGATAACCCAGAATGGGTAGATGTCTCAATACTATCATGCCTACATTGATTATAAATGTAAACATGAAATATATATATATATATATGTCTATTCTAAACTTGAAACTGGCACTCATGCAGACCACCTCAAATGAATAATAATATGTAAAAAATATATATATAAAAGCTATTATAACTTTACATTAATAAAGTTAAAAATAGAAATAGGAATAAAAATAAATAATAATTTAAAAGAGCACCTATATACACACATACGTTCTACATATATACACTAAACTATACATACTCTCACTACTGTCTTCATATGCACATAACCCCTTCCATACAAAGAACAGACCATGATTGTGAAACTACTGTCCCCCCATATATATAAAATGTCCTCTGACTATTATTAAAAAAATTACCCTGATGTTAGATTAAAGTAAAAAAGCAACTAAGTCAATATCTTTATTGAGTCCAAATGGTACTAAAGTACCCATTTTATGAATCCAGAAATTCTCCCTTTTCCGGAGATCTAGGGTTCTACTCCCTCCTCTTTTATTTTGTTTCACTATTTCTAAGATACAACCCTTCAGTCCCTTTGGGTCTTTATTATGAAAATGGGAAAAATGTACCGGAACGTTGTGTGTGGTTAGTCCTTCTTTTATATTATTAATATGCTCCAAAAGTCTAACTTTAAAGGGGCGGGTCGTGTGCCCAATGTATTGTAGCCCACAATCACACTGCAAAAGGTAAACTGCATATGTTGATTTACAGTTGCATAGAGTGTCAATCACGCACACTGATTCATTACTGGTTGATTTAACCTGTTTAGTGGGTTTCCTCTCATAATGGTGCTCACACGCCACACAATTTGCTCTATTGCACTTAAAGTATCCGATAGATTGTGAGTTTAACCAATTTCCCTCTTTCTTATTTTTGCTTCTTAGTTCGCTAGGTGCCAAGATATTCTTAAAATTCTTGTTTTTCCTAAAAATTACCTTAGGACCTGATTCAACCACATTTTTTAGCAGTTCATCTTTTTCTAATATATGCCAGTGTTTCTTTATCACTGACTTTATCATTTTTGCACCTTCATTGTAATTTGTCACAAACATGACATCCTGTTCCCTTTTGCTATTTTTCTTTTTTAGAGCTTTTCCTTGAAGCAATACTTCCCTCGGTGTATCTCTTGCCTTTAAATAAGCCCTCTCTATATTCTGCTTTCTATACCCCTTGTTAAGAAATCTTTTCTTCAGATTTTTTGATTCAAATTCAAAGTCTTCCATCTTACTACAATTCCTACGTATGCGCTGGAATTGTCCGTAAGGGATATTCCTAATCCAATTGGGGTGATGGCAACTACTAGCATGCAAATACCCATTCCTGTCAGTTTCTTTTTTGAACAATCTAGTTGTAATTTGGTTATTTTCATGTGACAATACTAAGTCTAGAAACTCAATCTCGTTTCTACATGCTTTTGAAGTGAATTTTAAATTTAAATCATTGAAATTTACAAATTCTAAAAACTCTAGGAGGGCTTTATCTTCCCCTTTCCAGATCATCACTATATCATCGATATAGCAGCCCCATAACACTATATCTGACATAAATGGGTTGTTATTCCAGATCTTATTGTCCTCCCAAAACCCCATATAGAGGTTGGCAAAGCTAGGGGCAAATTTCGTGCCCATGGCGGTGCCACTAATTTGTAAATAATATTTATCTTCAAAGAGGAAGAAATTATGCTCCAATATGAAGCTAATTGCTTGAAGAAGGAAATTCTGAGTATTTTTCAGCAAAGTAGTCCTTTGGTCTAACCAAAAACCTACAGCTGACACCCCTTTATTGTGGGGAATACATGTGTACAGGCTACTTACATCTAAAGTAACCCACTGATAATTTTCCTCCCACTTGATGGGGCTTACTTTATTTATCATATCTGTAGTGTCCCTAATATATGATTTTAGAATAGGGACTAGTGGTTGTAGGTATGTTTCTACAAACTCAGAAAGTCTCGTAGTCAATGAGTTTATGCCTGACACTATTGGTCTACCAGGGGGAGCTTTAGTGCTTTTATGCACTTTAGGTAAGTGATAGAATATAGCAGTCACTGGCTCTGTTACATTAAGAAATTTAAATTCATTATCATTCAATATTCCCTGATGCTTAGCATCATCCAGTAAACTGCTGTACATTTTTAGAAACCGTGAAGTGGGGTTCTTTTCCAATTTCACATATATTTCTAGATCCCCCAATAATCTATTAGCTTCTTCAAGATATTAATTTCTATCCTGGATAACGATTCCCCCCCCCTTTGTCTGCTTATCTAATGACTATCGAACCATCATTCTTTAGAAGATCCAGCCAAGCTTTCTCTTGTTTGTTTAGATTTCCATCTTTGATTTTAAAATTTTCACACATTTTGTCAAGATCTGTTTGTACCAGGCTATTAAAAACTGGAATGAAATTTCCCTTAGAATGTATGGGATTGAACACTGAGTTCGGTTTGAAAGAGGTATGCGATTCATACGTGAGAAGTGGATTTACATTATCCACCTCTTTTAATGTTTCGCTTTCCTCTTGTAGGGCCATCAAGACCCTTAGTGATTCAACATCATCATTATTGAATTCCTTATTTCCAGTTACTGTTGTATGTTGGATAGTCTCAGTTTTATTAAAGTGCCTGTGCAAAGTGAGTTTCCGAATATATTTGTTAAGATCTATAAATAGATTAAAAGCATTTGGCCCCCTGGTTGGTGCGAAAGAAAGACCCCTTCTCAAGAGTCTCTCCTCTCCTGTAAGATTTCTTTTTGAGAGGTTAAATACTTTCATTAGATCATCACTTGCTACATCCATGAGGGTTTACTTCTTTTGTTTCCGTAATCTCTTTCCTCCTCGACACCCTTGTCTAGTTTTTCTATCCCTCTTTTCATTCCTTTCCCCCTCCATGGGGGGGTTTCCTTTCTCTCTGTCCACTGATCCCACAACTGGGGATCCTGGCTTATATTTGGGGGTCTCTGATAATGAGCCCCCGGAAAACCCTGATGATTCTTAGGGGGTCTATCCTCATGATTAGACGCATACTGATCAGTATCACAACTGTTATGATTGCTATAATATCTTACTTGTTTGGGTGGGTTTTCTTGATCCCTAGATTTTATGAAAATTAGTAGCATATAAGTTTTTATTTTTATGCTTTATTTTATTTTTAGAGAAATGAGTACCCATTGTGTTTGAGAAATTCTGTTTAGGGGTATAACCATACCGTCTATTTTGTACACTACTACCAGCACAAGGCCCCCTATTTTCATATGTTCTTATTGGAATCAAATTTCTTTCAGATCTAATATTCTTAATCTGATGATCTTGGTACATTTGTCTGAAGCTCTTATCTGTAGCATAGTCAGCAGAACAAATGTCACCCCAATTTGAATTAGATGGATCCAATCCTGGGGTGTTCAATCCTGGGGTATTCGGCATATTGCACTCTCTTGCGTCTTCACCCTCCATCACTATCTCTCTATCATGAGGATCCATTTTTTCTATCTTGCTTTCATTAAGGTCTCTTAGAAATTTATTAAATTTGTTAGTCTCTACTTGAGTCTCAAATCTCTCTATTTTCTTTTTGTTTTCATTATCAAGTTCCCTATAATATACATCTCCCTTAAAATTATTAAGTTTTTCTCTTATATCCCTTATTTGGTCAGTTACTTCCTTCACTTTTTTCTGTCTGTACCTAATTAGTATATCCAGAAAAGTAAGTGAACACGTTTCTAGGGCAGTTTCCCACTCTGTTAGTAATTCTACCTCAGTATTATCAATTATGGAATCCTTCTCCAATCTTAGTCCCCTAGGGATAACTTTATATTTAGCATATCTCTCGAGATTAATGCTATCGTACCAGTTTACCAATTGTTTCTTACTCAATTTTACTAATTTTTTGAATAATTTTTTAGGATCTGTCATGTTTAAATTTTCTAAGAGAACTCTACCCTCTTCTTCACTGATAGATAATCTTTTAGGTTTACTGTTTGGGTCAAAGTAGGCCCCATATTCCAATTCAGCCATAAATAGCTACTCTCCTCACCTTGCTGCTTCTTCCAGAAGGAAAAGTATAAAAATAAATAGAGAATAATAGAATATACCACCACTAGGTGGAGGTATAAGCTCTGGACCTAATGAAGCGCACAAATGAGAATGAGTAAGCTGAACTGATACAAATTTGTATGTGAAATAAATACTATATAATTAATAATAATAATAACACTTGTATATAAAAGTATTAAATATTAATAGACAGTACCAAATAATAAATAATAAATAATAGAAAGTAGTAATAATAGTAAAAAGTGATCCTCTAAATAAAAGCTGCTAAACAACACTGTCCCCCAAAAAGGTGAAATATCTTTTCAAAATATTTCAATGACAAGAGATAAAGGAAGGAAATGTGAGAAGTATTTGAAGCGCTAATACACAGAGGGCCAATTAAAAGCACACAATAATATAAACATGTGATTTCATATCAAATACAAAAGTTTCAATAATAATCGTTGTACTGTTGCTACATTGATAACATTGCACACATGAAATTCAAAAAGATTTTTACAATAAAAATACACGCTAAATAAAAGCAGAGGTTCAAATTCAATAAAGAGAGCAAAACAGTAGTCTTTTATAAGAGTCAAATCTCCACATAAAAGAATATTCCAATGCGTGTCAGAAAGTGGTGATAAAACGTTATCCTTTTCAGTGCCCCTCAACCGGTAAAAGTGACTTCAAATGACCCCCTTAGGGTGTATACTCACAGGACAAACCCTCAATCGATATGAGGTAAGATTCAGGTGTTTAACCACGAAATAGCCCTCAATCTGTGTCCGGTCAGCTTTACTTGTCTCACATCGATGTTCAGAATGGCTCATACAGGGCCGGTGATATTTAAAAACCTCAATGATATGAGGTAACTTGAAGCAGAAAAAATAAAACACTACACCAGTGTAAAACTATCTTTGCGGTGGTCTGCGGTGTGCCAGTCTCCAAATGATTCTCTCTGCAGCCTTATGCGTTTCAAAGGTATTTATAGAACATCCGTTCACCCTTCTTCATCAGAGGCTAAAGAATTCAAATGAGCAAGGCACCTTACCGCTAATATTTAAACTATGTTGGGACGGATCATCGTCCTGCCCCCTAACCAGCTGTTACTCTCATTGGTTGAGACAAGAGGTGTGTATACTAGAGGTGTGTATACGGACCGGAAACTAAAAAAACATCCTCTAATAGGATTTTGTCTACAACCAACGTGTTGCTATTAGCCCTCCATGTTTACACGGACTATGACGGCTGAAAAAACTGCTTAACATAAGGAAATATATGTGCAGCATGTCCGTCGGTAAAGAAGGATGTTCTGCGTCGGCGGGATGAAGATTCAAGACCCGGCTTGGAAGATGACATCGCCCGGATAGAAGACTTCTTCAGCGCCTCTTGGAAGATGACATCGCCCGGATGGAAGACTTTTTCAGCGCCGCTTGGAGGATCACTTCATCGGATGGAAGATTTCTTCAGCGCCGCTTGGAGGATCACTTCTGCCGGTCCGGGTCTCCTCTTCAGTTCCATCGGTGGCTCGGCTAAGTGAAGACGACTACAGGTAGGATGATCTTCAGGGGATTAGTGTTAGGTTATTTTAAGGGGGATTTGGGTTAGATTAGGGATATGTGGGTGGTGGGTTTTAATGTTGGGGGGTTGTATTTTTCTCTTTCAATCAAAAGAGCTGAATTATTTGGGGCATGCCCCACAAATGGCCCTTTTAAGGGCTGGTAAGGTAAAAGAGCTTTGAACTTTTTTAATTTAGAATAGGGAAGGGCATTTTTTATTTTGGGGGGGTTTGTTATTTTATTAGGGGGCTTAGATTAGGTGTTAGTAGCTTAAAATTGTTGTACTATTTTTAAAATGTTTGTAACCTATTTTTTTATTTTTTGTAACTTTAGTTAGTTTATGTAATTGTATTTAATTGTAGTTATTTGTAGGTAATTTTTTTAATTTATTTAATGATAGTGTAGTGTTAGGTTTAATTGCCGCATTACACAGCTTCTAAGGATTTATTTTACAGGTGATTTTGTATTTCTTTTAGCTAGGTAGTTATTAAATAGTTAATAACTATTTAATAACTATTCTAACTAGCTAAAATAAATACAAAGTTACCTGTAAAATAAATATAATTCCTAAAATAGCTACAATGTAATTATTAATTACATTGTAGCTATCTTAGGGTTTATTTTACAAGTAAGTATTTAGTTTTAAATAGGAATAATTTATTAAAGTAAAGTGTAGTGTTAGGTGTAATTGTAACTTAGGTTAGTTTTTATTTTACAGGTAAATTTCTCTTTTTAGCTAGGTAAGCTATTAAATAGTTAATAACTATTTAATAGCTATTGTACCTAGTTAAAATAAATTGAAAGATGCCTGTAAAATAAAAATAAATCCTAAGATAGCTACAATATAATTATTATTTATAGTGTATCTATCTTAGGGTTTATTTTACAGGTAAGTATTTCGTTTTAAATAGGATTAATTTAGTTCATAATAGAAATATTATTTAGATTTATTTAATTAATATTTAAGTTAGGGGGGTGTTAGGGTTAGTGTTAGACTTAGGTTTAGGGGTTAATCATTTTATTACAGTGGCGGTGGTGTAGTGGGGGGCAGGATAGGGGTTAATAAATTTAATATAGGTTGCGGTGGGCTCCGGGAGTGGTGGTTTAGGGGTTAATATGTATAGAGTAGCTTGCAGTGGGCTCCGGGAGCGGCGGTTTAGGGGTTAATACATTTATTATAGTTGCGGCGGGGTCAGGGAGCGGCGGTTTAGGGGTTAATATGTATAGAGTAGCTTGCGGTGGGCTCCGTGAGTGGCGGTTTAGGGGGTAATAACTTTATTTAGTTGCGGCGGTGTAGGGGGGACAGATTAGGGGTGTTTAGACTCGGGGTACATGTTACGGTGTTAGGTGTAGACAGTTCCCATAGGAATCAATGGGATGTCGGGCAGCAGCGAACTTGTACTTTCGCTATGGTCAGACTCCCATCGATTCCTATGGGATCCGCCGCCTCCAGGGTGGCGGTTTGAAAACCAGGTACGCTGGGCCGGAAAAGTGCCGAGTGTACCTGCTAGTTTTTTGATAACTAGCAAAAGTAGTCAGATTGTGCCGAACTTGTGTGCGGAACATCTGGAGTGACGTAAGAATCGATCTGTGTCGGACTGAGTCCGGCGGATCGAAGTTTACGTCACAAAATTCTACTTTTGCCGGTCTCTAGCCTTTGATAACTAAGGCGAATCAGCCTCGCCACAAATACGCTAGGGAATTCCAGCGTATTTGAGGTTGACGGCTTGATAACTAGGCCCCTCTGTCTCATGTATTGTAGCAAAGAAGATTATTTTTCTGTTTATTTTGTGAGCATAAAGGAAATTTAGCATTGAGGGAGATGATTTTCATCACCATACAGATGACAGCAGCTGAAAGGTAACTGGTGAGTAAAATAATTTTTTAGGTGAAACATCTTTCTTTTTAACTAGAGATGTTCACATGATATTGTCTAGTCCATTTTTAACAGTTATGCTGCATCATGTTAAAGTAATTTAGTATATGAGTAAAATGTACCATTAATATGTAAAGTAATTTTCATTTCTAATTAAAAAAAAAAAAAAGTTTTTTTAGTTAACATGGTGATAAGACCTATAAACCAGTTTGTCTTGGTTGGAGTCTTTGATGAATTCAAAACAAGATTACCTGATTAGTGTGCAATAAAGGGTATCTTGCCTAGAAGTCATTTTGCCAAAAATGGCCAAGATTTATTAAAGCACATTAGGTTGCTGAGGGGCCTCTTCTTAAAGGTAAGATCATCTTCTAAAGTAAAAAGTAATTATGTTTATAATGGGCTAGATTACAAGTGGAACACAAATCATACTGCAAGTTACCTTTGCTAGACGGAGGATTTTGCACATGTCGGGTAGATTGCATATTACAAATTGAAAGCAAAAAGTTTTTGCAAAAGCGCTAACCCAACGCATGCAAAAAGTTGAACTTGAATATCGCAACTGGGTTAACGTTCCCCCATAGATTTCAATGGAGCACGAAAAGTGAAAAAAAAATAACACCCTTACTCGCTTGCAAACCGATCATGTTTATCCAAGTGCGCCAACCCAACATGCAAAAAGAATATTTTACATACCAATGTTCTTCCCAAGAAGAATATGTTCTATTTATGCTTAAATATATGTAGAGAAAATAACTCATTGTGTAAACCATTTACAAATCTAGACAAGTCAGAAGACTTGCTTTTACCCCAGAAACTCTCTGATTACACTGTTTCCAATGCAGCAAAGGATTCTGGGTGAGATATGCAAATGAGGTTCACAATGACTCACTTTTTTACTTTGAGCCTGCTTTTTAAGGCAGACTTCCCTTTACGCCATAGCATTGCCGCATTACACAGCTTCTAAGCTTAGCTAGGGGTAGTACAGCGATTCAGTGCTACCCCTAGCTAAGCTTAGAAGCTGTGTAATGCGGCAATGCTATGGCTAAACAGTGTAATCAGAGAGTTTCTGGGGTAAAAGCAAGTCTTCTGACTTGTCTAGATTTGTAAATGGTTTACACAATGAGTTATTTTCTCTACATTTTGGATTTAGTGGAGGATTTTAAACTCACTTTTCGCCTCCCCATATTTTAAATTGCTGTTAAATATATGTGTGTGTATATATATATATATATATATATATATATATATATATATATATATATATACAAAACACGGAAGGGAACTGCACTCTCATACCGGACCGGGTACACATCCAATGACCCTGCAACATGCTCAGCCCTGGGTGCCACTGGCACTCACAGGAAGCTGTGCTGTCCCCAGAGCCACAAGCAGTTAACCCCAGACAGGTCTGGGTGCAAGAACCATAGGGAAAATTACAAAACAAATTAATACAACACACAGAGAAAACCCAGCACTCACTTACAAGCTCTCAGCTAAGATTTAAAAGCAAAAATGGAAAGGTTAGTCACCGCATCTGGCCAAATGGGACAAGCTCAGGTACCACGTCAAGGTCCTCTCCAATACCTGAGACCCTAAAACAGCCACACAATGCAAGCTTTCAAATCCAAACAAACTGAAAACAAAAAAAGGGTGCACAGGAATATGTAATCACCCTAGACATATAAAAAACACGGAAGGGAACTGCACTCTCATACCGGACCGGGTACACATCCTATGACCCTGCAACATGCTCAGCCCTGGGTGCCACTGGCACTCACAGGAAGCTGTGCTGTCCCCAGAGCCACAAGCAGTTAACCCCAGACAGGTCTAGGTGCAAGAACCATAGGGAAAATTACAAAACAAATTAATACAACACACAGAGAAAACCCAGCACTCACTTACAAGCTCTCAGCTAAGATTTAAAAGCAAAAATGGAAAGGTTAGTCACCGCATCTGGCCAAATGGGACAAGCTCAGGTACCACGTCAAGGTCCTCTCCAATAACTGAGACCCTAAAACAGTCACACAATGCAAGCTTTCAAATCCAAACAAACTGAAAACAAAAAAAGGGTGCACAGGAATATGTAATCACCCTAGACATTTACAAAACACGGAAGGGAACTGCACTCTCATACCGGACCAGGTACACATCCTATGACCCTGCAACATGCTCAGCCCTGGGTGCCACTGGCACTCACAGGAAGCTGTGCTGTCCCCAGAGCCACAAGCAGTTAACCCCAGACAGGTCTGGGTGCAAGAACCATAGGGAAAATTACAAAACAAATTAATACAACACACAGAGAAAACCCCGCACTCACTTACAAGCTCTCAGCTAAGATTTAAAAGCAAAAAAGGAAAGGTTAGTCACCGCATCTGGCCAAATGGGACAAGCTCAGGTACCACGTCAAGGTCCTCTCCAATACCTGAGACCCTAAAACAGCCACACAATGCAAGCTTTCAAATCCAAACAAACTGAAAACAAAAAAAGGGTGCACAGGAATATGTAATCACCCTAGACATATACAACACACGGAAGGGAACTGCACTCTCATACCAGACCGGGTACACATCCTATGACCCTGCAACATGCTCAGCCCTGGGTGCCACTGGCACTCACAGGAAGCTGTGCTGTCCCCAGAGCCACAAGCAGTTAACCCCAGACAGGTATGGGTGCAAGAACCATAGGGAAAATTACAAAACAAATTAATACAACACACAGAGAAAACACAGCACTCACTTACAAGCTCTCAGCTAAGATTTAAAAGCAAAAATGGAAAGGAACCACCGATGGAACTGAAGAGGAGACCCGGACCGGCAGAAGTGATCCTCCAAGCGGCGCTGAAGAAATCTTCCATCCGATGAAGTGATCCTCCAAGCGGCGCTGAAAAAGTCTTCCATCCGGGCGATGTCATCTTCCAAGAGGCGCTGAAGACGTCTTCTATCCGGGCGATGTCATCTTACAAGCCGGGTCTTGAATCTTCATCCCGCCGACGCAGAACATCCTTCTTTACCGACGGACTACCGACGAATGAAGGCTCCTTTAAGGGACGTCATCCAAGATCGCGTCCCTTCAATTCCGATTGGCTGATAGGATTCTATCAGCCAATCGGAATTAAGGTAGGAAAAATCTGATTGGCTGATTGAATCAGCCAATCAGATTCAAGTTCAATCCGATTGGCTGATCCAATCAGCCAATCGGATTGAACTTGAATCTGATTGGCTGATTCAATCAGCCAATCAGATTTTTCCTACCTTAATTCCGATTGGCTGATAGAATTCTATCAGCCAATCGGAATTGAAGGGACGCCATCTTGGATGACGTCCCTTAAAGGAGCCTTCATTCGTCGGTAGTCCGTCGGTAAAGAAGGATGTTCCGCGTCGGCGGGATGAAGATTCAAGACCCGGCTTGGAAGATGACATCGCCCGGATAGAAGACTTCTTCAGCGCCTCTTGGAAGATGACATCGCCCGAATGGAAGACTTTTTCAGCGCCGCTTGGAAGATCACTTCATTGGATGGACGATTTCTTAAGCGCCGCTTGGAGGATCACTTCTGCCGGTCCGGGTCTCCTCTTCAGTTCCATCGGTGGCTCGGCTGAGTGAAGACGACTAAAGGTAGGATGATCTTCAGGGGATTAGTGTTAGGTTATTTTAAGGGGGGTTTGGGTTAGATTAGGGGTATGTGGGTAGTGGGTTTTAATGTTGGGGGGGGGGTTGTATTTTTCTTTTACAGGCAAAAGAGCTGAATTCTTTGAGGCATGCCCCACAAATGGCCCTTTTAAGGGCTGGTAAGGTAAAAGATGTTTGAACTTTTTTAATTTAGAATAGGGTAGGGCATTTTTTTATTTTGGGGGGGTTTGTTATTTTATTAGGGGGCTTAGATTAGGTGTAAGTAGCTTAAAATTGTTGTAATATTTTTAAAATGTTTGTAACCTATTTTTTTATTTTTTGTAACTTAGCTTTTTTTGTTTATGTGATTGTATTTAATTGTAGTTATTTGTAGGTAATTTATTTAATTTATTTAATGATAGTGTACTGTTAGGTTTAATTGTAACTTAGGTTAGGATTAATTTTACAGGTGATTTTGTATTTCTTTTAGCTAGGTCGTTATTAAATAGTTAATAACTATTTAATAACTATTCTAACTAGCTAAAATAAATACAAAGTTACCTGTAAAATAAATATAATTCCTAAAATAGCTACAATGTAATTATTAATTACATTGTAATTATCTTAGGGTTTATTTTACAGGTAAGTATTTAGTTTTAAATAGGAATAATTTATTAAAGTATAGTGTAGTGTTAGGTGTAATTGTAACTTAGGTTAGTTTTTATTTCTCTTTATTTTAGCTAGGTAAGCTATTAAATAGTTAATAACTATTTAATAGCTATTGTACCTAGTTAAATTGAAAGATGCCTGTAAAATAAAAATAAATCCTAAGATAGCTACAATATAATTATTATTTATATTGTAGCTATATTAGGGTTTATTTTAAAGGTAAGTATTTAGTTTTAAATAGGATTAATTTAGTTCATAATAGAAATATTATTTAGATTTATTTAATTAATATTTAAGTTAGGGGGGTGTTAGGGTTAGTGTTGGACTAGGTTTAGGGGTTAATAAATTTATTACAGTGGTGGCGGTGTAGTGGGGGGCAGGATAGGGGTTAATAAATTTATTATAGGTGGCGACGGTGTAGGGGGGGCAGGATAGGGGTTAATAAATTTATTATAGGTGGCGACGGTGTAGGGGGGGCAGGATAGGGGTTAATAGGTATAATGTAGGTGGCAGCAGTGTCCGGGAGTGGCGGTTTAGGGGTTAATACATTTATCAGAGTTGCGGCAGGGTCTAGGAGCGGCGGTTTAGGGGTTAATACATTTATCAGAGTTGTGGTAGGGTCTAGGAGCGGCGGTTTAGGGGTTAATAACTTTATTTAGTTGCGGGGGGCTCCGGGGGCGCCGGTATAGGGGGTAGAACAGTGTAGTTAGTGTGAGTGCTTAGTGACAGGCTAGCAATAAAGCTGGGAAAAAGCCGAAGAGCAGCGAGATCGGATGAGTGATAACTCTCACAGTCCACTGCTCATCGCCCCGCGGCTTTTTCACAGCTTTATTTGATAACTTAGGCGAGATTTTTCAGGTCTGCGGCGGCGATGTAAGGCGAGCTTAGGCGGGCGTATTGGGCCGGCGAAGGCAGGAAAGTTGACACGTTGATAACTACCCCCCAGAGAATGTTTCACTAGATCATTTAAAGGGAAATTTAAGAAATGCGGGAGTATGGAGATTATTCACCCTTGAGGAAGTTCTCCCTTGTGAGAATGAGAAGGGTAGGGAAGTTTGCACCATATTGCCACTGTATCTACCTGCATGTAACCCAGGGCGGGATGGTTGCTGAGTGCCATGGACTGATACCGGGAAAACACACTGGGATATAGGACACTTGCCGATATGAGGGAGTGATAAACATGTATTGTCTTTAATTATTGTACAAGCAATAGTTTGCTTGTGATTGTATATTGATAAAAGCTATAGCTATTTCAAAAGTGTATTTAAGTATGCACCGTGCACCAGCATTTTAAAAACAGCACTTGTTCAGAGAGCCTAAGGTGCTTGTATCATCTGGTAATTACTGTATTTGTTAATACAAGCCCACTGGCGCTCTCAGCTGCTGCAGTATTTAAAATGCTGGTGCACTAGGAATATCTAGCTATGCTTCACATGCACGTGCAGAGAAAAATGTTGACATTAAAACAGTGATAACTTTTACTAGAAGTATTTTTTCCAATACATGTATGTTGCAAATATGTTGCTATTCAAAGATGTACTTTATTTACATAAGGACAGTTTGTGAATTGGGATAAGTATTTTATAGGCGGTCTCTTTTAATAGCAAAAATATATACTTAATCCCTCGTCTTTTGTGATTGTGATGATTTTTCTTGACTGTGATGCCCTTTATGACTATATTAGTTGTATGTTTTATCATTTTTAATTAATTGTTTTTTTACAAATATTACTACTTGAGGAATATTTTACAGAGATAAAGTTTGAATAGAAACATAAGGGCTAAATAAGTCATTTACAAACCAGCTCTAGTATTTACGATCATTAGTTCACACTTTGGTTTACTGTGACCTGGTGGGAATTCACCATAATCTTGCAAAATCTCATAGTAATTTTCTTTAAAATGTGGAGGGAAATAAATTGACTGAGCAATGGGATGTGGCTACTGAGGAAATTACAGTGTATTAAATACAGTATCTTATTTAGCTTACACAAAATTTTGTATTCGTATTATCTGTGCTCTGATATTTAGCAATTGGACAGTTGTTTAAAATTTCATGCTCCATCTGAATCATAAAATAAAAAAAATGTGAGTTCCATGTCTATTTAACAATATTGTCTACAACTTTTTTGGTTGGAGTAACCTGTATTTCGCATTATTTATAATGTTGTTAGTTTGCCAAATAATTTGATATCAAATATTATAAATTATTATGAATTATAAAATTATCAGGCAGCCTAAATGGTAAGGAAATAGTAAGTAAAAAACACAATAAAATAAATAGCACAGAATGTAAAAAGTACAGATTTTATATTTGTTGACATAACAGTATTTATGAAAAGGAAAGACATGATGATGTAAGGTGCATTGTGAAACCATGGGGTTCATTATATCTAGTAGAGATAAAGAAATACAAATTACATCAACAACTTTTTTATATTTAAAATTGTTTTCTACTTGGAAGCATGTTTTTATTTTTACAAATATATGTAAATAATATAACCATCTTGTTAAAGGGACAGTCAAGTCAAAATAAAACTTTTATAATTCAGATAGAACATACAATTTAAAAAAAAAAATTCCAATTTACTTCCATTAACATTTAGTCACCAGCTCCTACTGAGCATGTGCAAGAATAAACGGAATATACGTATACATGCATTTGTGATTGGCTGATAGTTGTCACATGATACAAGAGGAGTGGATAAAGACATAACTTTGGAATTTGTCAGAAAAAAATCTACTACGCGCTTGATGTTCAAACTAAGTACTTTTGCATTGTCTTTTATATCATGCATTTGTTACTGGTCCTTTAACTATTTTTAATGTCTTGATAAACGATTGTGGAGATTAATATTTCGCATCCTGGAATCAGAAAGAAAAATTGTTGTTGTTTTTTTTTTTTACTATTAAACCAATTACAAAAATAATCTCTTTATAATACCTTTATTGAGTTGCTATATTTTTTAGATGATTTAAAAAATTATAAGGAGGTTTATTATATTGAGAACATATAAAATTGAGAACATATAAAAGACCATTATCTGTAAGAAATAGATTTGGAAACTTTTAAAATTATCTGTATACCTACATTAAAGGGACAGTCTCATCAAAATTAAACTTTTATGATTCAGATAGGGCATGCAATTTTAAACTTTCCAATTTACTTTTTTCATCAAATTTGCTTTGTATTCTTGGTATTATTTGTTGAAAGCTAAACCTAGGTAGGCTCATATGCTAATTTCTAAGCCCTTGAAGGCTCCCTCTTATCTCAGTGCATTTTGAAAGTTTTTTTCACAGCTACACAGTGCTAGTTCATGTGTGCCATATAGATAACATTGTGTTCACTCCACTGGAGTTATTTATGAGTCAGCACTGATTGGCTAAAATGCAAGTCTGTCAAAAGAACTCAGATAAGAGGGCTGCCTGTAGAGCCTTAGATACAAGGTAATCACAGAGGTAAAACGTGTATTAATATAACAATCTTTTTAAGCATTAAACATTTTCAAGTAGACTGTCCCTTTAAAGGTCATTTTTTATATATATATATATATATATATATATATATAGTGGAGTATTGTCTTTTTCTGTGTTCTAAACAGTGAGAGAGGGGCTTCCCCCAAAATGATGCACTCTATGCACACATATTATTCATCAGATGATTGCCATTGCTTTAGTAATCACCTGATTCATTATAAGCGAATGGTGGGAGCACTGTCTTGTGTCAGAGCAAAATTTTTGAACAAAGCATGTTATATATTTTTACTAATAAAATTAATATATAGTAAAATACAACTAAAACTGTTCTGAGAACAGTAATCTTTATGCATGATAAATACTGAAACAAATCGTAATATGCGACTACTTAATAAAAGTATTGTCACATAACTTTTGTGCTATAATTTATCTAATTGTATTGCTTTTATCCATTTCTATATTAATTCATATTTAAATGGATAGTCTAGTCAAAATTAAAATGACATGATTCAGATAGAGCATGCAGTTTTAAACAACTTTCTAATATACTCCTAAACTTAGGAGCCGCCCCATTTTTTTGTTCTGCACCTGGGTAGCGCTTGCTGATTGGTGGCTACAATTAGACACCAATCAGCAAGTTCTACCCAGTTGCTGAACCAAAAGTGGGCTGGCTCCTAAGCTTACATTCTAGCTTTTTCAAATAAAGATACCAAGAGAACGAAGATAAATTGATAGTAGGTGTAAATTAGAAGGTTGCTTAAAATTGCATGCTTTATCATGAAAGTTTAATTTTGACTAGACTATCCCTGTAATAGGATTATATTTGATGGCAAAAAAAGTATAGTATTTGATTACAAAGTTACTTTTCCTCTCAATATCCTCAGATTAAATGATCGTGAAAATCACCTATACTGAATGTAGGTAATAACAAAAATATTTATTTTGCCCTATTTGAAAGCAATGATTTGTGTATTTATTTTATAGTGTAAAGCATATCCTTTTATTATTTGTAAAACCATTAAGTAAACAAGACTTCTTCAAGTGTGTTCAGTGATATTAAAATCAATGCAGTGAAAACATTAAGAATCTTATAATGTACTCATCCCTTTAGACTACATTTCATTCTTTTTCTTTACATAGTTTCATGGAAACAGTAGCAATGTAATTATGTTATCAATATTTGCTTTAGGATTCTTTTTATCTGATGTATAAGCTTTGTAGCTAGATATAGCGAGCTAACATATTTCCCCCTGGGCCATAGATTGCAAAATTAAAACCACATAATTATTGTTATGTTGTTATTATATAAAATATAATATATAAAATATATAAAAATGTCAGAATTCTACTAATTTTTGATATTTGTCATTTTTTAATATGCAAGACCAAGATGGAGTGGGCATTTTAAAATTAAGCTTCCTTATGTAGAATAGTGATTTCCAATCATTATGGCCTCAACCACAAGTAGCCACGTTTTTGGGTGTTTTGGTCTGAAAAGGCTACTTTTTTATTCAGTGTGACCACAACGTTGATTTCTGCTAATTCTCACACTCGCAAACATGTTTTAAGCCACTCCAAAAAAGCCCTATCTACACTATGGAGCCAAAAATTGCTTGGCAATCACAGAATGTTTTTGGCTCACTTTTCAACCATTTTTAGTTTTTCGAAGTCAGCACCTCAACGCACTTACTTGATAAGTCTTTGGAAGGGCTTTTTGGCCACCTGTTAGATTTATCACAGTTATTTTCAAACAGTCTTTTACATAGCACCTATGTTAAACACTCTAAAATGGCCACTGGAAAAATTCTAGAGATTTAATATATGTGGCATTGGTTGATTAAAGCTCCATTCATCTTTATTGGAGAGTCTGTATTAAGTCACAGGGTACACATTTACAAATATATAGGCACTTATACATATGTAAAAGTGAAGACTACGTAATATCTTGTACAGCTATGGGGATCTGCAGGAAAACTCACTTTAGGACACCTACATCTACAAAATGGCAACATTTTATATTTCATAATTAATTTTTGATTACATTTTCCACTTCCATTTATTAGATTATCACTAGCAGTACAGTTGTTATTAAAATCGGAATTTTACAGGAGATTGCATAATCGCAGCTTTCAAAGTTAACCATTGCTATCTGTTTCTATCTGCACCACTGCTATCCCATATAAATGCATCTATTAGGTTATGTGGATGGCCAAACTGTGCATTGTATTTCTATCACTATATGATTGTTTGAAAACTTCCACAAGGATTATTTTTAAACAAGATGTATTGCTAGTATTTGTTAAAAGCCTGGTTCCATTTTGGTGAACAGGTTTTTATATAGGGTAAAAGCCTCTATGTACTCTAAGTCCAAACTCATTCATGACAGTGCATATATTATTGAACACAGTGTCACAAATGTTTGTTCCAGATTACAAGTTCAATAATATATGCACTCCCGTGAAAGAGTTTGGTTTAATGTGTATGGAGGTTCATCCAGGGTCAAGATTTACAGTTTTAAAGAAGTAAATATGCTGTAAAAATATATATTTTAAATGTTTTAAAATAGAAACTTGCAGTTGCCATTTTGTGTAGAGTTCAGGCAAAAATGGAACCGTGTCTTTAACAAACACTGGAAAAAGATCTTGTTTAAAAACAATTTTTGCAAAGGGATTCCATGAATCGAGCTTTGCTATTACCTTAAGAGTTGTGAATAGGTAATTGTGTGGGTCAGTTTTGGAAACCTGTTAGTTTCTATTTTGAAAAATATTCAAAAAGCTATTTTCGAGAACTTTTTGGTTAAAAACTTGTTTGCAGTGGGTTTTTAACAAACAATATGATATAGCATTGTAATAGCATTGTTTAAATTTATGAGAAAATTATTTTCAGGAGGTGATAGAGGATAGATTGTGATTGACCCCTATGTGTTTCTAAAGTTTATCATTGTGAACATCAGGCTGCAAGAGAGTATCAGCTAGAGGTTGTATGGTTGGAAAGAGCAACTGTCTCACCTATTGTTAGTGACTCTAGAGACTCCCCTGTACCCAGACCATGTTTTCTTAGTTTGGTTTAAAAGATAATAACTTGTCACTGATGTGGACATATATTTTTTTCAGTAGAGGTTGGTTAATAATAAATCAGGCTTCAGTAATTTGTATTTTTCAGAGGCTAGGGACGCCATGTACTAAGCTTCGAAGTGACCGTCCGTCTGTATTTCCGCGTCAAAATTCGCTCACGATCTGCTTCTCGTATGTACCAATCTGCGATCTGGTCGAAAAACCACTATTTTCATCAGCGATCGTAATTTTACGCAACTGATCGTTCCGAAGCCTTTTTCCACTTACTACATGTTCGATCGCACGTAAATTCGCTGTAATCGGAAATTATGAATGTTACAACTAATCCGTCCGCTCCAACTTTCACTGTAACTTTGCGTGATTTGCTTCGCAACCATTTAGGTAGTTAATACAATAGAAAACTATAGGGCGTCTCAACCTGACGCCAGGTAGAAGTACTTAAGTGAAAGGACTAGACTACTATTGTAGCATTATTGGTTTTGGGATCACTGAATGAAGATGGAGACACTTTTACACATGTTTCTTTTCCGATTAATTCAATTACGAGGAAGAAGGGCTATACAGGCACCGGTTGACAACTTGCAATAATCTTCTTACGAGCGCCTGGGGTTTGCTTGACTCGACTACCATAAATAATGTCATAATATTCGAGTACTAGATCAACAAGTACAACATTCTGTTGATGCGAGAAGTTAGGGTTGCAAGTCTTCTTAGAAGTAGCAGAATCTCCGGAGCAAGCCATCTTGTCAAAGTGAATACCGAAAAGTAAATAAACAATATTCTAAGATTTCTGGGAAAATGCACATTCTTATACATGTCAGCAGCCAGACGTTGCCGCTTGTCTGACGATTATGACACCTAGATCGTCACGTGGGTAAAGAACTAAACCAATCAGGTCGCAGACTGCTTCTTAACTTTGCTCTTTCGCGCCGAACGAAGCTTCAAAGTTATCAATAATCCGATTGTCTTCGACACACAATAGACGCGAAATTTTACGGCTTGGTTTTTAGTACATTCATGTAACGAAGTGCCATCCGCATGGTGCGAATGCCGGCGGGTTATTTCGATACGGTCTGTGCGAAAAAATTGACGCCTTAGTACATGGCGCCCTATTTATTTTCTTTGCTGGACTGAGACTATTGTAACTTCCAGACCCCTGTTATTAACCTGTTAGGTAGCTGAGGATATTGATAGCTAACCTTGGCACCCATAATGTTTCAGAACTACATTTCCCATGATGCTCAACTAAACTGCAGAGTGCCTAAGCATCATGGGAATTGTAGTTCCAAAACATCACTGCTCTACAATATCTCACGATATGTTTACATGACAGACATAAAGTAGTTCCATATTGTGGCTGATCAACAGTATATTGTTACTTAATGTACCTAAGTAGAAATATACAGTATCATATCATTTCAGCCAGACTTGGGATCTGGTTTATAGACTGCATAAAAAGGGGTGGCTACATTTCTTGCTCATTATCTGGAAGGGGCCTGGCTAGAAACCTGACCGCAGCCAAAATTGTATTTAATTTTGAAATCAGTAAAATGTGTATCATCATCATATTGTCATATGGGAAGCTAGTACAGACTGCTTAACCATTTTCCTTCCGATATAATTTGGAATAGAGATTTATGCTGGTATTATTATAATGCCACTTTTAATTTAGACCAATGTTGGGTACCACGGTTTTATTTAACCTTAACAAACAGACAAGCAATTTTCTGTTTCCCATCATTGCCAAACCTGTAGTATATGTTTGCTGGGCAAGACTAAATACCAGCCTCCAATTTTTCATTGGATTTGTATGTTATAATCTTCACCAGCACAGGCCTCTGATCCCTATTTCACCACTATTTACATTGATGAGACATTTTAATTGTAGCTGGTGCAGCACAATCAAAAAGCACACAATTCTTTTTTTTACAACTGGCCTAGTATTTTTCAAAAGAAATTGTCTATCCTAACCATACTCATGTCTTTATGTCAAACCACATGTTGTAGAATAATCTCTTGTGTCTAGAGGCTAATTTCTGCTTCTCAGCTGCCAAATCCTTTCATGTATGATGCTTTAATACTCTTAACAGTGCCTTTGACTGGATTATATGCATTCAGGAAACAAAACAAACAAAACAGACAAAAATAAGTTATTAACTATTAAAAATAACAAAAAAGGGTTGAGTGTCTGGGTAATAGTCATGTAAGGTTGTAATGCTGTTACCTAGGCATAAGAACTATACATTCTGCTATGTAACAAGGGATATTTTTGTTATCCAGTATTAACTTACATATATTTGTATACTACAGAGAACACTGACTTGGAATATATCTCTATTTCTGTTTTGCCTGCTTGTCCAGTCTGGATGGTTGGGGTTGTAGGCAGCCATGTCTTGGGAAGACCAACAACACCCCTTCTCCCAGTAGCATGGGTAAGAGATGAGGAAAACGTATTCCCTTATCTTTGGCACTAAAGTTAACATAGTTGAGATAGCTAGGAGACCAGTTAAAAAAAACAGAATGCAGTGTATGATCTACTTGAACAATGGAGACTGGGATCTGACTCCTTCTTTGCTGGAGCTGTCCATTGTTGAATAGGGAGATCTTTGCAATGCTCTAGTTGAAGACGAGATAACTATGCATGGTGGGGGTACACAGTATGATCAATACTGCGTGGAAGGCACAAGGCAGGTATTGGGTAACTATAGTTCGTACAGTCTTTAACTGATCTTCTGTCTTTTGTGCATTTTTGGAAATCAGATTAAATCTGCTTTGCGTTTTTTTGGGGGGGGTTTAGGGGGGAGATTGTGTGGCCTATTATGTCCCTCTGTAAATGAATGGATTTATTATTATTTCACCAATGAACCCTAGGTTCTTATTTTGCAGTGACAAGCATTACATATGAATATAAGTTTTAAATACTGTTTTTTGAGCTCAAGTGATATTTTTTAGTGCTTTAATATTTGCATAGCCATAACACTTGTGACTCCATGTTTGTTCTTGTTAAAGTAAGATATGTAAATTGTACTCCTATGTTACCTTCATAATGCTTTGATAAAATGCAGTAAATAGTGGTTTCTATATTTATCAGCTATGATTCCTACATAATGCCAAACACATCCATCCTAAACAAGTCAGATTACTCTTATGGACTTCGTTCTCTTAATGTATATACCCATATACATGGTATGTCTGGATGTCTGGATATCTACAGATTACCACAGATAACAATGTTTGAAGCTTACTCAGATATCCTGCAAGGATCTCAGATTTTAAAGTTTTATAGGTTTAATGGCAATAAATAAAAGGTTATTTAAGTACATAAATAGCAAAAAATCTAAAAAAGACAGTATAGGTACATACCAATGCGTGGAGGGTAGTTTGATAAATAATGACAGGGAGAAGGCTGAGGTACTGAACCAGTTTTTTTTCTTCAGTATGCACAAGAGAGGAACCATTGGATGATACTTTGGAACAAAATAGAACATGCAAGTCCATACCATTAACTGTCTTAGGCCTAGATTTGGAGTTCGGCGGTAGCCGTCAAAACCAGCGTTAGAGGCTCCTAACGCTGGTTTTGGCCGGCCGCTGGTATTTGGAGTCAGTGATTAAAGGGTCTAACGCTCACTTTTCAGCCACGACTTTTCCATACCGCAGATCCCCCTACGCCATTTGCGTAGCCTATCTTTTCAATGGGATCTTTCTAACGCCGGTATTTAGAGTCGTTTCTGAAGTGAGCGTTAGAGCTCTAACGACAAGATTCCAGCCGCCTGAAAATAGCAGGAGTTAAGAGCTTTCTGGCTAACGCCGGTTCATAAAGCTCTTAACTACTGTACCCTAACGTACACTAACACCCATAAACTACCTATGTACCCCTAAACCGAGGTCCCCCCACACCGCCGCCACTCGATTAAAATTTTTAACCCCTAATCTGCCGACCGCCACCTACGTTATACTTATGTACCCCTAATCTGCTGCCCCTAACCCCGCCGACCCCTGTATTACATTTATTAACCCCTAACCTGCCCCCCACAACGTCGCCGCCAGCTACTTAAAATAATTAACCCCTAATCTTCCGACCGCAAAGCGCCGCCACCTACGTTATCCCTATGTACCCCTAATCTGCTACCCCTAACATCGCCGACCCCTATATTATATTTATTAACCCCTAATCTGCCCCCCTCAACGTCGCCGACACCTGCCTACACTTATTAACCCCTAATCTGCCGAGCGGACCTCACCGCTACTATAATAAAGTTATGAACCCCTAACCCGCCTCACTAACCCTATCATAAATAGTATTAACCCCTAATCTGCCCTCCCTAACATCGCCGACACCTAACTTCAATTATTAACCCCTAATCTGCCAACCGGAGCTCACCGCTATTCTAATAAATTGATTAACCCCTAAAGCTAAGTCTAACCCTAACACTAACACCCCCCTAAGTTAAATATAATTTTTATCTAACGAAATAAATTAACTCTTATTAAATAAATGATTCCTATTTAAAGCTAAATACTTACCTGTAAAATAAATCCTAATATAGCTACAATATAAATTATAATTATATTATAGCTATTTTAGGATTTATATTTATTTTACAGGCAACTTTGTAATTATTTTAACCAGGTACAATAGCTATTAAATAGTTAAGAACTATTTAATAGTTACCTAGTTAAAATAATAACAAATTTACCTGTAAAATAAATCCTAACCTAAGATATAATTAAACCTAACACTACCCTATCAATAAAATAATTAAATAAACTACCTACAATTACCTACAATTAACCTAACACTACACTATCAATAAATTAATTAAACACAATTCCTACAAATAAATACAATTAAATAAACTAGCTAAAGTACAAAAAATAAAAAAGAACTAAGTTACAGAAAATAAAAAAATATTTACAAACATAAGAAAAATATTACAACAATTTTAAACTAATTACACCTACTCTAAGCCCCCTAATAAAATAACAAAGACCCCCAAAATAAAAAATTCCCTACCCTATTCTAAATTAAAAAAGTTACAAGCTCTTTTACCTTACCAGCCCTGAACAGGGCCCTTTGCGGGGCATGCCCCAAGTATTTCAGCTCTTTTGCCTGTAAAAGAATAAATACAATACCCCCCCCCCAACATTACAACCCACCACCCACATACCCCTAATCTAACCCAAACCCCCCTTAAATAAACCTAACACTAAGCCCCTGAAGATCTTCCTACCTTGTCTTCACCATACCAGGTTCACCGATCCGTCCTGAAGAGCTCCTCCGATGTCCTGATCCAAGCCCAAGCGGGGGCTGAAGAGGTCCATGATCCGGTCAAAGTCTTCATCCAAGCGGGGCAGAAGAGGATCTTCCATCCGATTGAAGTCATCATCCAGGCGGCATCTTCTATGGTCTTCCATCCGGAGCGAAGCGGCAGGATCCTGAAGACCTCCAGTGCGGAACATCCATCCGGACCGACGACTGAACGACGAATGACTATTCCTTTAAGGGACGTCATCCAAGATGGCGTCCCTCGAATTCCGATTGGCTGATAGGATTCTATCAGCCAATCGGAATTAAGGTAGGAATTTTCTGATTGGCTGATGGAATCAGCCAATCAGAATCAAGTTCAATCCGATTGGCTGATCCAATCAGCCAATCAGATTGAGCTTGCATTCTATTGGCTGTTCCGATCAGTTAGTGTTAATTGTAGGTAATTGTAGGTAGTTTATTTAATTATTTTATTGATAGGGTAGTGTTAGGTTTAATTATATCTTAGGTTAGGATTTATTTTACAGGTAAATTTGTTATTATTTTAACTAGGTAACTATTAAATAGTTCTTAACTATTTAATAGCTATTGTACCTGGTTAAAATAATTACAAAGTTGCCTGTAAAATATATATTAATCCTAAAATAGCTATAATATAATTATAATTTATATTGTAGCTATATTAGGATTTATTTTACAGGTAAGTATTTATCTTTAAATAGGAATAATTTATTTAATAAGAGTTAATTTATTTCGTTAGATAAAAATTATATTTAACTTAGGGGGGTGTTAGTGTTAGGGTTAGACTTAGCTTTAGGGGTTAATCAATTTATTAGAATAGCGGTGAGCTCCGGTCGGCAGATTAGGGGTTAATAATTGAAGTTAGGTGTCGGCGATGTTAGGGAGGGCAGATTAGGGGTTAATACTATTTATGATAGGGTTAGTGAGGCGGGTTAGGGGTTCATAACTTTATTATAGTAGCGCTCAGGTCCGCTCGGCAGATTAGGGGTTAATAAGTGTAGGCAGGTGTCGGCGACGTTGAGGGGGGCAGATTAGGGGTTAATAAATATAATATAGGGGTCGGCGATGTTAGGGCAGCAGATTAGGGGTACATAGGGATAACGTAGGTGGCGGCGGTTTACGGAGCGGCAGATTAGGGGTTAAAAAAAATATGCAGGGGTCAGCGATAGCGGGGGCGGCAGATTAGGGGTTAATAAGTGTAAGGTTAGGGGTGTTTAGACTCGGGGTACATGTTAGGGTGTTAGGTGCAGACGTAGGAAGTGTTTCCCCATAGGAAACAATGGGGCTGCGTTAGGAGCTGAACGCTGCTTTTTTGCAGGTGTTAGGTTTTTTTTCAGCTCAAACAGCCCCATTGTTTCCTATGGGAGAATCGTGCACGAGCACGTTTTTGAGGCCGGCCGCGTCCGTAAGCAACTGTGGTATCGAGAGTTGCATTTGCGATAAAAATGCTCTACGCTCCTTTTTTGGAGCCTAACGCAGCATTTGATTAAACTCTCGATACCAGAGTTAAATTTATGGTGCGGCCAGAAAAAAGCCCGCGGAGCGTTAACAGCCCTTTTACCGCCGAACTCCAAATCTAGGCCCTAATGTTTAGAGGATATCAGGAAAAAACTGGATAATATTAAGGTAAATAAAACTCCAGGCCCAGATGGAATACACCCAAGGGTGTTAAGGGAATTTAGCACTGTTATAGACAAACCTCTACTCTTAATTTTCAAGACTCATTATCCTCAGGCATGGAACCCCAGGATTGGCGTAAAGCTGATGTGGTGACACTCTTCAAAAAGGGAAGCAGGGATTTTCCAGGAGCTATAGACCAGTTAGTCTGACATCAATAGTGGGGAAGATATTTGAAGGGATTATAAGGGATTATATTGATGAGCATATTTGTGTAAACAAGATTATGAGTTCTAATCAGCATGGTTTTAGGAGAAATAGATCATGTCAAACTAATCTAATTAGATTCTATGAGGAAGTAAGTAAAAATATAGATAAAGGGGAATCAGTTGATGTGATATACTTATATGCAGATTTTGCAAAGGCATTTGATACAGTGCCACGTGAGAGATTAATGCACAACATTAAGGGACTGGGAATAGCTGAAAATGTTAGCTCATGGATAAATAATTGGATTAAAGATAGGGAGCAACAAGTAGTAGTAAATGGATCATACTCAGATTGGACAAGGGTAATCAATGGAGTCCCCCAGGATCAGTACTGGGCCTTGTTCTTTTTAATATTTTTATAAATGACTTGGAGCAAGGATTAAATAGCGACATCTCTATTTTTGCAGTTGATACTAAGTTAAGTAAGGTCATTAGGTCAGAGCAGGATGAACTTTCATTACAAAGGGATCTGCAAAAATTAGAAGTATGGGCAAGTAAATGGAAAATTAGATTTAATACGGAAAAATACAAGGTTCTACATTTTGGAAGTAAAAATAAGCAGGCAATATATATATATTTTAAACGGGACAAGATTTAGCCAAACAGAGGAGGAAAGGGATTTGGGAGTAGTTATAGATACTAAAGATGGGTGCACAATGCAGGGCAGCGGCTTCAAAGGCTAATAAGATACTAGCATGTATTAAAAGAGGCATTGATTCAAGGGAGGAAAGCATAATTCTGCCACTATATAAAGCCCTGGTAAGACCTCACCTTGAGTATGGAGTGCAGTTCTGGGGACCAATCACAAAAAAAGATATTGCAGAACTAGAAAAAGTTCAGAGAAGGGCCACAAAGCTAATAAGGGGATTGGAGAATTTTAGCTATGAGGAGAGGCTAGCCAAACTGGGTCTGTTTTATTTAGAAAAAAGGCATTTTAGAGGTGACATGATTACTTTATATAAATATATTCAAGGCTCATATACAGAGATGGCAGAAGCTCTGTTTATTCCAAGGAAATTGTTTCTGACAAGAGGTCACAATTTAAGGTTGGAGGAAAGGAGATTTAATCTCCTGCAACAAAATGTTTTTTTTACTGTATGAGCAATAAAATTGTGGAACTCATTACCAAAGGAGGTAGTGAATGCCAATACCCTAGATACATTTAAAAATAGTCTGGATACATTTCTGTATATAAACAAAATCCATAGATATGATTGCTAGTATTAAATGGGTCACCTTTTAGTGGGGTTATTTAAGCTTAACTGGAGCTTTTTATAAGTATTTTAGATTTGTATAGGTTGAACTCGATGGACATCAGTCTTTTTTCAACCTTATCTACTATGTTACTATGTAAATCAGACTTCAGCCCATTTTTTGAGATTAGGTTTTCAGTGCCCATTAAACCAGAAATGCAGTTAAAAGCACCCATTTGTTAAATTTAACTGTTTATATTTGGCTTCCTGGAGTCATAAGCTATCAAAGGTAGTTGAGTCACTATCTGCAGTTCAAATATGTTGCATATGACTTGCTACCTCTGCCAATATACATGTTTTTTTTTTGCTTATTTACTTTGGGTTTGAAAGTTAAAAGTGTCAGAGTAGGTGCATGTTTGAGTTTAATAGTGAAGCCACCATTTTTCTTGCCTTACTCTTGCTTCAGTTATGCCTGAATGCCCTAGGATAATGAACATCATTTTTATTTTAATGAAAAAGTAGACATTTTCACGCTTTCTGGGTTGAGGACATCTGAAACATTAAGAAAAATAATACCCTAGAACCTTATATTCCTTGGATCTACAAGAGATCTATTTATTCAGTATGTTTGCTTTTGCCTTCAGCCTAGTACCATTGTGAAGGTAAAGGAGCAATCATATGTAAAAATGAGAGCATTTCATTTTTTAATTACTGTTATAAGATTACTACACATTTAAACCCTGCAATTGTGTTAAAATACATAGGTAAATCCTAATAAATAATAAGATACTGGGGATAAAGGGTATGTAGCAGGATGTGTTTGTGAAACTGGGGGTCATATTGTCCTGAGGATATCTTATATCTATTATATTTCTTTGCTAGCAGATCATTCCCATGTTTGTTGGTCTTCCTGCCACCCAGCCTCTATCCATGCAGATTTCCATACAGTGTCACATCATCAGATGTGACACTGTATTTTAATACACAGCAAACAACTCTGCTGAAGCATCAAAATTCTACTCTCTCATATATCTCTAAGTGTCAAAATAATAATTCACTATTATCTAATTAAAATGGTCAATTTTAATGTAACTTTTACAGATGAGTTATTGTAACAACTATATATGACTTATGGTGGTTTTGTCAAAGAACAGAACAAGGTAGCACTCAAAAGGATAACCTTTATTAGCGAAACAAGTTAACAACATATGATAAAACACAGATTTTTATTACAAATCTCTAAAAAGGGTGACCAATCATCATAGAGTAAGGGGTGTGTACAACATCATATCCTGCTTATTTTACACCACTTCATAACTTAAACCCCCATTATTAAAAGATGCATTGAACACCCAATTAAAAACAAAACCGAGTAATCAAAGACACCATTCCTTAAAGGAGAAGGGGTTCAACTAGAAATACCATGGTTAGTTTCAAAAGATTTTAAATTCATACTTAAAGTAATGGAAATAAATTAAAGTTCCTATTAAGAACTTTCGGGAACATCATATTTAATTTCCAAATCCACTTGGCTTCCTTGTATAACAAGTTTTTAGCCCTCACTACCCCTAGGTTTTTTCTTAACACTGTCTATAAGCATAAACCTAAGCTCATTGGCTTGATGACCCATTTCTATGAAATGGGCTGGCACCGAAAGATTAGCTGTAGCTTCACTTCTTATGGTAGAATTATGTTGACAGATACAATATTTTATTTTTCGGGTGGTATCACCTACATAAAGTAACCCACAAGGGCATTTTAACACATAAACCACATATGTGGAATTGCAAGTATAGTAACCAGGAATTTTGAATTTTTCCCCTGTATAAGGGTTGGAAATAACACCCCCTTTGATGACACTATTGCATTGAACACAGCCTAGACAAGGAAAAGCACCATATTTTGGTGGGCCAAAGAAAGGTTGGTTTTGGGCATCAGAATGATTTGTATGTAGGACATGTACCAGACTTCTGCCTATAGTTTTCCCCCTTTGGGCTGAAGTCCTAGAGAGTTGCTTGAACTTCTGTATCTCTGGGCATGTGTCTAGAATCCAATTTCTTTTAATGACCCCTAAAATTTTACCATGTTCCCCAAAGGTCTTAATAGGGACTTTAATTTATTCCCATTACTTTAAGTATGAATTTAAAATCCTTTAAAACTAACCATGGTATTTCGAGTGGAACCCCTTCCATTTTAAGGAATGGTGTCTCTGATTACTCTGCTTTGTTTTTAAATGGGTGTTCAATGAATCTTATAAGAATGGGGGTTTAAGGTTTGCAGTGGTGTAAGATTAGTAGGATATGATGTCATGTTGTACACACTCATTATTCTCTGATGATTGGTCACCCTTTTTGGAGATTTGTAATAAATATCTGTATTTTATCATATGTTGTTAGCATGACAAAGGGGCAGGAGCCCCAAAAACATTGCTCTTTCACTAATAAAGTTTATCATTTTGAGTGCTACCATGTTGTGTTCTTTGATGAATTTGGATGGACCATTAAGGGTGGCGCTGAAGGTATAGCACCATATACAAACTTTTAATTTATACATATGAGGATATTTGGTTGGAGTGCTGATCCTATTGTTTAACTTTATGGTGGTGTTGTAGGATACTGATGTGACGTTCCAGTCTTCAGGCCTATACCTATTAGTAATCACTACACTATATACATACAACCACAATTAAGGGAGAAATATAACCAAAAAAAAAGATAATCATTGAATCCATAAAATTATAAGATGTGTAAATTAACTGACAATGCTTTAGTTATAGGAGGTTTTTACAAGATAATTATTTAATCCATAAACTTTTATAAGAGGTGTTTAACGTATCTGACAAGACTTTTGTAGGGCATTCAGATTCTAAGATTCTAAGAAATTTCATTCAAACCATTAGCAAACAGGGTCTTTTTTTCCAGCAGCTTTACACCATGTTATTTTCAACATTAGTTTTTATTGAGCATGTGAAATATATTACATCCATCAGAAAATTATTTTTTTCTGACACTTTTTCAAATAGTTTTACAATTTTGTTTATTCAACTGCCTCAACTTTTTTAAAAAACATTTTGTCTTGTTTTAGAGAGCATAGCTTAGTGGCTTACATGACTTTTTTTGTAAAAGTTTTTTTTATTCATATTTTATTAAATATAACAAATTTTAGTTTACCAAATCACAGTTTTAAATCATGAAACTGGTACATAAACTACATTACAACCATCATGGTGTTAATACATGAATGCAATTAAAGGAACACCAAACACTTTTTTATTTTATGAATCAGAGTGTAACACATTTAAAAAAACTTTCCAATTTAGTCCTATTGTCTTTGTACACTTTATTGAAAAGCAGGTAGGTAGACTTATAGAGAATTATATGGCAGCAGTTTTTTAAAAATATATTTTTGAATACATTACATTATTAGGATGTGTAAGTATATTTTAGACTAGAGCTTGCATTTGTTTAGCAACTTATTTTTTAATATTAGAGTCTAAACATAGTTTATGTACAACTTGTACACCTTGAGTGACCTTTTAAAATGTATATGAATAAAATGTGTTTAAAAGGTTTAGAGGTCCGGTGGTAATGTAAAACTAAGTGAGCACATTATTGTAGCGATTTGTAGATCTTATACATGTCAATAGAGAAGGGAATTCCACTGTTTGGCAACATTGCCAGTCTTAAAGTTACAGTGACTGTGTCACATTTTTACCATATTGTGTTCTGTATATGTTTATAAACTATATTTATAAACTACAATACAGCCATCATTGAGTTAATACATGAATGCAATTAAAGGGACATGGAACTCAAACATTTTATTTCATCATTCAGGAAAAAAAAATAATTCCAATCTTTTTAAAGTATAACATATACTTTGATCTCTTTGAATCCTAATTGAAAAGCAGATAGGTAGGCTCAGGATCATGCTCCAGACGTGTGCATGCAACCTATCTATGCATTTTCTTCAACAACAAAAAAAAACATGAGAACAAAGAACAATTTAAAATTTAAAGTAAATCGAAGACTTTAATAAATAAATACATTATTATGAATTCTCTATCTGAACTATGAAATACATATTTTGAGTTTCATATACCTTTATGTGTTTTGTTGTCTCAAAATGTTAGCTATAAAACTACACTGAAAGATATGTAGTAGTTATTAATTGCACAAATCATGTATTAGTAATCAGATTAGGGAATCAGTTATCATGTTTCACATTTCCATTGACTACATACATTTTGCTTCTAAAGCCTGTGAAAGCTAATTAAAAAAGAATTTGAAAACATTTTACCTATATGTTTTCTAAAGTTTAATCAGAATTTTCTGTTATATTACCAATAAAATGTGGGTGTTTTTTCTAATTTAATGGAAGGTTATTCAAATGGATTGGAAGGTTTTAGAAAAACTATTCTAATGAAACACTGAGGCTTACTGTTTGATGATTCTTCACTGTATTTATTTTCGATGTCCAGTGGACATGATTTGCTATAGCAATTCACGTCAGCTTGACACTTAATGAATCAAGCCCTATGTGTTAGATTAATTATTAAACGCGTCTGCTTCCTGATTTGCATATTAATATCCTGATATAAAAATTGCTTGTACAATTCTGCCCCTGCTCGTGTGCAAGTAGGGGCTGTGAATCATCCTGATCAGATTGGGATGATTAATCTGACACACTTTAGTTGGCGGAGAGTTTAAGTAGCAACAGTTTTCTGCGAACCTGAAACACTCAAGCTCTGAAATTTGCTTTTGCAGTCTAATAAACAGAGCCCAAATACTCTACTTTGCCACTGCTCGCTTATAAAACCTTCAATAACACATTTATTAGCAAAAAATGTCACAGTTATTAATTTTTGAAAACATATGATAATATACTATATTCGCCAATACATTTTCTATACATTATCCCTATTAATTGATATAGTGTGTATTTTATATTGCTGGGGAAATTATAAATGCATCTTTATTAGGTTCTCAATACAATAATATGTTCATTGTTATTTAATTGGATGTGTCATGTTAATATTACCTTGCCTGCTTCTGTTAAGTTTCTTTCAATTAGGGTGCTTTATTAAACAGTATTCCTGTTTATGAAACAATTACACGCAATATTTCATAAGGATGATTTAATGATAAAATAACCTATGTATCAAATGGTAAATTTAAATATCACTAAATATCTTTGCACTTGCATGATATGATTTGGTTAAACTTGTGAAGTACACATTCTAAAACTTAAAGGAGCATCAATTCAAAAATGTTCTTTCATGATTCAGATAGAACATTCAATTTAAAACAATTTCTCCATGTATTTATTTTATCTGATTTGCTTCATTCTTTGGGCAGACTTTGTTGTAAAGCTTACTTAGGTAACCTTAAAGTGACACTGAACCCACATTTTTTCTTTCATGATTCAGGTAGAGCATGCAATTTTAAGCAACTTTCTAATTTACTCCTATTATCAATTTTTCTTCGTTCTCTTGCTATCTTTATTTGAAAAAGAAGGTATCTAAGCTAAGGAGCCAGACAATTTTTGGTTCAGGACACTGGACAGCACTTGTTTAATGGTGCTGTCCGATCAGCAAGGACAACCCAGATTGTTCACCATAAATGGGCCGGCATCTAAACTTACATTCTTGCTTTTCAAATAAAGATACCAAGAGAATTTAAAAAAAAATGATAATAGGAGTAAATTTGAAAGTTGCTTAAAATTGCATGCTCTATCTGAATAATGAAAGAAAAAATTTGGGTTCAGTGTCCCTTTAAGAGCAACAGTGCACTACTGGGAGCTAGCTACTGATTAATGACTGTACATATCTCTCACTTGTCATTGACTCACCCAATGTGTTCAGCTAGCTCCCAGTTATGCATTGCTTCTCCTTCAATAAAGGAAACCAAGGCCTAGATTTAGAGTTTAGCGGTAGCCGTGAAAACCAGCGTTAGAGGCTCCTAACGCTGGTTTTAGGCTACCGCCGGTATTTGGAGTCAGTCAGGAAAGGGTCTAACGCTCATTTTAAGCCGCGACTTTTCCATACCGCAGATCCCCTTACGTCAATTGCGTATCCTATCTTTTCAATGGGATCTTTCTAACTCCGGTATTTAGAGTCGTGGCTGAAGTGAGCGTTAGAAATCTAACGACAAAACTCCAGCCGCAGAAAAAAGTCAGTAGTTAAGAGCTTTCTGGGCTAACGCCGGTTTATAAAGCTCCTAACTACTGTACTCTAAAGTACACTAACACCCATAAACTACCTATGTACCCCTAAACCGAGGTCCCCCCACATCGCCGACACTCAATTACATTTTTTTAACCCCTAATCTGCCGACCGCCACCTACGTTATACTTATGTACCCCTAATCTGCTGCCCCTAACACCGCCGACCCCTATATTATATTTATTAACGCCTAACCTGCCCCCCACAACGTCGCCGCCAGCTACCTACAATAATTAACCCTTAATCTGCCGACCGCAAAGCGCCGCTACTTACGTTATCCTTATGTACCCCTAATCTTCTGCCCCTAACATCGCCGACCCCTATATTATATTTATTAACCCCTAACCTGCCCCCCTCAACGTCGCCTCCACCTGCCTACACTTATTAACCCCTAATCTGCCGAGCGGATCTCACCGCTACTATAATAAAGTTATTAACCCCTAATCCGCCTCACTCCCGCCTCAATAACCCTATAATAAATAGTATTAACCCCTAATCTGCCCTCCCTAACATCGCCGACACCTAACTTCAAGTATTAACCCCTAATCTGCCGATCGGAGCTCACCGCTACTCTAATACATTTTTTAACCCCTAAAGCTAATTTTAACCCTAACCCTAACACCCCCCTAAGTTAAATATAATTTTATTCTAATGAAATAAATTAACTCTTATTAAATAAATTATTTCTATTTAAAGCTAAATACTTACCTGTAAAATAAACCCTAATATAGCTACAACATAAATTATAATTATATTATAGCTATTTTAGGATTAATATTTATTTTACAGGCAACTTTGTATTTATTTTAACCAGGTACAATAGCTATTAAATAGTTAAGAACTATTTAATAGCTAAAATAGTTAAAATAATTACAAAATTACCTGTAAAATAAATCCTAACCTAAGTTACAATTAAACCTAACACTACACTATCAATAAATTAATTAAATACAATACCTACAATTATCTAAAATTAAACCTAACACTACACTATCAATAAATTATTTAAATAAAATATCTACAAATAACTACAATGAAATAAACTAACTAAAGTACAAAAAATAAAAAAGAACTAAGTTACAAAAAATAAAAAAATATTTACAAACATTAGAAAAATATTACAACAATTTTAAACTAATTACACCTACTCTAAGCCCCCTAATAAAATAACAAAGCCCCCCAAAATAAAAAATGCCCTACCCTATTCTAAATTAAAAAAGTTCAAAGCTCTTTTACCTTACCAGCCCTGAACAGGGCCCTTTGCGGGGCATGCCCCAAGAAATTCAGCTCTTTTGCCTGAAAAAAAAACACATACAATACCCCCCAACATTACAACCCACCACCCACATACCCCTAATCTAACCCAAACCCCCCTTAAATAAACCTAACACTAAGCCCCTGAAGATCTTCCTACCTTATCTTCACCATACCAGGTTCACCGATCGGTCCTCAGAAGTGTTGATCCAAGCCCAAGCGGGGGGCTGAAGAGTGACTTCCATCCTCGGGCTGAAGTCTGGATCCAAGCGGCGGCTGAAGAAATCCATCATCGGGCTGAAGTCGGAAGTCCATCATCGGGATGAAGTCTTCTATCAAGCCGCATCTTCAATCTTCTTTCTTCTGGAGCGGAGCGGAACCATCTTCTTCCAAGCCGACACGGAACATCCTCTTCAACCGACGACTAGACGACGAATGACGGTTCCTTTAAATGAATCAGCCAATCAGAATCAAGTTCAATCCGATTGGCTGATCCAATCAGCCAATCAGATTGAGCTCGCATTCTATTGGCCGATCGGAACAGCCAATAGAATGCGAGGTCAATCTGATTGGCTGATTGGATCAGCCAATCGGATTGAACTTGATTCTGATTGGCTGATAAATATTTTTTTATTTTTTTGTAACTTAGTTCTTTTTTATTTTTTGTACTTTAGTTAGTTTATATCATTGTAGTTATTTTTAGATATTTTATTTAAATAATTTATTGATAGTGTAGTGTTAGGTTTAATTGTAGATAATTGTAGTTAGTTTATTTAATTAATTTATTGATAGTGTAGTGTTAGGTTTAATTGTAACTTAGGTTAGGATTTATTTTACAGGTCATTTTGTAATTATTTTAACTATTTTAGCTATTAAATAGTTCTTAACTATTTAATAGCTATTGTACCTGGTTAAAATAAATACAAAGTTGCCTGTTAAATAAATATTAATCCTAAAATAGCTATAATATAATTATAATTTATGTTGTAGCTATATTTGGGTTTATTTTACAGGTAAGTATTTAGCTTTAAATAGGAATAATTTATTTAATAAGAGTTAATTTATTTCGTTAGAATAAAATTATATTTAACTTAGGGGGGTGTTAGGGTTAGGGTTAAAATTAGCTTTAGGGGTTAAAAAATGTATTAGAATAGCGGTGAGCTCCAGTCGGCAGATTAGGGGTTAATGTTTGAAGTTAGGTGTCGGCGATGTTAGGGAGGGCAGATTAGGGGTTAATACTATTTATTATAGGGTTAGTGAGGTGGATTAGGGGTTAATAACTTTATTATAATAGCGGTGCGGTCCGCTCGGCAGATTAGGGGTTAATAAGTGTAGGCAGGTGGAGGCGACGTTGTGGGGGGCAGATTAAGGGTTAATAAATATAATATAGGGGTCGGCGGTGTTAGGGGCAGCAGATTAGGGGTACATAGGGATAATGTAAGTAGCGGAGGTTTACAGAGCGGCAGATTAGGGGTTAATAATAATATGCAGGGGTCAGCGATAGTGGGGGCGGCAGAATAGGGGTTAATAAGTGTAAGGTTAGGGGTGTTTAGACTCGGGGTACATGTTAGAGTGTTAGGTGCAGACGTAGGAAGTGTTTCCCCATAGGAAACAATGGGGCTGCGTTAGGAGCTGAACGCGGCTTTTTTGCAGGTGTTAGTTTTTTTTTCAGCTTAAACAGCCCCATTGTTTTCTATGGGGGAATCGTGCACGAGCACGTTTTTGAAGCTGGCCGCGTCCGTAAGCAACTCTTGTATCGAGAGTTGCAGTGGCGTTAAATATGCCTGTACGCTCCCTTTTTGGAGCCTAACGCAGCCATTCTGTGAACTCTCAATACCAGAGGTATTTAAAAGGTGCGGCCAGAAAAAAGCCAGCGTTAGCTACGCGGGTCGTTACCGACAAAACTCTAAATCTAGCCGTATGAGAATAAAGCTAATTTTATAATAGAAGTAAATTGGAAACCAGTTTAAAATGGGATGCTCTATCTGAATCATGAAAGAAAAAAAATTGGTTGGATGACCCTTTTAAATGTATGAGTTTACATGCAGAATGGACAATGAAAAGAATAATCAGATAATTAATTGCTATATTTTCAACGCATGATGTAACATTGTATTTATGTTAGTAGAATTATTAATATGTTAATAAAATTGTTATTTTTCCTTATTGTATTTGATATCAAGATTCCATCTGTAAGGTTATTCCATTTAGAAGTTAGTTTAATTTTATAACGTTTATCTTTGCAGAAATATATTTTATATTCAATCCACTGCTAGAAATCCTATTTAATATTTCCTTCTTTAATTTTTTTTTAGAGCAGGATATCTGACTCAAAATATTCCTCTGGAGATTATAAGATACCTTTCAGAAGAGAAGGATTTTCTTCCCTGGCATGCAGCAAGCCGAGCTCTTTATCCTCTAGACAAATTGCTGGACCGAGCAGAGGACTACAGTATATTCAGTGTAAAGGATAAACTATTTTCATCTATAAAGCAATAATCTTGGTTTTATTCAGAAGTAAAATTTTATCAATTTTCTTCATACAAGGCTGTTTTTAGATGTATTTATAGAGTAATTACACCATTTTCACGTACTGTACTACAGCAAAAATGTTCATTATTATAGCTATTCAGAAGAGTAAAATAAAGTATATTATCTGCAGAAATTCACTATTATAGAGTTGTAAATATTTCTTTAAAAAGTGTGTTTTGCAAAAGGCAAAGCAGATTCGAATGAAAGGTAAATCAAATGCCTCTAGGTATATTTGTTCTTTCAAAATAATTTAAATAAATGCCATGAATTTGATTCCATGAATACAAAAATACAATAACAAACAAATATAAAACATACATATTGACTAAACTGTGTTTCTGAAGAAATGATATCAGTTTTGTGATATGTAATTAAAGAAACAGTAGTCCTTATTTATAAATACAAGGTTCCCAGAATGGGGAACCAGTCCACATGGCTTAAGAAATAGCAAGGTTGCATTTGCCACGTGTAACCCTTTCCCTGTTACAGTTAAACAAAATGCATGAGAACATGGCTTGACAATCTTCCTGGAGTAAGCAGAGATGATGTATCTCCTCCACAGGAGCCCAATGAATTTTTATTTTTATTTATAGAAACAAACAAAAAAAGCATCACAACTATAGTAGAAATATTATAGAAAATAAAATAAAACTAATATATTAAATACAAATACTTGTTTCTAATACACATGAACCCATAACTAAAACAAAGGTTTAAACTCCACTGTAAAATTAATAACTGGTACTAGTAATACATATAAATCTTTACAGTATGTAAAATGTGAGGAAGCTTAAAGTCAGTTTTATACATATGTAAAGAGGAAAAAAACAGAGGTGCTACAATGGCCTAGTACCACCAAACCAAGGAATATTAAAGATGAAACAAATGGGTACTCACAAACAGAGTGCACCCAAATGGTACTATTGGAGCAGACTGGAACTTCACAGTAGTCCAGCTCACTGTATAGGAACATGTTGTAATCCCAAACAAGAGAGTTCCAGAAGATTCACCACCAAGACCTATATAAGGATATAGAGCATCCCATGGCCTAGTACAGTCTAGTAAGGCAGGATAGTAAGATAACATTTCACTTACAAGAGGGAGATCACCTCCAGGTGCAATAAAGGTAGACTGGCACTTCTCATCCGCCCAGCAGACTGAAATCTCCTGCCAAACACGATACACTCCAGGTCCCAAAGAATAAAATAATGTAGATCCAAAAGGCAGCAAGTGTATTTAATAAAAACAGGTCTTTATTTTAAAAGCAACGCATTTCTCAGCCTCTATAGGGCTGTTTCCTCAGGCTATGATCTCAAACATTAAAAAATACACTTGCTATTTAAAGGGTATCTCACCTTCTAATAGGTTAATTGGTTAATAAATTACATCTGTGTGTTGTGTCTCCATTCCGTTTAGCCAACATGGTTACCAAACAGTAAACAACATTAGCTATACACATATAGGGAAATAAACCAAATGGTAACAATATACAAATACTCGTGTGGGAATCAACCCATATAATTGAATAATAATAATGCATCTTTGCGTGAATATATAAATGTGCACAAATACTCAAAGCAAGATGTTAGCAATTGTCATCATGACAACAATTAGTGAAAACAAAAAAATACAATATAAACAATACACGAAACAATCCCTTATTGGTACTGGATCGTCATAAATGAGGGTAAAATCAAGTTTCTCTAAATATAAAACTTGATGTTAACTATGTATAGACATATGGGAGCCACATGTGTGCTAACTGGAGATATTAGTAATGCACTTATTTTTAAATCCAAAAGAAACTTGATACATATAAATCTTCACAGTATGTAAAATGTGAGTGAGCTTATATATATATATATATCATCCAAAAGAAACATGCACATGTATCCAGGATCACGGCGCCTTTAGCCATTGCGCTATAAGAGCAAGATTGTCTTGAAAAAGGCTGCCTAGAACAGCCGAAACATCCACTTTGCTATGTTGTGAAATGTATAAATAAAAAGGAATATTTTTGGAAAGACCCGTGAGTGCCCCCCTACTTCTTCCATTGCATGTTTTCACTTGAGAAGTCACCTGGGCAATTCATTGATGAAAGGGGAGTGAGTGCATGTATATATATATCATCCAAAAGAAACATGCACTCACTCCCCTTTCATCAATGAATATACAGGGAGTGCAGAATTATTAGGCAAATGAGTATTTTGACCACATCATCCTCTTTATGCATGTTGTCTTACTCCAAGCTGTATAGGCTCGAAAGCCTACTACCAATTAAGCATATTAGGTGATGTGCATCTCTGTAATGAGAAGGGGTGTGGTCTAATGACATCAACACCCTATATCAGGTGTGCATAATTATTAGGCAACTTCCTTTCCTTTGGCAAAATGGGTCAAAAGAAGGACTTGACAGGCTCAGAAAAGTCAAAAATAGTGAGATATCTTCCAGAGGGATGCAGCACTCTTAAAATTGCAAAGCTTCTGAAGCGTGATCATCGAACAATCAAGCGTTTCATTCAAAATAGTCAACAGGGTCGCAAGAAGCGTGTGGAAAAACCAAGGCGCAAAATAACTGCCCATGAACTCAGAAAAGTCAAGCGTGCAGCTGCCAAGATGCCACTTGCCACCAGTTTAGCCATATTTCAGAGCTGCAACATCACTGGAGTGCCCAAAAGCACAAGGTGTGCAATACTCAGAGACATGGCCAAGGTAAGAAAGGCTGAAAGACGACCACCACTGAACAAGACACACAAGCTGAAACGTCAAGACTGGGCCAAGAAATATCTCAAGACTGATTTTTCTAAGGTTTTATGGACTGATGAAATGAGAGTGAGTCTTGATGGGCCAGATGGATGGGCCCGTGGCTGGATTGGTAAAGGGCAGAGAGCTCCAGTCCGACTCAGACGCCAGCAAGGTGGAGGTGGAGTACTGGTTTGGGCTGGTATCATCAAAGATGAGCTTGTGGGGCCTTTTCGGGTTGAGGATGGAGTCAAGCTCAACTCCCAGTCCTACTGCCAGTTTCTGGAAGACACCTTCTTCAAGCAGTGGTACAGGAAGAAGTCTGCATCCTTCAAGAAAAACATGATTTTCATGCAGGACAATGCTCCATCACACACGTCCAAGTACTCCACAGCGTGGCTGGCAAGAAAGGGTATAAAAGAAGAAAATCTAATGACATGGCCTCCTTGTTCACCTGATCTGAACCCCATTGAGAACCTGTGGTCCATCATCAAATGTGAGATTTACAAGGAGGGAAAACAGTACACCTCTCTGAACAGTGTCTGGGAGGCTGTGGTTGCTGCTGCACGCAATGTTGATGGTGAACAGATCAAAACACTGACAGAATCCATGGATGGCAGGCTTTTGAGTGTCCTTGCAAAGAAAGGTGGCTATATTGGTCACTGATTTGTTTTTGTTTTGTTTTTGAATGTCAGAAATGTATATGTGTGAATGTTGAGATGTTATATTGGTTTCACTGGTAAAAATAAATAATTGAAATGGGTATATATTTGTTTTTTTGCCTAATAATTATGCACAGTAATAGTCACCTGCACACACAGATATCCCCCTAAAATAGCTATAACTAAAAACAAACTAAAAACTACTTCCAAAACTATTCAGCTTTGATATTAATGAGTTTTTTGGGTTCATTGAGAACATGGTTGTTGTTCAATAATAAAATTAATCCTCAAAAATACAACTTGCCTAATAATTCTGCACTCCCTGTATATATATATAAGCTCACTCACATTTTACATACTGTGAAGATTTATATGTATCAAGTTTCTTTTGGATTTAAAAATAGGTGCATTTCTAATATCTCCATATATATATAAAATGAAATTAATCACAATAAATTTTTTTAGAAATAATTACATTATATTATCCAGTACATCCAAAATGTGAGTCTTATAGTTTATATTAAAAGTCATACAAATATGCAGAACCATTAAAGATGTTTATTTGCACATCTAAAATATTTTACATAGTAGTAGGCAGGCATTTAAATATATAAAATAAGTAAAAGAAGGCCAAAATTACATTGTATTTAATGAATATCCGAATGTATATTCGAATTAAACAAATAGCCGAATTAATGCACCATGAAATTTAAAGACAACAAATGAATGACTAATTAATCTGTATTCATTTTTTTTTCTTTAAATAGTTAAAATATTTACCTTTAGCATGCTGGAGAGCCATGCTAAACTTGTCTGCTTTTTCAGAGAGCCCCGGCCAAACTAATAGGAGGTATGGGGACAGATTTATTAAGAGTCGGACGGACATGTTCCGCTGTAGCAATCATGTCTGCGCGACATTGCTGAAGGCCGACAACATAAGCTGTTGGCATCTAACATTGCACAAGCAGTTCTGGTGAACTGCGTGTGCAATGCCGCCCCTGCAGATTCCCAGCCAATCAGTCGCTAGCAGGGGTTGTCAATACACTCAATCGTATGGGCTGATTGCTTTACGCCACCTCAGAAGTGGCTTACGAGTTAAGGAGCAGCGGTCTTAAGACCGCTGCTTCTTAACTTCTGTTTCCAGCTAGTCTGAAGGCTCACACGGAAACAGATTTATCTCAATTCGGGCCATGATAAATTGGCCCCTTAGTGTACTGGCTCTCAGGGCCTGCACTTAAGGAGAAGGTCCTTTAGTGCAGGCCCTGAGAGTAGCTGCGCTAAGCCTCCTATTAGCACCCTCCGTGGGTATGTAAAGAAGGATTGGAATTAGCACGGCTCTCCATCAAGCTAAAATTAAGTATTTTATGCTACAGGTTAACTTTTTCTCCTGCAGCAAAGGAAAATCTTTATTTACTTAACAAAATCGATTCCACAAATGGACAGTATTCATCTTGTTTAAAACAAACTGAATACTGAATATTTGAAATATGAAGTATTTTTAATATTCGACCGAACCAAAAATTTGGCCCATGCACATGTCTAGTATTTATAGGTGAAAGATAAATTCTTATATGTTTTAAAAAAAATGGTATAAAGATATATATGGCTATACAAATATTGTATTTAATTTTACCATATATTGTAAATATATTAGTCAATGATCTAGTTATAATATTTTGCTAACAGCTCAAAGCAAAAGTAAACACCTGCAAATTTTAAATAGTTCCATTTCTATGACACTGAACTTTATTGTAGACAATTAAAACAAACAAGAGAGTTGCACACAAGAATTCTAACATATTATTTCAGCATGTTTGGATGTCAAGGTCTCTTTATTTTTTCTCTAGAATACAATGAAATAAAGTGTTTTTTTTTATTTGAGATTTATACTCTGCAACAGAATAAATTTAAGTTTGAAAGAAATACAGATATCTGTATCTGATACAAAATATCAAAATAAAATCATTGAGATTTGTAAATATAATCTCCCGTCGGAGATCTAAATTATGACACTGGGACCACCCTTTCTACAATTCTAATTGGTTGCTATGTTTAACCAACCAGACTTTTTTGATTTAAAAACCTGTAAATAGCAGGAAACCCTGAAGGAGGTCTGAATATGACAAAGTACCAACTATGCAAGGTTTGTTGCTAATAGCCATGAAGATCCTGAAAAAAAGAAATTAGTTTGACCAGAATTGAAGGGATAGTGTACTATAAAATTGTTTTAGCCTTAATTCGTTTCCAATGACTTGTTATACCAGCTGCATTGTATAAAATGTATGAGAACTTGGTTATTTAGGTATATTTTGTATATGAAATAGCTGGTTTTGTTCTTGGAAACCACAACCCATTAAATAGATTGAGCTTGCAGGGAAATCAGATCTATTTGTTTTGCTTTAGTTACTCACACATGATTTATTGTATTATCTCTGTCAGTATACCTAAAGCCAAATACTTAGAGAGAGCAATTGCAAATTAACATTTTATTACTTATCTCTCCTAACCACCTCTAGAAGTGAAAAGGCAAAATCAGCTATTTCTAATGCTGATATAAAGGTAACAAAGCTATTTTTAAACAATTTAATGCAGTCCAGTAGGTAAAATGGATCATTGGGAACCAATAAAAAGGGAAGAAAAAAAATAAGTGTAAACAAACCCTCTTTTTTATTTGAGGTATTTTGGTGTTAGTGGGGTTGCTATGGTACAACAATTGTGAAGGGATGTTGAATTTTAGTGAAGATATTTAACAATGTAAAAAGAAGTTAGTGGTGGGAGTGTCAAGCAGCAGGAGGTTTGTATTGTTTTTTGTTGAGTTACAATAAGATCTTTGGAATTTTTTTAATTGCTAAAGTGTAGATATCTGGATGTTAGGTATTACAGGATGTTAGGTATTGAGGTATCACAATGGAAGAGTGTATCACATGTAGGATTAATAACAATGTTAACAGCAATTGTGGGGCAGGGTTCCATATGGAGGCAGTAGCAGTGAGAGAGTTGTATTACATTTTGGAGCTTTTTCAGCCATGGTTAGGGTTTATTGAAGTGGGCACCAGGTACTGTCTAGAGGCTATAAGACTGTTCTGTTATGATATAGGCATCAGAGTTCTAGTTAGTGTAGTTGGAAATGCTTGCCTGGCTGGTCATAGCAACTAGCTTTAATGAGCTGCTACATTTTGATGACCCCACAAGGGGCTAGATTACGAGTGGAGTGCTATTTTATCACTCCCGCTCACACGCTCCACAAGAACTACGTTTTTATATGCGTGACGTGTACGTGCCTATTATAAGTTGAACGTAAAAAGCTTGAATGCTAAAATGATGAGTTTGAATATCAAGGCCGTGTTAACGTATTCTCCTATAGACTTCACTGGAGTGCGAAAAGTGGAAAAAACGTAACACCCCTACTCGCGAGCAAACCTGATTACATTTTCTCAAGTGCGCTAACCTGACATGAATTAATAATATTTCACATTCCAATATTATAGACATATTTCTACATATATATATATATATATATATATATAAATAAATTGTATATAGGTATAGATATACTGTATATATAGATATATATATATGAATATTAGTTTATAAATACATGTGAGCAACATTGGGATGTGAAATATTTACATTAAATACATAGTTAAACACTTTATTAAATATGAATATTGCATAAATATGATTAATCATGTTTTCAGCTACATGAATGGAAAGGGCTCCAATGCATTTTATTTATTTAGACGTGTATATATGTATGTATCTCTATGTTAAAGCCCTTGTATTCCTTTTTATCTTTGAGCCCTTGTCACTTTTTAATGCATTTTTTAAAAACATTTTTATTTTATTAGATAGTGTTAAGAGTATAACTGTACTTTTTATTTAAGGTATTTTTTATGTATTTTGTGCAACTTTTTATTTGAGCGTAACATTTAACTAGAGCTGTGAAGTTACACTAACCCGATGAGAATGAAATTCAATTGTGCTCAAACAAATGTGTTTACCTTTAACTTTTAATACGCGTGCAACTTTAGATGCAAGCAAACACCTGCAATAAACCCCTTTTCGCTCACATGCAACAGTTAGCGTGCCACTCGTAATCTAGCCCAAGATGTTTTATAATGCGATGGCTTTTGTGATACAAGCAGTAAAAGTTGAGCTGTTACACAAATATTGCTTTCACTGCTTTCTTATTCAGTGGCCTTCTTTGTGTGTGAATCAAAAATGTAGTGTTTAAGCTGAAATTCTACTTTTTAAATGTTCAGCTGAAAAAAAATTGTCTATCTTTAGCCTCAAGAGAGAGAGAGAGAGAGAGAGAGAGAGAGAGACAAAAAAAAACAATAAAAAGAAATGCACTCTCCAGGTTTACATTGTGGTAATCTTTTTAATCCCACATGACATTTCAGGGTTTTATCCCCATCTTCAGACCAACAATAATACCTTAACCATACAGCAAACCTAAATACCACTTACCTCATGTGCCCCTCAAGGTTCATTCCATGGGCATATATGAAATTGTTTCTCAAATGCAAACATAATTATCTAAACATTTCCCCCCTACAAATCTTACAGTTTTTTTGTGCAAACTAAAAGGTGGCAAAGTCATGACAAAATATGCAAAATACTTAATACCCTAACACATGCATATGAAAATAGAGGCGATTGTAAGATTATACACAGAAAGCAGCGCAGTGTGAATTTTTTTATGCAGGATTTTTTTTTTTTTTTAAAAACCACTTGTCTGATCTGGCAAAGTTTAGATGATCGGGCCCTATGTAAGAATTGCAATGTCATAGGTTAGATATAAGCAAAACATAAGGAAGAGGAAAGTGTCGCTTTCGCTGCTTCGTACATGGAGCCCTTATATTCGACAACAAAAAGAAAATATATATATATATATATATATATATATAGTTTAGCAAATATTTTATACAATCTATGTAATTAACTCTAGAATAGTGTCTGTTATGTAGTGGAGATTACAGAAGGTAACCCAATGTTAGACTCCATGAGGGTTGTATTGCCACTATCAAGAGACAATTATATGAGTATTTAAAAAAGGATGAGGGGTATAGAAGAAAAAATTAAATAATGCAAGCATTATTGAGTGCTAACATTGGGCTCCATGTACGAAGCAGCGAGAGCTGCTCCAGAGCCCTTGCGGGGCAGGTTCGCATATGCGATCTTGCATCCCGCAATGTAAGAAGCAGCAGTCATTACACCTCTGAGGTGGTGAGGGAAAATCACAGAGAGCTTTCAGTCACTGCAATGAGTGTGTAATGATACATACGGGC